>NC_140932.1:157353246-157803246 GCF_014529385.1 Adiantum capillus-veneris
GAGACACTGAAAAGAATAAGGTGGAGGTATGACAAACTACTGATCCCCAATGTCTGCAAGGATAAGAAAATGAGGGAAATTTTGTTATACCCCCCGGAGCTAGTGCCACAACTCACAGTTGTAGATGTCACACATGATGTGAATACAAGGGCAAGGGCAGAGACTATTGCTCGCCAAACAGAGGACATGAGGGAAGCAGAGCTTAAGGAGAAAGCAAAAGTAGCAGTGGAGTCCCAGAGGCAAACAGAGTGCAATGTGACCCTGTCCATAGAGGCAAGCAATCAAGAAACTCTACTTTCAATGAAGGATGGTTTGCTTGCAGAGATACCATTTGTAGATGGAGCCAGAAAGCTAGCTCTGGAAAAAGTGGACATTAATTTATTGCATAATCCAGATGCTCAGATTTCAGACACAATTATCTATGCTTGTCTTAAGTAAGTGTTACTATCTTGCTAGCTTTGAAAACTCAGATAATAGGTTTGCTAACTCAGGGAGAGTCTCTGCAGCCTGATCAAAAGTCAACTCCCACTGCACACCCACACAGAGGTGTTTCTTCTTGATCCACAAATGTCAGTGATTATTAGACAAAAGAATAGTCCATCTGGGACCTTTGAGAGTTGGTTTCTCCACTGTGCTATGCTGGAAGTTACTGTCATCATCTTTCCATATGAGAACAACCATCACTTGAGTCTCATATGCCTTGATGTTGACCAACCAGCAGTGTGGGTATTCAATTCAATAAAAGGAACCCACCCTGAAATTAGGCTGTAAGTGTTTTGTATCAGAAAGTGTTTCTTATAGATATCCATGTAAATTTGAAGCCTCATGCTAACATCTTGACATTGCTTTGTGCAGTTGTATAAAGAGGTTGTTGCTTGCCTATGGCAAGCTATGTGGAAGGTATGAGCTATACAAGGCCCCAATCAAAGATGTACCTGTCCCAAATCAAACCGATGGAAATTCTTGCGGCTGGAGATGTCTTCTCCATGCAGAATATGTCCTGCAAAGCTACTTTGCATTAAAACCTTTCATGACTAAGGTACCCATTTGGCAATGCATTCAGTTAGTTTTGGTTTAGTCTATAAAAGAATTCTCACCATGTGGTCTTTCAATTTTGCAGAGTGCTTTAAAAAACTACACATATGATTATTTGCAAAGATACCGGGTAAGTTTAATACAACACCTGCTTACTATGTCTAGCCCCAGAGAGCTTGAAGATATCGACTTGGATGACCGCACTATTGATCTAACAAAACATGACGTTCCACCACGACAAACCCCTACATCCGATACAGTGGTATCACAACGGGCCGAGGGGGTCATACCAGCAGAAGATGAAAGAGCCGAGGATGAGGAAAGGTCAAATGAGCATATGGAAGGTGCTAGTGTACAACCAAAGGAGACAATGAAAGAGCCAAGTCAGCCAGTGGAGGAGCCAAAAGAGCCTATGGTTGAAACCCAAGATGAGGAAAGCAGGCCTATAGATGAGCAAAAGTATATGGATGAGGAAAGCAGGCCTAGGGATGAGCAAAATGATATGGATCAAGCAAGGATGTATGAGGCAAGCCGATCAACCGAGGGAGAGGAAAAGACCTTGGAGGAAACCTTGAATGAGGCAGAAAGAGCCATGGGGGAGACCCCTGATGAAGATGTGAATGATGACTATGAAGATAAAGCAGAGGAGAGCAACAACGACATGAACACTACAGAGACCCAGTATGGACCCTTGCTACCTGTAGATACGGTTGTTCCGGTAATGTCTATTCAACTATGGCAAAATATGTTCAGCTTCTAACTACTTATATGTACTTGTCAACTTTTACAGAGGTTGATTATCTTGGACGTCAATGGATTGCTGCTGATGCGGGTGCCTCTCGGTGACAGAGGACCCTTTGAGGATTTGCAAGCGTTTCGGATGGGAACTTGTCGAGTCGTGGTTCATCCAGGAACCAAGGAATTTATTCAGTTTCTTCTCCACGCTTCAGAGTTGCCATATGGTCTTCAATGCAAAGGCAAAACTTGTCGCCACTAGTTGCAATAGTTTGCAGTGTATGCCACGCTCACACGTCAGATTTTGCCTTTTTGTATGATCAAAGAAAATGCGTTACCGTTGAGGGCCACTACCACCCTAAAAAACCACACTTACCTCTTTTGTACAAACCGTTTAGCCAAATCGGTGTAACTAATACACTACTAATTGATGATACTCCTGAAAAGGAAGAACTAAATCCGCCGGGAACAACTATCTCACCACCTTCTTTCGAGGGGCATTCCTTCGATTTTTACCTTGAAGACATTCTGATTCCATGCTTACAAAAATTGTATCTCAGTCCATTGTTCACGGACAAGTTTGTACTTTCTAATGAATTAAGATGACTCTTCTATCATGTCTTTGTCTTGTCTAACATAGAGAGAGAGAGAGAGAGAGAGATTTGACATGGTAAAGAAATGTATTTCAAGCACACTTTTTCACAAGGCACAATTGAAAAATGAGCTCAATAAACTTCATGTCTTGAAAGTCATTTGTATACACTTGGGTTCACAAGAATATCTGTTACATTGACACTACTTCAACCGGACCATCCAACTCTTTGCACAAAATATCTTTTTCCCTTCGCCGCATCACCTTACGGCCAGCTAGGAAAAAGGAAAAATCTGATAGGTCCTTGTCCATTGACTCTTCAATTATGTCATGCCGCAAATGCTGAAGACTGCATAGCTCCCTTATTGTAACCACCAACAGTAGGCCATGCAATTTATCAATCACTTCCACATCCACATCAGGATTATCTTCCAAACCTGCAGAAACCTTGTCCATAGGAATATACTTACCGTTGAGCATTTGTGATCGCATATACCAAAACGAGAGTAACTGTGATTGGCTTGCAATCATGTACTTGACAACTAGAGTATCAAGCGCGACCTCTCACCATAAACCAATCTCTTCCTTTGCATACCATCCTTTGTCAAGAAGTTTGTCACAGGATGACTGCTGAAATGACTTGCACATGAACATAGTTTTCGTAACTCGGATGTTGTAGCTATGAAACAGCTCTATGAAGAGTGCAACAGGACAAAAGTTTGCAATTCTAACCAGTTTGGTGGGAATAGAGCTACGTAGAGACCTTTGTATATCCTTGTAGAGCTTACTTCGCATTGCCTCCACCATTGTTTCCTCGGGAACTGGCCAGTCCACAGTGTTCCAATCGGTTGGTAGAGGCACTTTCACCAACATGCCATTCTTATTCCCTGAGCTGAGTTGGTAAAAGTGGTCATAAAAAAAGATTCCCTCATCAGCCAGTCTTTTGCTGCTCCTCCCTGAATACTGTAGAGAACCAATGTGGGCATGAACAACATGGAAGAGGCCTATTATGCACTCCACAGGCTCCCATTGCTCATAAGAAGAGGGATAAACATCTGCAATATATATAAGAAGAGTTAAACTAAGAGTATCAATAAGTACAAATGACAAATCTAATGTAATTGAGCTGTGAAGAATGGAGACATTGCTCATAACAAGCGGAAGAAACATTGCAAAATATATAAGAAAAGTTATAATGAGAGTATCAGTAAGTTCACATGTCAAGAGTACTTACAATTGCAACGTGGTTGATGTATATCTGATACATTTCCACCGTTTGCTATCACCTCTGGATGGGTAGACACATGCTGAATAAGAACTTCCTTTACAGATCTTTTGCCGATTTCAACTTTGAAATCCAACACTCTGGCCTTCCATGCTGAGCGGTAAACGTTGATACCACTAGACCTCTTGGGTCTTCTTGGTTGCATGAGGACCCATGAACCTTTGTTTATCCTTTGTCCAACCCATTGGTTCTCTGCACTTATTGAAGCTGGTATTGTAATTGAGGATATGCTACTACTTGGCCTTCTAGGCAAAGTGCAGTTGTTGGTTGTTGGTGTGAGAGACAGTAAACACCTGGAGCCTCTTGGGCGAGAAGACGTGGACGCCATAGCTCTCAGAGAAAAGCTTTAGTGGAAGGAGATTCACTTTGAAAGCATTCTAATGGAGGGAAAGTGTTTTAGAATTCCAATATCTTGTGCGGGCTTAATGGTCACCCTCCAGTACGTTAATGACCATAAGAGAATATCAGAAGTGGGACCACATGCAAGCACCTAAAAGCTCGGTAAAAGGAAGGAAATTACGATGCTACAATCCTAGATTCGTGAAAGTTTTATGCTATTTTCTTATTTTTTGAGTCTTTCCACATACTGTCCTACGTAACGTAGCCTTCGTGCTCATTGGACGCGCTCTATTATTCTCTCTCTTCATATGGCCCTCCAAATGACCTCTGAAATTTCCTAATGATAGATCGCTTAGAGTTTCTGTTTGTAGTTCGCAGTCCAAGTTCTCATTTAAGAACGCTCCATCTAGGATTGAGGTGTTAGGGGTGTCCTTTGAGCTAGATGCAATGTTGCTTTCTAGGGGTTGGCCCTTAGCGGTTGCTAAGTCATGAGCACTCGATTGCTCTCCTAGCAAGGATATTGACATAGGGGCTTTCGCTTTTAACTCTCTTCGTTGCTCCACCTTGCATAAGCTCTCACTTTCCTTTTCCCTAGCTGCAAGGATATATCTCTCAACCTCTTGCACTTCGGCAAGGCTTCTACCATCGGGTAATATGACCTCGAAGGGGAATAGCTCTGAAGAGTCAGGAGGTGCAGGAATGAAGTCTAAGGGTATAGGGTCTACTTTGGTCATGAATGGAGAATTTACTTCCCCACCCCCCTCATTTACATCATTAGCTCCATGTTCGGAGCGAGTGGCTCTACTAAAGGTTTTCTTCAGGCGGCACGCTCGGCCCGGACCGTGGACCCATGGCATGCATGTCTTGGCTTGAGCTATCGGGATTAAGCATTGGAAAACCCTCCATGACGTCGTAGTCAGAGGAAGAGTCACTAGCCTCTATGTTCGGGTCTTGGTTTATACTACCTTGGGTCCCCGCCGATGGAGATGTCGCTACGCTGCGCTCAACTGCCTCGCCGCCGTCATGCCGCCGCAATGCTCGATCGCACTCTCTCTCTCTCTCTCTCTCTCTCTCTCTCTCTCTCTCTCTCTCTCTCTCTCTCTCTCTCTCATACACACACAAGGAGATGAAGAAGAAGAAGATGGAGATGGAGCAAGAGCACCCTTCAATTGCACAAATGAGAGAATGAGTGAATTTTAGGTTTAGTTGACTTTTATATGAGCTCACCCCATTCACACTTGGGCGCCCATGCTTAGCCAACTAATCCCTTGAATGTTCCAGTTAGAGTGCGCCTCTCATCGGCGATCACTCTTATCCTTTTCCTTTGGACCGACAAGCCCAGTACCTGACTCTACCAAGTAAATAATACAACGTCCGTCGTAGGTGATATGGTGTCCGTGAGCCATGAGGATTAACATTAGTGTGCCTAGGTTGCAAATTCAGTAAGTGGTCAAGCCCTAAAGGCCTTGTTACCCAAACATTGCATATTTTTACCTTAGGTATATAAGGCAGTGTGTAAAAGAGATTAGGGTTCTTAAGCTCTTTTATTGAGACCACTCTTTGGTGAGAGCTCATGAGGTGTGTGGCTATGGAGTCCTTGAGCTTCTCCTTAATCATGTGACTTGATTAACACTAATCAATGCTTAATTCTCTTCCATTATGTCTCTCTCATACTTCTTATGATTGCTAATGATGCTTTGATTAGCTAAATCGTAACTAATTAGTGATTAATCTCTCTCTAATCTTGTGTGATTGCCCTCTTTTTCTTGTGTGTGCATGTGAGTTTGATTAGAGTGTGGTGCTCAATAGATCTATGTGTGTGTGCTTGTGATTAGTGTGTTGCATGATAGGATCAGTGTTGTGTGCATCTTGCAATCATTAGTGTGTGTGATTGGGTTCTTTGGAGGTAAAGGGAAGTGGATGTGAAGATTGCCAATCATTGTGACTTAGCTCCTCCATAGGCCGAGAAGCTCACCTCATAGAGTCACCATCTGTGTTGCCATGATTAGCTCACTAATTGTGTGAGTGTTTACATGCCCTAGCTGGGTAGCTCATCTCTCCGGATTGATAATTTTGTTGGTCATTGGAGCTATGATATGATGGTACCCCCAACATTTGGCGCCGTTGTTGGGGACGATGGCCTACGCTAGTGTAATTATGGTATAATCGGATGTGTTTCCTCATTAATTTCACTTGTGTGTTTATGGTTTTGTGGATTTTGGATTTGTGTGCATGAAGTAATGTGTTCATTTTTCCCTAATTTGTCACCATATCTTACCAATTGTGTGTTTAGACACTCTAATTTCACACTAATCCCTTGCTAATTTCACTAATTTTTGCTAACTTACACACTAATTTTCTACTAAGTATTGGATCTTTCAACCGTTCAACCAATCTTCATTGGAAAGGTAAACAAGGTGGTATTCTCAACCTCCCTAGAATCTAAACATGTGTAGAGATGAGTAGAGATGCCATGATGATGCTATGATATGCTATGTTAATTAACACCATGTCTATGCTATGTTATGCTATGCTAATTAACACCATGGCGATGCTATGTTATGCTATGAAAATTTTGAAATGTTCATTTTTATGCCGTCGTAATGCCAAAAGAAATTATATTTGGAGGCGTATGAAATTGACAAGTTCAATTCTGATTGGAAAATGTACATTGCTAATTGTGTGCGTAATTGATCTAATTGCATTCTTGAATGGTCAATTGCAAGTGTGTGTGCACTAAAATCAAGTGTGTGTCCATTCTAATTGAGTGTGTGTATGGCTAATTTTAGGTGTGTACACTATTTTGCCCTTGTTTGTGCACCTAAAATTCAATGTGTGCTTAATGATTTTTCAATTGTGATGATTGATTTGTGTTGTGACCATGCCTAACTAGAGATTTATGAATTCAAATTGCAATTTTGACAAGATTAACCCTTTTGTGTGCACACCTAAAAATTGGGAAAAATTACCAATTATTAGTGTGAGTGTGCGTAAAAATTGCTTAATGAGCATGATTAATTCAATGTTTGATTGCATATTTGATGTGTGCAATGGTCAATTGTTGCATTTTTGATTGCATATTTGATGTGTGCAATGTTTGCTTGCATATTTGATGTGTGCAATGGTCAATTGCTGCATTTTCTAGCTTAAAACAAGGATTTACACACTCCAAGTGCGTCAATTTTTTACCTAATTTTGCTGATTTTGATTGCCTATTTGGATTTTATTGATAAAATTATTTGGCATTTAAATTGATGTGATCATTGTGATTTGATTTGTCTACACTGATTCCCTATGTGTGGAGATTTTTTTTAAAAAAATAGAGTATTTTTTGGATAATTTTTGGTGACTTTTTACTAATTTTTGCTTAATTTCGTAAAATTTGATATCTTGTGATCTTGACAAGTTGTTTTGTGTGCATATTTATGACATCAATTTGAGCGCTTTTGTGCCCTCCTTAGTCGAGTTTTGAGCATTTTGCTATTTTCGGGGGCCGCTAATTTTGGTGTGCTTATGCATGTTGAAAGTGTTTGATTGTGATTGCCGATGATTTATGGATATTTTTAGAAATTTTTGAGAATTTTTTGTAATTTTTGGATTTTCATATGATCATTTACGTTTTCGACTAATTTTTGACTAAATTTGGCTTTTTCGGACATTAAAAAAAAATAAAAAATTGAAAAAACTTTGTTTCGACAAGCGCCAGCCGGTTCATCACGAGCTTGGACATATGCTCTGACAAATTTTGATCATTGTCAAATTTCAAGTTTGATGTGAAAATCCGACTCCGACCGCTAGTGCCGGTGAGAACCACCTCCTATGATCATTTTGAATTTTGCCTCATAATAAAACCTCCCCCTCACTTTCTCTCTCTTATTTCCTCTCTCTCACATGCTCTCTTGTCTTTTCTTCTCTCTTCTCTGTTGACACTGGGAGCCACCAAGGGATTGGACCCCTCTCTCTTCTCTCTCTCTCTCTCAACTGATAGATCTTTAAGGTCTCTTAAGATAGTTTCCTACGGCGTTAAAATACTCTTCTTCTTCTTCTCTCTTTCCCCGCTGGCCGTTATCACACTCTCTCTCTCTCTCTCTCTCTCTCTTTGACTTATTAGCACACAACACACACACACACACACACACACCCACTCACACTTGCCAAAAGCCCACTTGTCTTGACCTTGTCTTGTACTACTGTCGCCTTGCGCGCTGACTACTGACTCGTCAAGTGCGCACACACTCTCTTTGTCTCTCTTTCTCTTCTGATAAGTTCTGACTCTCTCTCCTCGCTCTGCCCTCCTGCGCGCCACGCTGCCAGCCGGTACTCTCTCTCTCTCTCTCTCTCTCTCTCTCTCTCTCTCTCTCTCTCTCTCTCTCTCTCTCTCTCTCTCTCTCTCTCTCTCTCTCTCTCTCTCTCTCTCTCTCTCTCTCTCTCTTTTCATGCACCTACTGCGACACGTCGGTGTTCCTGCAATCGTCGCTGCAACTCCGCCTCGCTTCGCGTGCAACTGCCACGACGACTCAGTTCAGCCCACCGTCCATGCGCCCAGCCATCGTCATCATCAGCGCCCAAGGGAGCATGTAAGTAATAGTTAAATTTTATTAAATTTTAGTTTTATTTATTTTATTTAAAAAACCATTAAAATTCACCAAAAATAATAAAAAAGGCAAAATCCATTAAAAAATAAAAATAAAAGGGGTCTTAAAATTCATTAAAAAATAAAATAAGCCACACAAAAATTCACACAATAAAAAATAAAAAAACCTTTAAAAATCACAAAAACCAATAAAAAACCAAAATTTCATAAAAACCACCAAAAATGAATATTAAAAAATGGTCACCAAAAACTTATAAAAATAAAAATCTTACAGAAAACTCCTTAAAAAAATCAAAAATTACACTTATAATTCATAGAAATATAGAAAATTCGTTAAAACACCATAAAAAATAAAAAATTGATCAGATAAATCACAAAAATTCATAAAATTCTAAAATACTCTTTAAAAAATCTCTATAAAATTAAAAAAAAATCACCACAAATTTGTAAACATTCAAAAAATACCAAAAAACTTTAGAAAAATCAAAATATCACAAAAAATAATAGAAGGGGAGAGGAATCGAAAAAAAAAATCAAAATAAAAAGCAAAAGCAAAGTCAGGATAGTTACACACCGTAAAGCGAGCAAGTCAAGTAGAGCAGCCAAGAAAAAACCGAGAAAAAGCGAACTACATCAGTAGAAAAACGGTCAAAAAAGGCGAGAAAAGAGACCAACTCAAAGCCGGTAGATTTTGTTTAAAATTTTGTCAAAATAAAATAGAAAACGAACCAAGTGTAGCTGAGAAACCGAAGCATATAGATAGCTAACCAGCTAGGTTACATTCACACGAAACTGAATTCAAAATTGAACTTTTGCGTAAAATTTGGTCGCTAGGGAATTGTTCACGCCTGGAAATTGCGAATCGGGGCCAAAAATACCATATTTTGGGTGAAAATTAGCAAAAGCGAGTTGCAAAACTTGTGAGAGTTTCAAATTTGGACCTAGAAATAGGGAATCATCAACAAACAATTGGTAATCATTCGAGCCAAGATCATCACAGTTCTAACCCAGTTCTGGAATGTGTTGCCACAAATCGTGCACGCTAGAAATTGGCTAGTCCAAGTAATTGCACTACAAATTGAGCTTCTAATCAGACGAACAGGAGCACAAAGCACATTCGATTGCAGGTTAGGCTATTCAAGGCCCAGATTTTCATCATTTCAAAGGTTGCAATCAATACTAACACTTTCGAGCTAGAGTTAATCAACTCTTGTGAGTCTAAGAGCAATCAACTGCCAAAAGTACTTTGGAAAAATTAGACTTGTCAAACCCGAGCAGGAGAAATTCTGCTAATCAACGCCAAGATCTTCTAAGAAATAGTTCTTAGAGACCAAGACAACATGGACTCAAGTCGAGCCAAGAATTCAAGTACGGCAGAGCAAGCTAGTAGTAGTGGCAACATCAGCACAAGTGCAAAAGAGCAGCTTCTACAACTATATGGCTACAATGGAGATAAATTTTTATATGCATATTCAGAAGGCCATAGATACTTGATGAGCAGCAAAAGCGACACAAGAGCCACAATCCTATTGATCAGAGTGAAGCCAGATTCAGAGAACTCCCAGATGTTCACAGACTTCAGTGGAGCCAAGTATTGCAAGCTCAAAGATGAAGTGCAGTTAGAAGTTTAGAAAGTCAACCCAAGTGTTTATCCAGAAATCTTCACAAGCCAACAAAACATACAACTGGTGCATATGCAATCAAGGTCATTATACATGGATTACAATGGTCAGATCTATAGTCAAGAACTAAAAATGGAAGATCCAACAGATCAACCAATAGAAGCCAGTCTAATTGGAGAACCAAGCCAAAGATGGTACAAAGGTCAAGACGGAGCAGTCTACAACTTGATGCTTAGTGTTCTAAAAGACGATGTCGACAACTTGGAAACCACAAAAACAAAAGCTCCTCTGCAAGAGCTTGACATGACAGAGTCAATTTAAATACCACTAGTCATGGCGTATTGCTCAGATTTTGGACGAAAAGGTGGACATTTTTTTAAAGATTGTCCAAGAAATCCAGACAGCAGGGACACATCAATTGCTAAGCAAGATACAGAGGAAATTGGAAATGTGAATCTCAATGTAAGTGCATCTAGCTCGTCACTTTTAATGCAATTAAATGATTTTGCATTACCGTTAGAAGCACCAGTAAAAGCACTACAAGTTCAAAATTTGCATAAAGATGCACAAGCACCTGAAAAGCTTAAAATTGATTCTTTGAACAACAAACTCTTGCGTGAATTTGGTCAAGGTGTCTAGATATCACCGAATGTTGAAAAGACTATTTGGTTTGCAAATGATTCTGCATCCATGCCACAAGTGTGCAATCATTCACGAGTCTAAGGGACACATCAAACAAAATGTTGTGTGCTTTGTATGGCACACATAATTCATATGCACACTATGTAGATCAAAAAGGGCAACTGTACAAAAAGGATCAACCAGTGTTTGAACAGCCCACATCCCAGCTCATAGACGTGTGTCCAATGATAGATCAGAAAGGATCGTTTATTTCAAAGGATAGAAGCTATTATAGCCCATCCTCTCTAGAGCTGAAGGATATTACCCGAGTGAACCCAAAAATCTGTGCAGAGCCAAACTCTCCTCCATCAAAAATCAAGCTTCGACGTTGTGACCAAATGACCATATACTTTGACCAGAACAGTCGTAGATATAGACGAGATTCTAAGATCTATGATGCCTTGGGTCCTGAAATCACAGAAGCTTATATCATAGGAGACCCATGGGATAGAAAATTTTAAGGCAAAGATAATGCTATCTACAGCTTGACTTGGGGAATAATTTATCATGTTTCACGGAGATACATAGGAAACTATGCAGAAGGTTTACAGATGCCAAACATCAACAATTCTACCCAAAGTGTGCCTTCACAGTCCCAAAAGGTGAGATTAAACCAGAGCCAAATAGTTTTGAACTCTCATAATGGAGCATGCTATAGTGATCACCCTAGGAAGGGGGGAGCTGCAAATTCATCAAAATTAGCTCTAGTACCAGGAAATGCTACACCGGTTAGACGCCCAAGAACTTCTAGCCAACATCCCTCTTCAAAGCAGAAACCATTGAAAGATCATATGGTTGTTGGAAGTTTTCAATTGACCTAGATTCCATCAGGATCTACAGATAAATGCCTCTATGAAGATCATCAAGGACAAAAGTTTAGCTGATCTCCACAAATCAAAGCCAAAAACTGACAAATCCAATAGTATTCAAACAATTACATGTGACCAAGCTCACATATGCATATCTAGATGCAAATGGCAATTATTATTAGCAGGTTCATGACCTTGTACAAACCCCTATGGATGGTAGGACTGAAGTCAAAGACTATCTGAAGATGATGCAAAGCCTCAAGCTGCCAGAACAGGTGATAGAAAAGTCAAAATCAACGGAAGCTAAAGTTCACAAGGCTACACAAAGGTCACCACCTAAATCTCCTCCAAAGAGAAAGATTCTACCAAAAAGTACAGTGGATCTTCTAAGATCAAAGGTTACTCAGATAGATAATGCTCATCATTTGCAAACAAAAAGTACAATATTAGAGTCAAGTCAATATAGATTGAAGCAGGTGGTCAAAGCAAAGAAAATGCAGATAAAGCTCAACCAAAGGATACTGCCACAACAAAATCAATAACATAGAAAGGAATCTCGAGAAGATCAAGTGCAACATTACTGGTGAGCACAAAGAAAAGTTGTCAAGTGAAGTAAAGCTATATTTTCAGCTAGACAAGAACCTCATGTCCTTTTGCACTTAGAAAAAATGTGGCCAACCACAGCTGGAAGATGCTCCGAAATTTGTGAGCATGTCTGGAAACAAACAAGCAGAATGCTGGGGAATCATCTCCACCACCATTGAAGTAAGTTTACATAACATTATAGCCCAATTCCATGTGATCACAGTAAAAGATGTACATGATGGCCTCATATGGGGAAAGACACTATCTCAAAAGGTTTTAGAGATATAGAATGAAACAAGATGCAGTCTTCAAAGACAACCAAGAATGAAGACCAGGATTGGTCACCCGCGGACGACAACACAAAGTCCTCAAGCACACAGTTAAAATGGAGACTGATATCAAAGTGGATCTTTTTGAAAATGATTCATCTCCATCGAATAGAACTTTAGAAGATCTTAAAGTAAATCAGGCAATAGCAAGTGCAGATCAAACAGAGCAAAGGGCAACCACAATAGCTATTGAGCAGAGAATTCCACCAAAGCCAGAAGTTAAGAAGAACAGGGTTGTAGACAACCAAGAAGCTATAGGAAGTCCACAAAAATAGCCATTGCTAGTCGAATCTACTGATGAAAGTCAAATTGGAAAACAGAGTCTCAAGCCACCTTCCATAAAGACATTGCTAGATCAAGATGAAACCATAACAAAAGCAGGACATAGATATTCAATAGAACCAACAATGAGAATAGCTATAGTCCTCATTAGTGTAAATGGAGCGAGTGTCAGATGCAATGCTCTACTGGATAAAGCAGTAGAGTGCAATATGATTGCAGAGAACATCCAAGGATCCTCCACATCACTCCATGCAAACATGATAGCAAAATAATGCTACGTATGTATACAAGTCAAAAAGAAATGGTTGCTACCTTTAGCACCCAACAACATGAAGAACAAGTAAAGCTTCAGGTGAAACCTTCAAAAGACACGCATGCAGATGTCATCCTTAGACATCAGTGGCTAGACCAACACAAGGCCTACAAAGAAGACATAATGCTATTACTTTATTTTCCAAGAGGTAGCCAACAACATTTACAGGTACCATTAATTCTAGATTCAGAGTTACAGAAGTCACAAGAATCAAAGACAAATCTTGCAGACAAAGAAAAAGCCAAAGTGGAACTTCCACCGATTAGCATGAAAGATGTGACAGCATATGCCTCTACACCAAAGAACCCTCATGGATCAGCTTCTTCAAGCAAGTCAAGCTTTCAAAACTTCAAGTAGATTCTTGACCCAACTGAACCTCTAAGGAGACACCCAACAAATCAAAGGTATATCAGCCAAAGTACTCAAGAAAGCAAAGGGAAGTAAAGCAGGTGCTTGTTTCGAGCAGTTTAGTCAAAGTCAATGATCCGGTTTGGATTAAGGACTGGAAATCAACATAGAAAGACAAACACGTGGGATGGATAGAATCACAATGGAGCTTAAAAGAACATGAGTACTATAGGGATAACATACAGATATGGGTACCAAAATTGCAAATCAAGTCCCTCCCAAGAAAGAAGGCTCACAAGGTATCAACCTCGACAATATCCTAAGATACATAAGAAGCAGGTATACAACACAACAACATCAAAAGTTGCTAAAGTAAATAGCAGCCCCATCATTATGCTATTACAACGGACAAATGCAACATCATCTCTCATATCAGACATATTTGGACCAATCAAGATGCTACCTCATCAAAAAAATTCAACGACAAATGAAGACGATCAGCCCATCAACAACCAAACAAAAGCCTTCCACGGACACTTTTCAACAGTGCCCGAGGACGGGCACTAAAATCAAAAGGGAAAAAATGTTAATTGAGTTGACGGCAGTTAACAGAAGATGCTAAAGGCCCAAGCCTTACGGATGCACATCAAAGATCAACATGAAGAAGTAATAAAGATTGGAGTTACACATTTTTCACATTTTCTCAAAATGGTCATGTTTTGTAAATTCCCGATTTATTTCAAGCCATTGTATTGTTTTTAATGTGTTTTGGGTTCAATGGGAGTTCCAAGATGTAAAGAACAGGTCAGTTAGTGTGCTTAGGTTGCAGATCCAGTAAGTGGTTAAACCCTAAAGGCCTTGGGCGCCCGAACATTGCATATTTTTACCCTAGGTATGTAAGGCAGTGTGTAAAAGAAATTAGGGTTTTCAAGCTCATTTGTTGAGACCACTCTTTGGTGAGAGCTCATGAGGTGTGTGGCTATGGAGTCTTTGAGCTTCTCCTTGCTCATGTGACTTGATTAACACTAATCAATGCTTAATTCTCTTTCACTATGCATGTCTCATACTTCTTTTGCTTGTATGTGCATGTAGGTTTGATTGGAGTGTGGTGCTCAATAGATGTATGTGTGTGTGCTTGTGATTAGTGTGCTGCATGATAGGATTAGTGTTGTGTGCATCTTGCAATCTTAGTGTGTGTGATTGGGTTCATTGGAGGTGAAGGGAAGTGGATGTGGAGATTGCCAATCATTGTGGCTTAGCTCCTCCATAGGCCAAGAAGCTCACCTCATAGAGTCACCATCCATGTTGCCATGATTAGCTCACTAATCGTGTGAGTGTTGCTTCACTTTTCAGCATAATGGGCGCTCTTCTTACTGTGCACGATTGGACCACTGGTATTTAATGAATTTACAACAGTATGATGACTTTGTCTGTGAGATGAGCATTGATCATACATTGATTTTATTTGATCATGCTCCAAATATTTTGACCTTGCATTTCGGCCCTCCAACGTGTGATCAGCCTCTTTCTTGGAAGTGTCTACTGCACATGGATAATGCTTATCTTTTCTCATGATCACTTTTGATATATGGTTAATGAGGTCATTCCTCCACTTTGTGATCAGATGCAGGATGACCCGGATACAAACATCAGGATGTAAATACGTCCATAGATCTTGCATGTACATAGAAGCACTAAGATTATCCGGTAGCTCATCTCTCCGGATTGATAATTTCGTTGGTCATTGGAGCTATACTACAATGGTACCCCAACACTC
The DNA here is from genome assembly GCF_014529385.1 of Adiantum capillus-veneris. Taxonomy (NCBI): domain Eukaryota; kingdom Viridiplantae; phylum Streptophyta; class Polypodiopsida; order Polypodiales; family Pteridaceae; genus Adiantum; species Adiantum capillus-veneris. The sequence goes on from NC_140932.1 coordinate 157,368,573, forward strand.
TGTATCTAACACGTGGAAACTCTACATACTCTTGCATGGTATCATGGGGTTTTGCTTTCCTTGTGCCATTTTGGGATTGTTGTACTTGTTGAAAATCTTGCTTACTGTCTTATATGGCATGAAATCTGGAATATACACTGAGAAGACTATAAACAAATATGGGTATTTGTAAAAAAACATTGCTAGACAAGCTGTAAACAGGTTTTTTTGATGCACTAACATCTTAGTTCTAGCTCGTTTTTGACATAGAAGGATGGGGTATTGTGTTGGTTTTTGTTTTCTTGGAAGGTTTGACACCTCGTTCAATAGGTTGATGCAATATACTTGGTGGAAAGATTGGTAAAAATATATAAAATAACTTGGGACATACAAACTTAAGGAGAATGATTCATTGTGGACATATATATATTTTGAGTTAGATACACATGGTCGAGTCAGTTACCTTTTACTGCCAATTAGAAGTTTGGGTTGATAAGAGGCATTTAAAAGATCTTTTTCGCTACTTTATAGCTTCATAATTCTTTAAAAAACTAAAGGAATTAGTGCCTGACAAATCTGGTAAAATCTGATATTGAATAGTGAGTTGCTATAGAAAATATGACACTTGGATTGGAAATGTTGGTGACCTTCTGTTAGTATGTTTGGTTTAAGGTACAATTAAAAGATAGGAACCAAACTTATAATATAGTTTTTGGGTTAAATAAAACTTTTTAACAAACAAATCTTGAATACCTTGAAAAACTCTAGACATTGGTTTTAAGTTTCAAAAGCTATAAGTTGGACATGGATAAAAACTGATATAGTCCATTGACACCTGTAAAACACATCCAAGGCTAATGTATGTGTTGTCTTGTTTGGATGGATGCAGGTGAGGAGTCTATCCTTTCTTGAAATTTTTTTGGCGTAAAGAAAATGTATGTCCATGATTACACTTACTCCTACTGCTTGGTAAGTACTACTATTAGTTTATATTGGAATGAGGTTTCATTCTCATAGGCTATGTACAAAGATAATTCTAAGACTGAGTTGTTTTTGTAACCTTTTCTCTAAAGCCAGCTATCTTTTGAATGTTAAAATTCAATTACATCTTATTATTTTAGTAAAAACAGCTACACACACAACCACACACACACAGTGAGAGAGAGAGGCGTGTCTTCCTCTAGTCTACAGAGCATTGCATTGTAAAGCGGCTACATGATTTGACCACTCTCATTAGATGTTGGTGATTACTCTCCACCCAAAGCTCCACCCTCATTCCAGCATAAAAGACTTCACATCAAAATAGATCATACCAAGCCTCCCCAACAACATAGCCATGCTTTGCCTCCTCAAAGTGACGTGCATCTACAACAATTGCCTAGCCTCTACCTACGTGGCCTGGCACGATGGTGTGCACCACCCCTCTATTGCAAGCAGCGATTCCTTGGTATCACTGACGCATGCCTAGTGGTCCTCTTGCAGAGATCCTATCTGCACCTGCCCTTCTCTATTCCACCTACTATCTCTCCACCAGACAGCTCCTCTTCAAGGTGATGCACCACTTAGATCACCTTGGCCAATATTGCATCATGGCCATGAACGAGGTCTTCAATGTTCTTGGCTCCGACTGGTGCAACTGGTCTGACTCATCGTGTTGCTCTTTCATCATTCACAACACCATCACAGATGAGTGGCCCCATGCAGCGTCATTGTTCATCTATCGGGAGTTCTTTGCTTGTGGGGTGATTGGCAACCGCCTCTATGTGGCAGGGTCAACTCAAGTGTACAACTTTCTAATTGACACTTGGGAAGCAAAGATCCAGAGGATAGGTGGACAATCATCACAATGAGGAGGCAAATATGATCGTTTGCAACGTGTAGAGTCAGTGGGCACAAGTGGCGGCATGGTGGCAAGAGTCGCGTGTGGTGCACAGTGATAGACACGTGCTTGGACAAAGGGGCAAGCATTGGCGAAGGGCAGATGACCTTTTCATTTTTACTAAGGGTATCACAGGTCGGACTCTGAAATGTGTGTGGTGGGATGGATGTACGAATTTTCGTGATTTACGCTACTGAGATGGCACTTGTACGGATTTTCGCAAAACGTGCTGCCTCTGGTTGGGTGCCAGCTTTTGAGCCACTTTCTTTGAGTTTCAAGCTTTTAGGAAACAAAAGGGAAATGAGCCGCTTTTTCCAAAGCTAAGAATGCGAGATACTATGGCCCTTTCCAGATTCTAGAGAAGATAAATTATATATCCTTTAGATTGAAGTTGCCAAAAACTTGGAAAATTCACAATGCTTTTAATGTGAGTCTCTTGAAAAATTTCAAGGGTTAGGTGCCAGGTGACAAGGAGCCTCAGGAGCAATCTGAAGTGCAAGCAAGCAAGGAGATACTCATTCCGGAATAGATACTGGCTCACCAAGAAAGGAAGAGAAAGTTAAGCGAGGGGAAGTTCCCACTATACAACTATAAGAGTTGTGCCCAAGGGGTGAGGTCCCACCAAACAATGGGAAAATTATACAGCCAAACCATAACACCACATAACAACAAAGCCTTAGACTTGAGAGAAAAGGGCCAATAGCGTTATTTTACCAAATGTAAAAAGACATAGCAAAAGACAAACTAGCCCAATCTAGAGCACAAATCATAAAAAATTGCATTAGGTATCGAATAAAAATACCTTTATTACTAGCTTGTACCCTAAAAATATGCATTCCTCTTATCAAGCAAAAGGTTTTTTTCTGAACCAAAAAGCCTTGCTATGTCACAACATTAGTCTTGGTGGATTACGAACTCCCTATATGATGTAGTCATAAACCTCCCTAAGAACGCCTCCTGTGTTTTTCTAGCAGATATCAAGAAATGTTATGAAAACATTCCCCATGAAGGAGTCATAGGGCTCAAAACTAGAATATCCCAGCTTATCTCATACGCCTATGGTCCCATTCACATAAGAAATACATCTCCTTCAGAATATTCCCAACTACTTGTGTTATTGGTAATTGGTCTAATCTAAAATACAAGAATGCTATCTCCATCACTAAAGAACAAGCTACTTTTATCAATTGATGGCTTATGAACAACATGATTGTTCAATGTAATAGTAATACCTATAGACACGTTAATGGCATACCAATGGGTTGGATTGCTCACAAATATGGTGCAATCTCTATCTGCACCCCCTGTAATATGATTACATCTCAGCTAGACTACAAAATCCAACAACTAGGCATATGCTAGCACTACTAAAGACTGCCTTCAGGTATTTTGATGATATACTCTAGGTCAGCAACAATGACCACCACCCTTTCTTTCTTGAGCAGTATCCTCCATGTTTAGCAATTGATGATAGTGCAACATCTTTTAAGGATGGAATAGGGAATAAGACAAAATTCCTTAGCATGCAACTTGAAGTCAAAGATGACAACATCAAGAGAAGAAAGCTTGACAAAGGCAAAATTGATTCAATGCAGATATTTAAGTACATTCATAGTGGCAACAACCAACCATCAAGATGGGCTCAAACCTATCCTCTTTACCAACTCTTTATATCAGAATGCAGCCCAAGACATCAAAAGGCTAGTACAAGACTTCTGTACTGATGGATTTGAAAGACTTAAACTTTGGAGGCTGGTAAAGGGATATCTACTTAATTACCAATCAGAGGTTCATAACATTCTAGCTATATTACACATGCTCAATGGTGGGCACTAGGTCCCTCTAGGAGACTAGTGCCCCCTGTGGGATCTCCTATTTAAAACCTAGTACGGGAAGGATGGTGGGAAACTATCACAAACACAATAGCATAAAACAATTTGTATGTGGGATCATATACTTGTTACTCTTAAGTAATTTTTTGCAAGCTTTGTTCTAAATCTAAAAAAGGCATAGCATCATGGGTAAATATGGAACCGGGTTAAGAGGTACCAATTGACAGTGCCATATGGGTAATATGCCCCCACTTCTTGCATGGAGCAACCACCTTCTCTTTTTACCCCCATCATCCCACTCTTCCCTAACATAAGAAAACCGCCATCTCTATTGAAGCTTGCAAAGCCATGGGCCCACCACTCTTATGCTATTTTTAAAGCATGTGCATGGAATCATATGTGTCTAAGGTTAGAACATATCCGCCTTGGTCCTTACATCACCAACAAAAGCTCCCCAACTATGGAAAATCACGTGCCCGAATATCCTTAAGCTCACACTATGTTGACATCTATAACATGTGCACTATTTCTACAAAGCCTAGATTCCATAAATTAAAGGATAATTAAAATTGTTTGATTTATGATGGATGCAAATAACATGAACAATGCTTACATAAAAGGTCTTTTGGTTAAATTAAAAGGGGATTATATTCACACTTCCATATGAAAGATATTGTACCAAAAAGCCTTTTTAATTTGAACATTACTTTTTGTCCTGCATCTTTATTTTCTCTTACTGATGTGGCTATTTATGTTTATTGCTCTCTCTCTCTCTCTCTCTCTCTCTCTCTCTCTCTCTCTCTCTCTCTCTCTCTCTCTCTCACACACACACACACACACACACACACACACACACACACACACACACACACACACACTTTATTGTGTGTGTAAATCTTGTTGATATAATTCACAAGTGGGAAACCTTAAAGGAAAACCCACAAAAAAGAAGAGATACAAAAAACCGGAGCACCATGAGGCTCCGAGGGCTAGATACAATCAAAGTAAATCCTATAGGCAATGTACGTAGCATCATAGGCAAAATGCAGCACTTGACCAAGCAACAATTTGAAGTAGGGAAATGGGTCAACATCAGTCTCTTGATACAAAAATCAAGAGGTTGTGATGGTGCCAAATGGCTCACAAAACCCAAAATCTAACCCAACCAAAGAGGACCGTGAACTAAGACTGCGGGAATTGAAGCATCCTAAAAAGCCAAAATTGTATGTGAAAAGTTTCAAAAGAAAACCAAATCCGAATAGCAACCAACACTTGTTGAGTGAAGGATCTGGAGTCACGACAACCCACAATATGTGTGGCACACTCTCCTCAGCTACATGAGATATGACACAACGAGAGGGCGCAAAATGCCATGCATTCAGTAGGCTACCAGCAGATAGAGCTCCCACCAAGAAATGCCATAAGAAAATATGTTCACTCAGAGGGAGGTGACTCTCCCAAATGCTAGACAATGCTCATTTCCACCATAAGAATGACATGGAGAGAGACCACAACTAATTACCATGATGCACAATCCACGCATCAAATTGCAAGAGGGCATAAACATTGTCAGTTGAAATGCATTCTAGGATGGTATTATCAAGATTCCAATGAAAGAAGCGGGAGTCCACATTCAAAGGAGCAAAAGATAAGAGATCAGTAAGCATCCTTTGAATCTCCCACCAAAGACGAGAATAGTGGAGTCCCAATCAAAATCAAGACGCCGCATCAGAGAACAAAAGAACATTACATGTGTCGTCCATCGCCTGATGTACCTGGCATATTCCTTTTTTAGAAAGAAAATATGCCTGGCGAGGACATCATTGATGAAGAGAAAGCCTTGCTCCAATGCAGGCTCTCCAATCAAAGCCGAGATAGAATTGATGATCGTGCCATTCCAAATGTGAGGTGATTCACCAAAGGGACAACCAAGAATGTGTCCTTCAAGCTTCCCAAAAATGACTTCCCAATATGTTGGATGCCAATGACCAAAGGATGGTGTGACAATATGCGCACACATATGTTCCACCAAGACTAGCAACAGCGTAGCTTTCCAAGCCATAACATGACTTCGCAAATCCAAAATATTCAACCCTTCAAGGCGCTTGGAACACAACTTGTCCATAGATAATAGACGAAGACCCTTCTTGAGATGCAAGATGCACCAAAAATGCTCCAAAATACTAGACATAAGGGATTGCAAGCGTAACAGAGACCAAGATAACAAGGTAAGTAGAACTGCACGTAAGCCATGAGAATGCATTGGAAAATCTTAAGATGCACTTGAAATGGCCAAGTGGAAAATTTCCAATAATTTAACTTGGAATGTAGGAGTTGGAGAACCCAATCCATTTTATGCATAGCTAGTGCATTCCAAGCGAGTGGATAACCCAAATGGAGAACTATGATGTGTGGGGGAGCAATCTCCCCTGGCCATAATAACTTATGCCAATCATAATCTGTCAAATGATTATAACTTGGATTTTGCAAAAAATAGATCTTGAGGCATGCCACCAATCCGAACAAGTGAAGTGTATGCATAATCTGATCTACATCATCACAGTGAGTCTGAGGCATGAATAAAGAGTCATCTGCATAAGCCAATCATAATCTTTCAAATGATTATAACTTGGATTTTACAAAAAATAAATCTTGAGGCATGCCGCCAATCCAAACAAGCAAAGTGTATGCATAATCTGGTCTACATCATCATGGTGATTGTGAGGCATGAATAAAGAGTCATCTGCATAAGCCTGGCCAACAAAGTGTTGCCCAGATGGTAATGCTAGGCCATGCAATCTACTAGTGGAAGTCAAGAAACCCAAATATATAAACTGGGGTGAGTAGCTATCGCATAAATCAAAGCACTGAGAGGACATACTTGCCTTACCAATCGTCCCAAAGGCCAAGAATCGGTGAGAAGCCCATCCAAAAATCCTGCATAAGGGCTATGTGCATACAAGGAAAAAACCACACCGGAGAGCTTAGGCGCAAATCCCAATTGTTGCATGGTGTCTGCAATGTAGTCCCAAAGAATAATATCAAAGGCCTTTTCAATGTCAACCTGCATGACCAATACATCCTGTTGAGTATATTTCGCATATTCCATGCCAATGATGACGTGTGCCAGGTTATTGATAATTTGACGGCGTGGAATGAAGCCATATCGAGATTGATGTAGGCCTTCATACAAAAAGCATTTTAGTCGATTAACAAGCATTTTAGCCATCAATTTATATACCAGAGGCGTGAGTGTGATTGGTCTTCAATGAAGGAACTCTTCACATTATGCATGCTTAGGTATTAACCTTCTTTCCAAGAGGAGAGCATTTCTTACTGCTCCCTAGTCGTATTCATCATTATGAGTAGTGGCAACTTTAGGTCATCCCAAAATGACAAGAAAAACTCCACACTAAGACCATCCCAATCGGGAGCTTTCCAACGGCCCAAATCAAGCAAGCTGGCATATAGATCCGACTCAATGAAAACAACTTCCAAGTCTTGAGCCTACTACATTAAAAGAATGGGAGTAACATGCGACAGAAACAAATGACGCGCTTGGCAAGATTCTTGTGTAGGATGTGAAGGAGCCTCAAAGATCTTGCCATAACGAGGCTGCAGGGCTTGTGCTAGCTCCGGTAAGGAGGAGGTCCACTCCCCAAATGAAAGTTTAACTCGATAGCTGAGACTGTTTAACATGATAGCTGAGACTGCCTAGAATGATGCAAATGCTGGAAGAATTGTTTATAAGCCTTTGTTTGTAAAAGCTTGCTAGCAACTACCATTTGTTGGGGTATAAAGCCCAATGTGGTCGCCCTGGTAAGTGGGCAGGCCGCCAGGTATGTACACATATTCTTTTGTAAAAACCTAATAATAACTCACTATGCTCTACACATTACAGTAGAGCGAGTTCACCATATCGTCGTGCTCTTCTTCTCGCACTCTCTCTCTCGCGTCGCACTTCCGCTCGTACTCCTTCAACTGGTATCAGAGCTCAGATCGAGGCTCGGGGCAGCATCTGCAGGTAGCCAGAGTCACCTGCTCAGATTGGAGTGAGATTCGACAGGCAAAGACACGGCCCCAATTCCTGTGGAGAGCACAAAGGGCTCGGTGTTCTCAGAATTTCATTCTGAGGTCATCTCGACCACCGTTCGGCTTCGACAAAGTTCTGTGCAGGCCATTTTCGACTACGTGGTCTCGGCGGGTGCAGATCCGACTCTGCAAATTTGAGGTTTCGGCCTACGACTGCAAGTGCTGAGGATATCTGCACTTCCAGAGTGCTGATTTGTGGCTATCTACACAACGAAGGACAGCTTACAGTTCTTGGAGGCATGTCACATACGACACGGGCACACCTACACACAAATTGTAGGCGACATCCACCAGTTCATCAGGTAGCTTGTGTTTGCTGCTTGATATTCCAGATTTCATCATGACATTGCAGGTACTTCCACATGGGATGTATTGTCAGAGATGATGTATGTCTGTTGAGGGTTTGTTGGCTGTGAGTCACGCAGCAAACAACCGCCGCAGCAGTTACAGCATACAGTGGAAAATTTGTGGATGTATGACTTTGTGGGAAGTCTATGTACTGTCAGATTTACTGCAGCCTTTGTTGAGGGTCGAGTGAGGTTTTATTGAGCTGGGGGATTCTCGAATGTTGAGATCCTTTCAGTGATACAAGTCTTGGAGCGATCCCTCGAGCACCCTTAGATAGGCATCTAGGATGTATTGACTGTGAGTTAGACAGTTGGGATTGCATCTTTGCTTTACTACCATTGAGGCATTGTCGCAGTCTATGCTTACAAGACAGTGACAGGACAGTGAGAGATAGTACAGGTGCAGGACAGGTTTACCCACAGCTTATAGTGTTAGAGAGACAGTGGTTTTTTGAGCTGTTTTTGGTCTGTTTTTTAGTACACCAGAGCCATTTTACAAAGGAGACTCTGCCGAAATTTCTGCAGAATCTGAAGATTTATTGGTTCGGAGGACAGTTTACAGGGGAAACTCTGCCGAATTTTTCCCAGGAAAGTAAACTACTGTGAAGCATAGTTATGGCTGGATCACAGGACATTGCTCTTTACAATATCAAGAAGCTGGATGGAACCAATTTTCCATTGTGGAAGAAGCAGATTTGGCACGTGTTGGTACAAAAGAAGCAGATAAAACCTATAAAGCTCAAGGGGATAAAACCAGAAGATATGGACGAAGATGAATGGAGCGAAATGGATGAATTGGCACTTTCTACCATTATGCTGACTTTGGCAGAAAGCGTTTACTTCAATGTAGCAGACGAGATGTCGGCTTATTAAGCATGGACAAAGCTGAGTGATCTTTATGAGAAGCAGAGTGCAGCTTCACAGGTATACTGGCTTAAAAATCTTGTTGACTTGAAGATGAAAGAAGGGACCCCTATGTCCAATCATACGAATGAATTCAACACCATCTACAGTCAGTTGTCAGCTCAAGGTGTCAAGTTTGATGAACCTGTTAGAGCTATGTTCCTATTGATTACATTGCCAAAAAGTTGGGACACTTTTCGCACAGCTTTGAGTAATTTTGCACCTCCAGATGGTTTGACCATAGCAGGTGTAGAAGGCAGTCTGCTTACTGAAGAAACCAACAGAAAGACAATGGACAAAGGCAAAGGAACAGCCTTAGTTGTCAGGGAAAGGACCAAAGAAAAGTACAAAGGTGGAAAGAGGGATCAGTCTCGTAGCAAGTCCCGCAGTGCTAAAGGCAAGAGTGACATAGAATTCTACCATTGTGGCAAGAAGGGTCACATGAAAAGAGACTCCAGAGAATGGAAAGCAGAAAAAGGCAAAGAGAAAGCAGAAGACCATGGTGAGAAGAACAAGTCCTCAGTGAAGATTCAAGAAATAAATGTGACAAACATTGTTGCAGAGGATGAGAGTCTAGTGTCAAGAGATATCTACTTCTTGAAAAATACAATGGACTCAGCTCTTCTTATAGCATCTGATGGAAATGCACTGAGTGATTGGATTATAGACTCAGGGGAATCACTTCATGTGCCTCCAAACAAGGAGTGGTTTACCTCTTATGTGACCACTAAAGATCATGTTCGGCTAGGCAATGGGCAGACATGTGAGATCTTAGGTGTTGGAGATGTTCAATTGAAGTTTCAGAATGGCTCTTCTTTCACGCTGAAGAATGTGAGACATGTTCCCGCAATTACAAAGAGCTTGATCAGCACAGGTTTACTTGATGATGCTGGCTACGTCACCACTTTTGGACAGAACATGTGGAAGATATCCAAGGGTTCTATGACATATACAAAGAAGGCTAAGGATGGCAATTGGCTGATCCTTATTTTGTATGTGGATGACATGTTGATTGCTGGCAAGCACTTGGAAGAAATTTCAGCTTTGAAGTCAAAGATGGCAAAATCGTTTGACATGAAAGACATGGGTGAGGCAAGTCATATACTTGGTATGCGCATTGAGAGAGACAGATCAAAGAAGTTGATTTGGTTATCTCAAACAGAGTATACTGACAAGGTTTTGCAACGTTTCAATATGGAGAAGGGAAAGGCATTGAGTGTTCCATTGCCACCATATGTGAAACTTAGCAAACAAGATTGTCCTGTGTCTGAGGAATAACAGGCTGAAATGGATAAGATTCCATATGCGTCTGCAGTGGGTAGTTTGATGTATGCAATGATTTCTACTCGCCCAGACATTGCATTTGCAGTGGGAGTAGTAAGTCGATACATGTCAAACCCAGGCAAGAAACATTGGGAGGCAGTGAAAGGAATATTGAGATACCTGAAAGCTACAAAGAGTATGCATATATGCTATGGGAGTCAGAAGCTAAGTGTAAAGGGTTTTACAGACTCGGATTATGCAGGTGACTTAGACAACCAAAGGTCTACGTCAGGGTATGTCTTTACATTGGCTGGTGGAGCAGTATCATGGCGTTCTAGATTACAAGATTGTGTTACTCAGTCTACTACAGAGGCTGAATATGTTGCAGCATCAGAGGTATGCAAAGAATCAATTTGGCTTAATCGACTAGTAACAGATTTGGGAATCAAAGAAGAGATGCCTGTGTTATATTGTGATAGTCAAAGTGCTATACAATTGGCTCACAATCCAGTTTATCACTCAAAGACAAAGCATGTGGATGTGAAGTATCATTTCATCAGGGAAATGCTCGAGGATAAGCAACTTCAGCTTGTCAAAGTTCACACCACAGAAAATCCTGTTGATCTACTTACAAAAGGACTTCCCTCAAAGAGCTTTGCGCATTTTTGCAAGCAGTTAGGTGTAGGGTAGTACATCACTTCTCTACATCTCTTGCATATTAGCTTGTATAGTAGCTTCTCTCACACTTAAAGTACCACATTGGACTTTAAGTGGGAGGTTGTTGGGGTATAAAGCCCAATGTGGTCGTCCTGGTAAGTGGGCGGGCCGCCAGGTATGTACACATATTCTTTTGTAAAAACCTAATAAGAACTCACTATGCTCTACACATTACAGTAGAGCGAGTTCACCATATCGTCGTGCTCTTCTTCTCGCACTCTCTCTCGCATCGCACTTCTGCTCGTACTCCTTCACCATTTGGACAGTTTCCTTTCATCATTATGTCATAACAAAGTGCGAGCTGATAATAACTTAGCCGGTCGAGTCTTAGTAAGAGAGGAAGTGTTGGCCAAGTGCATTAATCTATGACAAGTGTCTTTTGCATGCTTAACTTGGTCTCTCGATTGCGACAAATAAAACTTTCCATAATCTTGGACAACACATTGAACACGCATAACAAATTAAAAACAAGCTGTGTCCATATCAACATCCATCTGAGATGTCAACGGTAGAATGATGTCCACAATCATAGTGTGAAAAATCTCATGCTTAAGATAGCAAGAGTCGATTCCTAGGTAGGGAGTCATCGACAAAAAGGAGCCAAAGTACAGTTTTCAAGCAGATGGGAGCATGATCTAAGAGAACAGAGCATAATCAATCCTCATGTCACATACATATGTTAAAAAGATATCAGCGATCCTATCGAGCACGATACATAGATCAAGCATTTTGTTGAAATGTGAATCCTGGGTCATCCGCATTCAAAAGGGGCCACAAATCCAATCCATGACAAGTCAACATCAAATGATCCCATGATTGATTGGCATTCCACATGAAGCATGTGAGAGTGCTCGGTAATATTATCCACAATATTTGGTGCACTATTAAATTCCCACAGAGAAATGCATTGGAACACCAAAATATGAGGAGATGACACTCCACAACCACGTCCTATCAGAAAATGTGTGTATGCATATAATCCGCCAAATTCAAAGACCTTCCCATCAACACTAGTTCTGTAATTGGACACTCAAGTGTCCCGCTTTTACAACAACTTGTCATAATTATTTGGTGAAGCTAGAAACAAGATTTATAGGCCATGTTCTTGTCTTAGGTTAGTTATGAGGTGAAGAACATAACCAAATTTTTATTTTTCCAAAATGAATACCATATTAGATTATGGTGATAAATTTTAAGCGAACTAAACCTGAATTGTTTGTGTGTGATGTGAACACCCTTGCTCATATGTAAACTAAGTGCAACTATGTTGACCGATTTCCCTTTATAACCATGTTTGTGTTTATGTAAAGCACAAGACATGCAACAGTCCATCACTGGTTCAAATTTGTTTGTTGTCACAATACGGCAACAGGTATTGATATGTAGGCAAGAGGGCAAGCACCTTGCTTTTTGAGAAGCGAAGGCAGACTCATTTGGCCCTACAGAGAAAACGATGATATGAGTTAGTCCAACATGAGAGAGAGAGAGAGAGAGAGAGAGAGAGAGAGAGAGAGAGAGAGAGAGAGAGATTTTCTTATCGTCCAAATATGACCTATGAGACCAAAGGTACATGTGATATACTATTTATGGGTGGGGCTAATAAGTGATTCTTGATGTTGGAGGATCATGGTGGTGATAATTGCAATGGGGAGCGGGAGCCCACACTTTGGTTGATAGAGGAAAGTCTATAGGGCTAAGCCATGGCTAAACATGTGAGGTAAGAAAGTTGGGGTGGGGGGGGGGGGGGGGGGGGGGGGGGGAGAGAGAGAGAAGAAGAAGAGGAAGAAGACAATTTTAACGTCATAGGAAACTATCCCAAGAGACCTTAAAGATCTACCCAATGAGGAAAGTTGTATGTGTGTGTGTGTGTGTGTGTGTGTGTGTGTGTGTGTGTGTGTGTGTGTGAGAGAGAGAGAGAGAGAGAGAGAGAGAGAGAGAGAAGTTTTTAACATCGTAGGAACAATCCCAAGGGACCTCAAAGATCTATCCCACCGGTGGTGAACTTAAGACCTTTTGTCACAAAGTGATGACGTGCCAGGACCACCCGGATTGATGACGTGGCTTGACCACCCGTGGACATGGCAGACAATACGGATGATGACACGACAGACAGTACAGATTTTTTGTAATCTATGTTGACATGCTGACATGGTAGACATTATGAATTTCCGCGTTTTGCGCTGACAAGTGCTCACATAGTAGCCTGTACGAAAATCCTCTTTTGGTGCAGAGAGCTTTCACTAGCAAATTTTTGGCCAGTTGCTTTTGGAACAGTTTGCTTTTGAGTTTAACTTCTTTTGGGGCTCTGCTTTTGGCATCCCTTGTAAGAATAAATAAATCCCCAAGGGCCTCACTTCTCAGAGCATCTGGATGCAGAGTCTGAGAGTGGAGGACCTTGCGGGAGTTGTACTTTGCTCTAAGATCAATATAAAAGAAATACCGAAAGGGGCGCCAGTCTTTGGAGCCAATCTCTCTGGCCACGAAACTACGCCGCGCCCCCTTGACCAAATTGAATTGTGATTTTAAAGTTGTGAAGTATTTTAAGTGGATCTCTCTCGTGTTGCGACAGAATCTAGACTTGGCGTGCATAGAGCATCATGCATGTGCTTTTCTCAAAGCACAATGGCCCTACTAAAGAGCAGACAAATCACTTGGACACAATTTTGAAAATTGTTATTGAAGAATCTTTGTGTCTCGACCCCGGACTTCTTAGCCACTGCCACCCTTACGTTATCGCCCATCGTGTGCACTCCCATCATCATCATTCTGTCTTACAGGGCATAAAGCCATTAAGAATCCCACATTACACATACGTACTCATGAAGAATCTGATGGAGATAACACCTCTCAATGGGAAGGCAAAGGAAAGTTGAAATCCGGTGCGGGAACTGAAGAAAAGAGTGAAGATTTGGGCAACTTCTTTTTGGTAAAGTTTGCCAAAGCAAAATACAAGTGTCCACTGCAAGTTGACATGGGTGTGAAAAGATTGATGAAGTACTCCAGAGACCCGAGATTTGTGAAACACCTGAAAACTACCTGATTGATGAGATTCACTCAAGATGACGTGAGGCCATTGATTCTCTTCTTAGGACGAGACGAAAGCTGAAAGGACAGACGAGTGCAAAAAAATGGAAGCTTTACTCATAGGAAGAGCTGGAACAGAACTGTTGACCAGAAGATGAACTCGATACTGGAAAGGACACTGAAAGAGATACTGATGTACTGACAATCTAGTTGTTTGTGGCAGATAACCAGAAATAGGAGCGAGGAACTCGCATCTGTATGGATGGGGAAGCATGGAGCTAGACATCCACTCTTTTGCAAACGAGGTGAGCCAACTCCTTGCCTATTTTGCAAGTGAAATAAAGGATGAGATGGTGAGATCGAGAGCGATGATAGCCAAGGAATGAATCGGATATCCTTTCAATTCAAGATAACAATGATGAATTTGAATGATGTATGTTGAATGATTCTAGTGCATCAAGATTCCCATATGAATGAGATGACTAGATGTTGTGGGGTGAGCGCATCAAGAGTTCTTGTCGGATGAGATGGCTACACAGGGATCTAGGTGCATCAAGACTTTTGGACGGATGAAATGACTAGATGATTGAGACAATGTGTTCAGTATGAACTAGGTGTGCGAATGAAGAACTTTGAAATAGGAAATTTCAAAAATGAATTTGATTTATGTATGACATTAATGTTCTCTCAAAGAACTTGCTAGTTGTGTGCAGATAACATGTGAAGTCGATGATGATGAATGCACTGGGGAGCAATGACTGCTCAGAATGAATCCGATAAGTATCATGAATTTTGAATGAAACTGATAGAACCTGCTATTTGTGAACAGATAACAAGATTAAGAATGAGATGATGATGATTTTGGAGCAGTGATAGCTCCGGAATGAATTTGATAACGAATCATGAATCAAGACTGATTCAATGGAATGAATGACTGGACCACTCTGTTAATTATGAACTTAGTGATGGATTGGGATCCCCGAAAATGATTCTTGCACACGACAGTGCTTGACGCGAATGATTCTCGCACACGGCAGTTCTTGAGGCGAAAGATTTCTTGCACACGACACTACTTGAGGCGAATGATTCTTGCACACGATAGTGCTTGAGCTGAATGACTACTTGCACACGACAGTGCTTAAATCAAAAATCTCTATAGACATGATCGCAATACGGGATTAGTTAACCCGATATCAGTGAGGTCCGGAATGGATCTAGATCTGGTTACTAAATACATTGCTGGTAGTCATGGTCTGAGATTTGGAATGAATGTTTCTGTGATTGATTGTCATGTGATGTCATGTGCAATGATGTGACTGTCGTCTTGATACTTAGGATCAGTGTCTCTACTGAATTGGTTTATGGCCTATGTCTGCTTTGCAAGCGTAATCGAGCGTGATTACAATTCTTTCAAGAGGGGGGTATGCCACAAATTGATGATGTGGTAGTATTGCCCGAACACACACACACCAAGGCACACTAATGACATGGCAAACTGTACGGACTACCCGAAAACTGCACTGATTGGCTGATGATATGGCACTTGTATGGACGCACACAATTCGCACTAACATGCTAACGTGGCAACTGTACGAAATTTCATAATTTGCACTGATGACTGGCAGTTTTTCAAGACCAGTTGCTTTTGGAACAGTTTCCTTTTTTGAGATTAAATGCTTTTGGGGCTCTGCTTTTGGGCATCCCTTGTAAGAATAAAAGATCCCTAAGGGCCTCACTTCTCAGAGCATTTGGACACAGAGTCTGAGAGCGAGGACCCTGCGGGAGTTGTACTTTGCTCAAAGGTAAATATAAAAGAAATACCGAAAGGGGCGCCAGTTTTTTAGGCCAATCTCTCTGAGCAAGGAACTACGCCAGGCTGTGTCGACTAAATTGAACTATGATTTTAGAGTTGTGAAGTATTTTAAGTGAATCTCTCTCATTACGACAGATTTTGGACTTATGTCACAAAGAGATGACGTGGTAAGACCACCTGGACTGATGACATGGCTTGTGTCACAAACTGCTGACGTGTCAAGTCAGTGAAAAACAGAGCCAACCTTCAGATCACGGCTGAGGGGCCTAATCCCTAAGAAGAGCAAGCAACAGCAGCAGAAGAAGAAGTCCTACCAACTTATGGGACCTCGTCCGATGGGGCTTAAGAGACATAAAGGAATTAAAATAAAGCAGGACCCCTACACACACACACAAAGGCTTGTGCAGCATCTGTTGATGTGACAGCCGTATGAATGCTCCGGATTTTTTGTTGATTGATGACGTGGAAAACTGTACGGAATTTCGTGCACTAACTACTGACGTGGCAGTTGTATGCATTTTCGTGATTTACGCTTGTAGATTTTGGGCATTGCTTTTGGACCAGATGCTTTTGAGTTTGAAGGCTTTTCATGTAAACTGCTTTTGGGCCTAGGGCCTTTAAATAGGAGGCCATGGGCTCATTCTTTGGCATCCTTCCTAGAGAAGGTGCAAAGTTTGGACTACCAGCTTGTACTTCGATGATGCAATATAAAGAAATACCAAAAGGGGCACCAAGGTTTGTAGCCAATACTCTCTGGGGTGGAATTCCACCACTCCGTGTCGCATGTCATCTCTCTCTCATAGTTCAGTTGTTATTGAAGTGCTATAAGTCTGTTCAATGTATTCTTTTCTATTGGCACATGGTACCTGTCTTGTGACAATGGTATCAGAGCACACCGGCCCTACAAAAGAACAAACAAAGAAAACCAGAGACTACTGGAATTTTATGCCAAGTATTGGGCCTCGACCCCGGACTTCTTAGCGACTCCACCCTTACTTCATCACGCATCAGGCACGCTCCCATCTTCACCGCTCATGTCTTACACGGCATAAGCCAAAAAGATCACTTCCAAGAGAAGGATCCAAGATTTGTTTTGCGTCACTATTTTTTTCAAAAGCAGTTCCATGCAGATGTAGAAGTCTATAGCTACCAAGCCACACACTCCAAGGACTTGGAAAGCTTTCAAGAAAAAAAATTCCCGAAGTTATATGGTTTCTGACATCTTCCTTCGGAGTGCAACTTCTAGTAGAGTGGGGTATCTTAAAATGCTTGCCACAGAAACCCTAGCAGATTACAACTTGCAAGTCTTTGGACATCTCTCACCAGGTGTCTATTCTCAAGCTGATAACCTTGGAGGTCCAGTGTGATTGGTATGTCTTCGGACTACCATCGCCGCCAAAGGAACACTGTCTATCCGAGAGCTGACGAACCATGTTGTGGTCCGCTATGACCTTATGGAAAGAACCTAACCCTAATTTTTGGTGCAGGTTTCAGGAGGGAAAGTCAACGACTTTTCGAGCTCGATTGATGTCGAGACTGCTTTTTAAGTTTGAGTTTTGCTTGAGAACTTCTTTGGTGATCGTGTTTGAAATAGATGGTATCTATTTTAAACCTGTCTTGGTGCCACGACTTGAACTGTTTGACTCTGGTTTTAATACTGGTTTCATTAATTGGTGATTTTACTCGTAGGTGGAGAAGTGAGAAATATTGTTTTCGTATTGTTTGAGCCTCGGAACGACGTAGGCCAATGCCTAGGGAGCGTTCCGTTGTATGTTTGAAAACCTCGGAATGACGCAGACCAATGCCTAGGGAGCGTTTCGTTGTATGTTTGAAAACCTCGGAATAACGTAGGTCGATGCTTGGGGAACGTTTCATTGTATGTTTGAAAACCTCAAAACGACGCAGGCCGATGTCCGGGGAGCGTTCCATTGTATGCTAGAAAACCTCTGAACGGTGCAGGCCGGTGTGCCTGGGAAGCATTTGGTTGTATGCTTGAACCTCCAAGTGATGCAGACCGCGGTCTAGGGAGCGTTTGGTTGTACAGTCCTCTGAGCTCATTGCGTGGACCTTTTTAGGTTATTTGCGGAGAGAGTGACAAGGTAGTCGTTGAGTAGCTTCATACAACAGACCGTTTGTCTCAGGGGAGTGCTCACCAGCGTTGTTTGTTGTGTCTTGTAACATACATATATGAGCATTCGTGCTGCATTGTCATGTGCCAACCACTGAATATTTCTAATTGGATGAGATTGCGTGGGTATGTAATTTTAGTGCACAAGACACCCGTGGAAGATCACTGCAGTCTTGGTGTGATGTCCAATTTTAATACGTCAGAATATCAAGAGTTCGGATCTAGACGAAAGGAGAAGCCAACTCCTTGATCAAAAGAGCCGAAAGGAGAAGCCAACTCCTTAACAAAAAAAAAGAGCAACTGATTGTCCCTCAAATTGTCCCTCGAAAATTTTTGAGCTAACTTGAGTTGTTTTGCAATATGTTGTAGTCGCGAACGATTACTCTCTTTCAAGAAAGGGGGATGTCACAAATTGCTGACGTGTCAAGTCAATGAAGAACAGAGCCAACCTTCAAATCACGGTCGAGGGACCTAAACCGTAAGAAAGGCAAGCAATAGCACAAGAAGAAGTCCTACCAACTTATGGGACCCATTCGATGGGGCCCAAGAGACATAAAGGAATTAAAATAAAGCAGGACCCACACACACACACACACACACACAAAGGCTTGCACAACAGCTGATGATGGCAGTCGTACGGATGCTCCGGATTTTATGTTGACTGATGACGTGACATACTATACGGATTTTCCTGTTTTGCGCTGACTGTTGATGTGACAATTGTATGGATTTCCGTGATTTACACTGGCAACTTTTGGGCATTGCTTTTGGACCAAATGCTTTTGAGTTTGAAGGCTTTTCATGTGAACTACTTTTGGGGCCTAGGGCCTTTAAATATGAGGCCATGGGCTCATTCTCTTGCATGCTTCCTGGAGAAGATGCACAGTCTAGAGTACCAGCTTGTACTTTGATGATGCAATATAAAGAAATACAGAAAGGGACACCAAGGTTTGGGGCCAATACTCTCTCGGGTGGAATTCTACTACTCCATGTCACGTGTTGTCTCTCTCTCTCTCTCTCAAATCATTTGTTATTGAAGTGCTAAAAGTCTGTTCAATCTGTTCTTTTCTATTGACATGTGGTGCCCATCTTGTGACAACTTGACCACTCATGGACATGGTAGACAATATAGATGATGATGTGGCAAACAGTACGGATTTTTGTCATATGCGTTGACATGCTGACGCGGTAGACAATACGGATTTCCGCATTTTGCACTGACAGGTGCTCACGTGGTAGCTTGTATGAAAATCGGCTTTTTGTGCAGAAAGCTTTTACTGGCAAATTTTTGACCAGTTGCTTTCGGAACAGTTTTCTTTTGAGTTTAACTGCTTTTGGGGCTCTACTTTTGGCATCCCTTGTAAGAATAATTAAGGCCCAAGGGCCTCACTTCTCAGAGTATCTGGACGCAGAGTCTGAGAGCGGAGGTTCCCGACGGGAGCTGTACTTTGCTCAAAGGTTAATATAAAAAGAAATACCGAAAGGGGCGCCAGTCTTTGAGGCCAATCTCTCTTGGCACGGAACTATGCCGGGCCGGGTCAACTCTTGAATTGTGAAATGAATCTCTCTCGTGTCACGATAGATTCTACACTTGGGGTGCCCAAGCCTGTTACAGTGGTATCACACCATCAGGCGTGTGATTTTCTCAAAGCATACCGGTCCTATCAAAGAGCAGACAGGGCACTTGGACACTTTAGAGATTGTTATTGAGGAATCTGTATGTCCCAACCTCGGACTTATCAGTGACTCCCACCCTTACTTCATCGCGCATCGAGTGCGCTCCCGTCTTCGTCGCTCTGTCTTACAAGGCATAAAGCCATTAAGTGTCCTAGACTACATATGGGTTCTCGTGAAAAATCTGATGAAGATAATACCTCTCAACAGGAAGGCAAAGAAAAGTTAAAATCCGGTGCGGGAGCTGAAGGAAAGAATGAAGATTTGGATTGACACATGTGTGAAAAGATTGATGAAGTACTCTAGAGACCCGAGATTTGCGAAACACCTGAAGATTACCTGATTGATGAGATTCACTCTAGGTGGCGTGAGGCCATTAATTCTCCTCTCAGGGCGAGATGAAAACTAAAAGGACAAACGAGTGCAGAAAAGCGAAAGCTTTACTCGCAAGAAGAGCTAGACAGAGCTGTTGACAAGAAGATGAACCAAATACTAGAAAGGACATTAAAAGAGATTTGTTGTGCTAAACATCTAGTTGTTTGTTAACATATAACCGGAAATAGGAGCGAGGAACTCGCTTCTGTATGGATTGAAAAGCATGGAGCTAGACATCCACTCTTTTGCAACGAGGTGAGCCATTTCCTTGCCTGCTTTGCAAGTTCAATATGAACTAAGTGTGTGAATGAAGAACTTTGAAACATGAATTTCCCAAGGTAAATCTCGTTTATATATGAGATAAAATTAATGTTGTATGGAATAACTTGCTAGTTGTGTATAGATAATAGGTGAAGTTGATGATGATGAATGCACTTGGGAGCAATGACCGCTCCAGAATGAATCCTATAAGTATCATGAATTTTGAATGAAATCAATGTGATATGGAAGAACCTGCTATTTGCGAACAGAGAACAAGATATATTATAAAAATTCAAAAAAAAAAAGACAGAGAGAAAGAAAGAATGGATAAGATGATGATGACTTTGGAGCAGTGATAGCTCTCGAATGAACTTGAACTTGAAAGAGAGCCCAAAACAGTATTGACTTTTCAAGATGAAAGAGAAAGGTAAAGTGAACGGTGGATCTTAGATAAAAACCATTTGGCATTGAATGCAAAATGGATGGAGGAGGAGAACAACCTAGCAAATACTCCTCATATTTGGAACTTTACCTCGACGCTTTTGGTCTAGTAGTGGCTATTCCAAGAGTCCCCACAGATCAACGGGTTGAATCTAGTGCCGGCGGGACTGCACAAGAGGGGAGTTACTCCACTCCTTTGTCACAAACTACTTGGATGGAATAAAGTCGCTGATTTTTTTTGGTTTCAGGGATACTGATGGGCTAACAGTATTTTGCTGAATGACTTTATGAGAGAAGTACTTCGACTTGGGATCCCCGAAAATGATTACTCGCACACGACAGTGCTTGAGTCGAAAATCTCTATAGACATGACCGCAATATGGGATTAGTTAACCCGACATCAATGAGGTCCAGAATGGATCTAGATGTGGTTAAATACGTTGCTGTCAGTCATGGTCTGAAATTTGAAATGAATTTTTATGTGATTGATTTGTCATGTGATGTCCTGTGATGTCATGTGCAGTGATGTGACTGTCATCTTTGTACAAGCATTAGAGGTGTCGTGTCTAGTGCGTCGGTACTTAGAGTCAGTGTCTACTGAACTGGTTTATGGCCTCTATTTGTTTTGCAGGCGTAATCGAGGGCAATTACAATTCTTTCAAGAGGGAGGTATGTCACAAAGTGATGACGTGGCAAGACCACCCGGACTGATGACATGGCTTGACCACTCGTAGACATGGCAAACAATACGAATGATGATGTGGCAGACAGTACGGATTTTTGTCATCTACGCTGACATGCTGATGTGGCAAACAATACGGATTTCCGCATTTAGCGCTGACAGGTGCTCATGTGGTAGCCTATACGAAAATCCGCTTTTTGTGCAGAGAGCTTTTACTGGCATATTTTTGACCAATTGCTTTTGGAACAGTTTTCTTCTGAGTTTAAGTGCTTTCGGGGCTCTACTTTTGCCATCCCTTGTAAGAATAATTAAGCCCCAAGGGCCTCACTTCTCATAGCATCTGGACGCAAAGTCTGAGAGCGAAGGTTCCCGACAGGAGTTGTACTTTGCTCAAAGATTAATATAAAAAGAAATACCGAAAGGGGCGCCAATCTTTAGAGCCAATCTCTCTTGGCACGGAACTACGCCGGGCCGTGTCGACCCTTGAATTGTGAAGTATTTTGAAGTGAATCTCTCTAGTGTCGCAATAGATTCTAGAGTTGGGGTGCCCAAGCCTGCTGAGTTGGGGTGCCCAAGCTTGCTACACATTTTAATCAATAGGGAATTGGGATAATTGATTTACCTCTAGGTGACAAAAAGGTTATTCCAATGTCCACTTCTTAGTGTGAGAGAGAGAGAGAGAGAGAGAGAGAGAGAGAGAGGATTATGATGGTGTGAAATGAATAAAGTTGGAAATTATCGTCACAGAGTCTTTTCTCATTGTGTTGTTCCTTATTAAGATTGGACAAAGAAAAAAAAGGGTTACTCTTGTTGCACCTTTAATTCTTTGTAAAGGAATATTCAGATTTTTCATACCCAAAATGACCAGCATCTATTTGCATACACATACAGAGAATGTTCAATTTGTGTATTTAAGCTTTTGTATGGTAGTTAGTGTATGTCTTGTTCTGTGGACCAAGCATCCATCAAGATCGAACATAGCTCATTGATTGAATTACCAAGCCAGTCGTTTGGTATCTCCATGTGGCTTGCCTCCTGTATCGATTGGATTAATTCCCTTTTTACATTACTCAAAATGTCTAAGTTGTTAGCTCCCATATCCATCACCAGGTCTGCCACCTGATAACAGAACACATGCTCTTGTTAGTAGAAAGCAGAGAATTCTGTTAGCTGTGTGTTTTGAGTGTTCAGGTTTGTAACTATTAGTGAGACGCATTCGCATTTTCACATATATAAAAGCTGTGAACTCAAGCTGTTCCCCAAGAAGAAGCAATGCAGCAAGTCTCGCCCATGCTATAAAATGCAATACAGCACATACAGATACGTTTCTTCTTTCTTCTTTCTCTAAGAGCTCAAACGAACAGAACTGCTGCGTCAGTAATGACCAGAAGACAGCAAGGGTGCCACCACAGTAATTGTTGTTATAGTTGCCTCACAATAACAATACAATACTATAGTGTACAATGCAGTGCGGCGTATTCACCATACACTGATGATATCGTTGATCCACATTGCAGGCAATAGCTTGCAAATCAAGAAATCATGATCCATCATCAATGTCACTTGGACATTACCACATCAGCCTGAAGCAACCTCTATCTCTCAGCAGCCACTGTGGTGGTCACCAAATACAGTAGTTTGTTTGTTGTTTGGCCTTCCGTGTTTGTGTACTCGCAAGTATAATACTAAGATGAGGAAAGAGCTCAAAAGCGCTAAGAGTGAGTGCCAGCCCACCCTCAAATGATCTGTAAAACCAGCAAAAAACTGTCACTCTCGCTGCCAATGGCTTGTACAAGCATAAACCATATGACCACAGAGTACAAGCCATTCGTACAAATGCCTCATAGACCGCACAAGGGCAATCATGCTTGTTGTGATACATGTCAACTATGATTTTCCGACTAGGCCGTTAGTATGAGAGACGAGACTCACACCTCATCACAGAAGAAGCACCACTTCCTGGGTGGAGATGAATAGGACGCCCATCTTTGAGGTTTCCAACCCAACCGTCCACCCATCCCCCTCATTCCAACACTGCCCCCTTGTTTTGAACCCGTCTTGTGTAACTGAGCTTGGGGCAAAGTGAAAGATCAAGAAGCCCTGATTTCCTTTGATGGAGGAGCCAAGGCCAACTTCATTTCACCTGAATTGGTGGCGCGGAGCTCGAGATTACACCCGATCGGATGAAGCCACAAGCAAAGGCAGTTCTAGCGGCACTCGGCAGGGACGTGGCCATTACACCTATCATTGTCAAACTTCGGTTGCATTGTCAGGGGTATTTGGGGCACGAGGACTTCTACATAATGCCCTTGGAAGGGTGGGATGTCCTCCTGGGAGTCCCTTGGTACCATAAGAACAACGCCGTGGTCGATTATCGGGCGAAGAAAGCGACATTGACTACTGAAAAGGGCCGAAACATTATACTTGATGTGAAACTAAAGGGCAAGTCTGTCCCTATTGTATCGGCTTCGGCCGTTTCAAAATTAATGAAATCCAGTCTGTTTGTTTACTCGATCTTTTTGAAAGAGTTGAATGATGAACATAGGACAGTTATGTCTAAACTTGATAAAGAACGCCAAGATTTTCTCCACACTCATGCCGATTGCTTTTCTGAGGGCCTGGCAGGCGAGTTGCCACCAGCTCGTCCTGAGGATCATACCATTGATCTGATGCCTTTTGGCCTTACCAATGCTCCAACGACCTTTAACCGAATGATGGACAAGATTTTCAAAGAGTACAAATCTTTTGTTGGCACTTTCTTTGATGACATTATTGTCTTCTCCAAGGATGAGGCAGAACATAGAGAACATCTGCTACAGGTCTTTCAGGCATTGTGAGATCACAAGTTGGTGATCAATGCAAAGAAAAGTAAATTTTTCTTATCAGAGATACACTTTTTGGGACACATTGTCTCAGCAGAGCAGGAGTGCAGATGGACCCGGCCAAGATTGAGACTATACGTGATTGGCCTGATTTGAAGAATATCCATGAAGTTAGAAGCTTCTTGGGCTTATGTTCTTACTACCGGCGGTTCATTAGAAAATTTGCAGAGATTGCTTCCTCTTTGCATATCTTGGCACAGAAAGGAGTCCCTTTCTCGTGGGGACCCACAGAGGTGACTGCCTTTCAGACATTGAAAGAGAAATTGACTATAGGACCAGTTTTGACTTTGCCAGATTTACAGAAGTCATTCAAGTATATTGTGATCCTTGTGGTCGTAGTCTGGGTACGGTCTTAATGCAAGAAGGTCATGTCATTGCCTATGAGAGCCGATTGTTTTCAAGGCCGGAACTGACAGCACAGATATATGAGAAAGAGCTTTTGCCGGTTATCCATGCTCTTACTCACTGGCGATATTACCTACTTGAAGCTGATTTTACGGTCTTCACAGATCATTAGAGTTTACGCTACTTCTTGCCACAGAAGCAGCTATCGGAAAAGCAGATGCGGCGAGCAAACATCTTGTCACAATTTCACTTCCAGATTTGTCCATGTACAGGGACAGAAGAACTTGGTGGCATCTGCTTTGTCCCGGAAGCCGTTGGTCTTGGCTATTTCCGCGATACATCATAGAAGCTTCGAGGATATGGTCAATTAGTACGCCACAGATCCAGATTTTGCAGATGTATTCGGTCGAATACAGAATGGGGAGGTAGTAGCGGGATATTCTATTCGGGATGGCTACTTGATGAAGAAAACGATGTTGTGCATTACACAACCGTTGAGGGAAAAGGTTCTAACCGAATGCCACAGTCACCATTTACGGGTCACCGCAGCATTGATACCACCTTGAAAGGTGTGGAGTGATACTTCTTTTGGTCGAGACTCAAGAAGGACGTGGACGATTTTGTACGCAGTTGCTTGGTATGCCAAAAGGTCAAGTTTGACAGGCATAAGCACAAGGATTGTTACAACCTTTACCCATTCCCACCCGCCCCTAAGAAAGTATTGCAATGGATTTCATTTTTTATCTCTCGAAGACACAGAGTGGGCACGATGGTATCTGGACTGTCATTAACAGATTTAGCAAGCAAGTTCATTTCATTCCAGTGAGGAAAACAGTCAAGCCGGATCACTTATCGAGACTGTTCATTGCCCAGATATTCAGATTACATGGCATGCCTGAGACAATTGTCTCCGATAGAGATCCCCATTTCACGAGTTTGTTTTGGAAGGCTATTTGGGAGAACATTGGCACACGGTTGAAGTTCTCGTCATCTTTTCACCCGCAGACAGATAGGCAATCTGAGATTGCAAATTCAATCGTACTGGATTTGTTGAAGTCTTACATTTCGGACAAAAAGACTCAATGGGAAAGGTTTTTACCTTTGGTGGGATTTGCCTACAATAACACGATTCACTCTTCGACGGGGAAGGCGCCATTTAAGATTATTGAAGGTGCTCCAAAGGTTCCACCCTTCTTAAACACGAAAGATAAGATTTTTGAAGC
The DNA here is from genome assembly GCF_014529385.1 of Adiantum capillus-veneris. Lineage (NCBI taxonomy): Eukaryota > Viridiplantae > Streptophyta > Polypodiopsida > Polypodiales > Pteridaceae > Adiantum > Adiantum capillus-veneris. The sequence continues at coordinate 157,394,433 of NC_140932.1, forward strand.
CGACCAGTACACGAGGGACTTGGACACTGCTTTTTCCAAGGTCCGGGAGGCTTTAGAAAAATCTCAGGAAAGACACAAAAAGGCTGCAGATTGACACCGTCGCGATTTGAAATTTAAAGGAGAACGATTGGGTGCTCTTACGTTTTGAGAAGGCACGCTTGAGAAAGAAAAAGGGAAAGGAGCGGCTTTTTCAAAGCTTAGCATTAGATACTATGGACCTTTCCAGATAAAAGAAAAGATAAATGATGTCTCCTTTAGACTGAAGCTGCCCGATACTTGGAGAATTCACAATGCTTTTAATGTGAGTCTCTTGAAGCCTTTTAAAGGTGATGTGCACGATGATGGGGAGCCAGATGAGCAACCCGAAGTGGAGGAAATCCAGAAGATACTCGTTCCAGAACAGATACTGGCACATAAAGATAGATTAAAGGTAAAGCGATAATGGTTAAATTCAAGAACTATCCCGCATTGGATGCACAGTGAATGGAGGAGGAGGACCTAGCAGATACTCCTCAGATTCTTTACCTTGAAGCATTTGGTTTAGCATAGTCTACTCCGATAGAACCCCGATTTCAACATGGGCGAATCTAGTGCAACGGATATGCACAAGAGGGGAGACACTCCACTCCTTTGTCGATAGATTGCCCCGATACTTGGATTTGATATAAAGTCACTGATGTCCCTTGGGGTTTCAAGGATACTGCTGAGCTGACAGTATTCTGTTGTTTGACTTTATGAACTGGAATTCCCAATAATGAAAATGATACTAATTTGTACTTGTTTAAGTGCAGGAACTAATAGACGAAATGACTGCAGCATTTTGGTCTCATAAATCTCTATAGACATGATTGCAATATGGATTAGTCACTCGGGCATCTGTGAGGTCCCGACTGGATCTAGATGCGATTGCTAAATACGTTGCCGATTAATCATGGTCTGAGATTTGGAATGATTTTTGGAAGTGATTTATCATGTGATGTCCTGTGATGTCCAGTGATGTCCTGTGATGTGACTGTCGATTGGTACATGTGCTAGATGTGTTGTTCCTAGTGCGTCGGTACTAACAGTCAGTGTCTGCTAAGACAGTTTATGGCCTTTGTCTGTTTTGCAAGTGTAATCGAGGGCGATTCCAATGCTTTCAAGAGGGGGATATGTCACAAATGGGTGATGTGGTAGACACACTCACAGAGTGGGACACCAGACCTGAACACACACAAACAGACTGGCGGCAGTGACACGTGGCAGCTTGTCACGTACACATCTAACCCTATGTGCATGTGGACAAGCTACTTCATGACAAGGGTTCGTTCAGTCTAGCCTAGGAAGTGTTCTGGCACCTTTGTGAGTCTGTTCGCAGACCGTGCATACCTAGGCACTTAGAGTAGATGCATATCCTCTGGCTGCACACAGCATGATCATCAGCATTACCATCAGATTCCGTCAGAAGCATTTTACAGTGCAGAAAACCTATATTCCCTATTTTTGCCATTTTTCACTTATTATTTTTGAAGTGACTTTTGTTGGGAAACTCGATAGGGCAATTCAGCCAAGCCTGTACATAAGAAAACTAGCGCTAGTGTATTCTAGCAAAAGAAGAAAGAAGTGCACAGGCAATTACTTGCAGCAAGCATCTCTAGCAACTTCTCAAGCAAGAACCCTGCAAGCCTAGCGTTTTTCATCAGAAAAGCCCAGCGTTTTCAGCCATCACTACAGCCCTGGCGTTTTTGCATTGCAGATCAGCCCCAGCAGTAGCAGACTCCAACAATTAGCCTAGCGTTTTTGCATCAAGCTTCAGTTCAGCCCAGCGTTTTTTATTTGCAGATCAGCCTCAGCGTTTTGCAAATCCACGACGTCAGATCAGCACATAGCCTCAACGTTTTCAGTTTTCAGCACATAGATACCGGAGTAGAAGTCCCAAACCTCGCAAATCTCACCTTTCCGCAGCAGCAGATCCTCGCCGCACGGTCAGATTCACCGAAGTTTGCAGTTCCAGCCCGGAAAACGCAGATTTCAGCATTTGCGTTTTCAGCGTGTCGTCGTCACCTCGTCATCACTGACATAAGAGTCAGAATTCAGCAGATAAAGATTTGTAAATTTCAGACCTTAGCGTTTTCAGATTTTAGCTCGTCTCGTCGTCGTCCTCATCGTCGGCAAGTTCAAAGCATTGTAGAGATTTGTGCAATCAACAGTAGACCGCTCTCGCCATAGAGAGTGGGGCCTTCGGAGGAGGGTTTGACAACATTCCAGTGTCGTATTCTTCTCTCTATATCTCTCAGTCTCAGCACCTTCATTCACAGTGTTTATCCACTTTGTTTGAGTCCATTGCACTCTCTCACTAAAGGAACGGAAGGCTCTCCCTCCTAAGTAAAAGGAACCCTTGGGCACAGTTTGGAGCACTCATCTTGAGCAAAGTTCAACATTCACATCCGCTGCACCTTACATCGGTATCAAAGCTTTGGTAGTGTTCTGTATCACTCAAGGAAAGAACCACATATTTTTATTTTTATTTTGCTTGTTGCGGTCGCAACCCAAGTCCACTTGGGCGTGTCGATTCCTAATCGTGTTTTTGAAGAGTGACAGGAAACCCAAGAAAGAAGGGCTTGTACAGCCTCCCCATGTGCCTCTTTTCACTCATTGAGAGCGGACCGTGCACTTAGCGGCCGGCCAATCGACGTGAGGTGGGAAAAAGCAACCTTGGTGTGAGCGCAAGGCCGCCAAGGGGTGCACCCGCGGAAAAGAGTAGAGCTCGGGTAAGAGAAGATCCTTCTCTAACACAGATTGCAAGCGAAAGAAGAACCTCAAGACTCTCAAGACTCCAAAACCTCAAGAACCTCAAGACTCAAGAACCCCCAAACCCAAGACCCACAAGAACCCAAGTTTCTCGTGAACTTAAGAACCCAAGACTTCCGTGTATGGTCATTACCCGAATCGGAATGGATACTTCGCATGGAGGTGATAAGCATGGCAGTAACGAAGAAGAATTTTCCCCACCAGGAGGTTTTTCTAACCCGTCACCCTCCCCCTTCCCCATCTACGCCAAGGATTGCACCAAATCCTATGGAGGCTTTGATCAAATTGATGATGGACATGATGTTTCACCAAGAAGCGCGATGCAATACCTTGGAGCATGAGCACCAAGAAAGACAGGAATCCATGGAACGGGACCGCCAAGAGAGACAGGAATCCATGGAACGAGAGCGCCAAAAATGACGGGCTTCCTTGGATCGCAAGCGTGAGCAATCTTGCTTGGCGGCTGAGGAACAAAAAGAAAGAAAAGGCGGCTATTGAGCGTGAGCGAGAGCAAGCGCGCTTGGCGGCCGAAGAAAGAAAGACAGCTATTGAGCGTGAGCGTGAGCAAGCGCGCTTGGCGGCCGAAGAAAGAAAGGCAGCTATTGAGCGTGAGCAAGCACGCTTGGCGGCTGAAGCAAGAAAGGAGGCAACCGAAGAGAGACGAGCGGCTTTGGAGGCAGAGCGTGAGGCGCAGAGAGACCAACGCATGCAAGAGTTGGTCCGACAGGTTATCACCTCGAAACCCAAGCCGGCCAAAGATGTTGGTGGTTCCTCAAGTGGCGCAAGCCGAGATTTGGACTCCAACAACCGGTCACCGAGAAGTTGACTTTCAGTAAGTATGACGGTAAGATGGATGCTAGTGTTATTCATTCTTGGTTGCATCAATTCAATGCTTATTTTGCGACAACTAAGAAGACAGGCAACAGCAAGGTTTTGACGGCAACTATGTACCTTGCCGGTACGTGATGCCATTAATTGGTACCACGCATGGCAAGAGGCACAGTTGACCGCGCACCTAGAGGAAGCCAAGGAAGAATCGCCCTTTCCTTTCAATTGGGCCGACTTCTAAGACAAGGTCAAGACGCGGTTCATGCCTCCACAGTACCTAGCGCAATTGAAAGAAGCAACCTCAAGCAGAATGGTATGCCAATCATGTCCTTTTCTAACCGTGTTTTGCAACTCGGTACCCAATTACGCAAATCAGATGATGAGCGCAAAGAGGCTTTCCTTTTTGGGTTGGATGAATATATCAAGTTTGATGTAGAAGTCTTCAACCTCGCGGATCTCAACAAGGCGGTGGCAATTGCTCTCTCCCAAGAGATGAGGCACAACAAGGGCAAGCCTAAGGAGAACAAGTCGTCTCAAAGTACCTCCCAGACTTCTCAGAACTCTCAGAATGGTAAGCATGGTAAGAACGGTAACTCTTCTAGCCAATCTTTCTCTAATTCTTCGAAAAAGAACTCTAACAATGAATCTAAGGGTAAAGCTGAAACACCTGCTAAACCTAAGCTCTCCCCTAATGAAAAAAGCCGCAAAAGGAATTATAGGAGGATACATAACGGCAGAAGAACAAGTCATTTATGCTAAGGAAGGTCGTTGTTAACAATGTCACGTCAAGGGTCACATTAAAGTGCTTGTCCTAAGTCAGCCCCACCTAAAGAACCTAAGGCACCCACAGCAACCACAAGCACTTTAATGAACCAAGCTGAATCTTCTGATGTCTCTAACACAACATTGATGAGTCTCTCATGGTTATGGTCATGTAAAGGGTCAGTGTTTTGTCATACTGTTTGATCCAGGCAGTATGCATGATGTGATTAGTGCCTCTCTTGTGAAGAGAGCCCGCCTAGAAGTTAGTCAAACATCTCCTCTCGAGGTGTCGGGCTTCGCTCCAGGTATGGACTCCCTCATCACGCAAGAGTGCCTTGATGTGTTGTTTACAGTTCAACAAGCCGCTTTCCGTAGAAAATTTGTCGTGTCTCCTCTCTCAGGATGTGATATGTTTTTGGGCATTAGATGGTTTCGTGAGCATAACCCTCTCATTGATTGGGAAAATAACACTCACATTAAATGCCAAGAGTGACTCTCCCATGGTCATTCGTGCTGAGGAGGGTCTGCATTGTTTGCCTCTCATTTCTCATGTGCAGGTAAAGTGTGAATTACGACAAGGAGCACAAGTGGCATTCATCTATGATGCTCCAGTTACCCAGGCATTCAGGCTCCAGACAGGTATTCAGCTTTGTTTACCAAGTTTAAGCATCTCTTTTTGCAGGATGATCTTCCACCCCGTCTCCCACCTGAGCGGCCGGAGGACCATCGCATCGAGCTTACGGAGGGGGCACAACCAGTCAGTAAGGCTCCCTACCGTTTGAACAAGACACAGGAGGAAGAGTTAGAGCGGCAACTCACAGAGTTGGTGGCTAGAGGATTCATACGTCCTAGTGTAAGTCCTTTTGCTGCTCCTATTTTGTTTGTCCGCAAGAAGGATGGTTCGTCTTGTTTGTGTGTTGATTACAGGGCATTGAACAAGATGACCGTCAAGAACAAGTTTCCGATGCCTCGCATTGAGTATATCCTTGATAGGCTCAATGGGGCAAAGGTCTTTAGCAAGGTCGATCTCAAAAGTGGATATCATCAAGTAAGGGTATTCAAAGGCGACATCTTCAAGCCTGCTTTTCGCACAAAGCGAGGGTAATGGGAGTATGTGGTTATGCCTTTTGGATTGACAGGTGCGGTGGGTACATTTAACCATCTCATGGTAGGCCGTTTTGGCGATATGGTTGGCGTGTGTGTTTTCATCTTTCTTGATGATATTCTCTTTTTTTTTGCATTGTGAGAACAACATGAAAAGGATGTGAAAGGGTACTAACCCGTTTGGACGAGTGTCAGTTGTACATTGCAACTAAGAAATCTGAGTTTTTTCTAATTGAAGTTACTTATCTGAGTTATATCATTTCTATAGAAGGTGCAAGCTAGACCCCGCGAAGGTGGAACAGATATGTAATTAAGATTTGCCCAAAACTGCATATGATGTGCATTCTTTTCTTGGTTTATGTCAAGCATATAGTTTGCACATAGAAAATTTTGCACGCATTGTTGCACCCATGACTGATGTTTTAAAAGGGATAAAGACTCGCCGTCAACGCGTGGATTTACCCGAGGCAGCCATTGAGGCTTTCGCAACTCTCAAGATTGCGGTGACAAAAGCGTCGTGTCTCATCCTTGCCTCTTGGGATGATCCCTTTGAGGTATGGACAGATGCGAGCAATGTCGCCATAGGCGCTGTGCTTCAGCAGCATGGTCATCCAGTAGCTTTCCTTAGTCGGAAGCTCAATAGTGCAGAAAAGAACTAATCAGTTTATGATAAAGAACTTTTGTCTGTCATTCACTCTCTTAAGCATTGGAAGCATTTTTTGTATAGTAGAGAGTTTACAGTTTGCACAGATCACCAAGCCCTCAAGTGGCTCCAGTCAATGCCTAGTGCACATTGGAGTGATCGCCAAGCACGGTGGTCACAATTTTTTGAGCAATTTGGAGGTTTGATTGAGTATGTGCCTGGAAAAGCTAACCTTGTTGTTGCAGATGTGTTAAGTCGCAAATGATAGATTTTGGCTCTTGAGTCACGATCCACAGTTTCTCTACAGGGTGTATGTTTCGACAGCATGAAGAACTGGTATGCGGATTCCGAATTTGGTAAGCAATGGTTGCACGCTCTTGCTTCCGAAGGGCCAAGCAACTATCTCATTCGTGATGGTTTGTTGTATTTTTGTCAACGTCTATGTGTGTTGCCCTCTCTCAGGCCAACCATATTGCATAATGCACATGACTCCCTCACGGGTGGGCACAGGGGAATGGACACCACTTTGGAAAAAATAGAAAGATTCTTTTATTGGCCTAAAATGCGAAAAGATGTGTTTCATTATGTCACACGGTGCACTATATGTCAAAAGGTAAAAGCTCGGGGTAAGCAGCAAGGCCTCTAGCTTCCGCTGCTTATTCCCGATGAACCTTTTCAAGATATTTCCATGGACTTTGTGACTAACCTTCCACCTAGTTTGCATTCAAGGAACACTCAATGTTTGACAATTGTTGATCGTTTCAGCAAGTTTTGCATGTTAATTCCTTGTAAGGCCACAATCATCGCACAAGATGTAGCACGGTTGTTCATAAAGCATTGGTACCCCCTCTGTGGTTTGCCAAAATCGATTGTTTCAGATAGGGATGTTAAGTTGACGTCCAACTTTTGGCGCGCACTCTTTGAAAATTTTGGCACTAAGTTGAATTTTTCATCGGCTTTTCATCCACAGTCAGATGGTCAGACAGAAAGTTTCAATCAGTTGGCTTTTGATGCTTTAAAGTCATATGTGCATGATCAGCAGTCTCATTGGGAGCTCTATCTCCCATTGGTTCAGGCTATTTTGAATGACTCTTTTTCCTCTGCCATTGGTCGAACTCCATATGGGGCAACTTTTGGCCGTCCGTTCCAGTCACTTTTGACTCGTTCGGTCAGTCAAATGCCTGATGCCAATGTTGAAAGTCAGTCGTTGGATGAGATTTTTGAGAGTGTGAAGCTTCGGCTAAGCAAGGCTCAGGAGTTTTAATCACGGCAAGCTAATAAGCAGTCAAGAAGTTTCAATCAAGGAAGGGGATTGGGTGTATTTAAGAATCATGAAGCAACGTCTTAAGCAAGTTGGAAATGTATGGTCCATTTCCTGTCATTAAAAAGATGAATGAGGTTTCAATGAAATTGCAATTGCCTAACTCATGGTCAATGCACAATGTTTTCCATGTTTCTTGGTTGAAAGTGTTTTAGGGAACACCTCCAAAGGACAATTCGGAAGAAGAAGAACCGGAGATCATCAGTGAAGCTGAAGTCATGGAGCCGGAGCAACTGTTGTTGCATCGGTTTCGCCATGGTTCAAAGAAGCAAGTGAGAGAGTGCTTTTTGAAGTTCAAGGATTGAGGAACCCACGAAGCAGTGTGGGTTGATGAAGAGTTTTTCAAAGACTATCCCGAGATGTTGGCAGACTACAAGGAAGCCATGCAGATTGGTACTAGTACCTCACTTTAAAAAGGAGGGGATGTCACGTACACATCTAACCCTATGTGCATGTGGACAAGCTACTTCATGACAAGGGTTCAGTCAGTCTAGCCTAGGAAGTGTTCTGGCACCTTTGTGAGTCTGTTCGCATATCATGCATGCCCAGGCACTTAGAGTAGATGCATATCCTCTGGTTGCACAGAGCATGATCATCAGCATTACCATCAGATTCCATCAAGAGCATTTTACAGTGCAAAAAACCTATTTTCCCTATTTTTGCTATTTTTCACTTATTATTTTTAAGTGACTTTTGTTGGGAAATTGGGTAGGGCAATTCAACCAAGCCTGTATATAAGAAAACTAGCGCTAGTGTATTCTAGCAGAAGAAGAAAGAAGTGCACAGGCAATTACTTGCAGCAGGCATCTCTAGAAACTTCTCAAGCAAGAACCCTGCAAGCTTGGCGTTTTCAGCCATCACTACAGCCCTGGCGTTTTTGCATTGCAGATCAGCCCCGGCAGTAGCAGACTCCAGAAATTAGCCTAGCGTTTTTGCATCAAGCTTCAGTTCAGCCCAGCGTTTTTATTTGCAAATCAGCCTCGGCGTTTGCAAATCCACGACGTCAGATCAGCCCAAGCCTCAACGTTTTCAGTTTTCAGCACATAGATACCGGAGTAGAAGTCCCGAACCTCACAGATCTCACCTTTCCGCAGCAGATCCTCGCTGCACGGTCAGATCCACCGAAGTTTGCAGTTTCAGCCCGAAAAATGCAGATTTCAGCATCTGCGTTTTCAACGTGTCATCGTCACCTCGTTGTCAACGCCGTCGTCACCGACATAGAGTCAGAATTCAGCAGATAAAGATTTGCAGATTTCAGCCCTTAGCGTTTTCAGATTTCAGCCCGTCTCGTCGTCCTCCTCATCATCGTCGGCAAGTCCAAAGCATTGTAGAGATTTGTGCAATCAATAGTAGACCGCTCTCGCCATAGAAAGTGGGGCCTTCGGAGGAGGTTTGACAACATTCTGGTGTCGTATTCTTCTCTCTCTATCTCTCAGTCTCAGCACCTTCATTCACAGTGTTTATCCACTTTGTTTGGGTCCATTGCACTCTCTCACTAAAGGAACAGAAGGCTCTCCCTTCCGTAAGTAAAAGGAACCCTTGAGCACAGCTCGGAGCACTCATCTTGAGCAAAGTTCAACATTCACATCCGTTGCACCTTACACAGTTGTACGGTAGGCCCGGATTTTCCGCCGCAAATCCCACTGACATGCTGATGTGGCAGGCGTAGGGATTTCCGCTTTTTACGTTGATGCTGTACGGAAATCTGCTTTTGCGCTGCTCAAATTCCTACGCTGGCTGATTTGAGAAGCTTTTGGATTAATTGCTTTATTTTTACAAGCTTTTAAAGTTCACAGCTTTTGGGGCTCTCCTTTTGGGCATCCCTTGTAACCTATAAATTAGTGGGCAGGGCCCTCACTTCTCAGAGCATCTGGACGAAGAGTCTGAGGATGAGCACCCTCCCACTCTCTTGTACTTTGAACACAGATTAATAAAAAAGAAATACCGAAAGGGACGCCAGTCTTTGGGGCCAATATCTCTAGGCACAAAACTCTGTCGGGCCGTGTCGAATCGTGTGAATTGTGTACTGTTTTGAAGTGAATCTCTGTGTGTCGCGGTAGAATCTTGACTTGGAGTGTCCAAGTTTGTTACATATGCTTTATGGAGTCCACGTATGGGGACCTTCAGTGGACCACCATAGCAGATCTAATAGCACTGATGGGTGGATATTTATGGAGAGGCCTATGATCTCTCGGATGATTAGAGCTAAGGCTTCAGTACCACATGAGATTATTAGAACAGAGCTGGCTGCATCTCCACTCGTGGTCGAGGCAGTCACTAGATTAGTCTCCTTTATGCACAGTTTATGGGACCTCCCCAAACACAGATATGCTCGCTTAGCTCTTGAGTCTTCCCGACAGCTAGCACTATAGGGGATACTACTTGCTGGCATGAACGAATGACATCAGGGTTTCGGTTACGCGGTTTCAGTATGGATAGATTGCCTCCTTTCCAGTACCCTTTGGATGGACCCTCTCTGTCTATTCCGCGCACAGAGATTACCACGCTCATTCATCAGGACCTGTCTCAGCTTGACACTAGGAGGACTTGGATTCAACCGACACGAGAATTGGGCACGAAGATGGCTTTCTATAGAGAGCATCTTCTCCAACTAACGGAGCACGGGTTTGTGACTAGACCTAGTTACATGGATACACATTTATCTTGGGGGATACGGTGCGGTATTGGTCAGTTACGCACCTCTTCACGTCAGCTTAAGGTCGAGACTGGCAAATCTAGGGGGATACCTACAGAGGCTAGGATATGCCAGCTATGCCATTTGGAGCCTAAGACAGAGCTACATTACATATGTCATTGTCCGATGTACTACGAGGTACGGGGGCAATTTCATTCTCTCTTCAGAGAGGGTTTTGAACCACTATCCAAGGTCATGAGATATCACGATCAAACATGTCTAGGGTTATTTTTACTCGAGCTACGCAGACACAGAGAGAGCCCGTTGCGGAGACCAGCAAAGAGAGAGTCTCAACAGGGCAGAATACAGATTTCTTTAGACCACCTACTGGGGAGACAGAGAGGCAAACCACTTGGCAGAGCCCAGATATCACCCACAACAAAGGTACGTTGATCGATCGGGCTACTGAGCTAGGGAGATCCAGACATCCACGAGTGGGGGGTACTTCACAGCATCGACGGAGACTACGATAGAGAATATAAATCGCTTTAGCTCAACATGCGAGTCGCCAATACAAGTACTTACCGTGGTAGACATCGACGATGTTCTACAACGACCCGTGCAATACATCCTAAGACAGCGCCCGATGCCGGACATCCTTGGACATTGATATTCATGCAATAAGATTGCTACACAAATCTAACCTGCTTAGATTCATGACAATAGCCATTTAGTCTTTATTTTATTTTATTTTGTACCCCTACATTGAATCATATTCATCAAGATTGTACCAGTTTGGTCTCATGGGTCATTTTGGCCTTATGAAAATGTTTAATATAACATTTCATTTCTCTCTCCCCTCTGGTGTTCCCTTGACACCACACCTTCTGTTGCACTTCGACAAATTTATGCTAAACTGACCACCAGACCTTTGTGCTTAACTTTCCAAAAGTAGCACAAGATAACCAAGGATGTATCCTTTTGCCTCAACTCTTAGTCATTGTAGCAACCTACAGTGTAACTTTCACAGGACACACAGTTAGTGCAGTTGGTATGGTCTGGTTCACACTGGAAGGACTCTCTGGGCTGGGCAGTGACACGTGGCAGGGATACGGACGGTGGTCTAATGGACATCGTGGCCAGGTCACCACCACCACTCAGTTTGTAGATAGACTTAGATGGCTGACATTTATGAGCCGTTGGTGGCTCTTTATGGTGGGACATATGAGTAGTAGATGTTGGGTCATCATTATCATCTTCTTCATATATGATCCAGCGTCGTCGTCTAGAGTAGAGAGTCTATACACACGGCACATCTGCACCATCCCTGCACATCTGAGCCTCGACACCCCCATTGTACCCGTGAAATTTGGGCTAGAGTTGAGTGTGCTGCCACACCAGAGTCTCTACTGGTTCCTTTGAGATAGTCGAGTCCATATGTTCTGGTCTACTGCTGTGTCTCTGTGTTGATTTGTTGTTATCTATTGTTTCCTGCGTTTTCAAAATTCATTCTGTTTTGAGTGAGATGTCACGCACATAGCACTGAGAAGCACCCACTGTAGAGAGCATGACACACTATCCGCGCTACAGGTGCTCTCATTTTTGGCATGCCCGGTGGGACTTCAACTGAAGTCTCACTCTCTGTTGAGGTACAAATCAAGGAGCCAGCTGGTTTTTACCTAGCCTCACCTACTTCACCTGGCATCGTGCAGCCTGCTGGTTTTTGGTCCAGTTTCACCCTAGACAACTTAGTCTAGCTGACCTAGTCTCTCGTCCTGCTGGTCTGGTCTTCTCTCGCCCTGGTCTAGTCCTTCCTCGTCCCTGGTCTAGTCCTTCCTCGTCCTTGGTCCAACCAGGTGGTCTAGTCACTCACCCTGGTCTAGTCCTTCCTCGTCCCTGGTCCAACCAGGTGGTCTAGTCACTCACCCTGGTCTAGTAGAGTCTAGACCTATGTTCAGTCAGTTAAAGGTCTTCTTGCCCAAAGCTTGGTTGGGTTTGTGGTCACTGCATGACACATACAAGGCGGTCATTAGAGCGTCAAAGCGCACTACTGAGTCCTCTGAAGTACTACAACACAGGGTGTCAACCCTTGGTACCTAGTAGAAGTCCACCAACCTCATCACCCCCGGTTCTACATCTTCCAAGTCACCTTCCCTAGTAAAGCTCTCTCCCATTTTGTTACAGCAAGCTATTGAGCGACAGGCTCCCGAGCAAGAGGCCATGGAGGAGTTGACTAGTGTTTTGGCCAAGGTAAACATCAAGTTTCCTACTTTCAAGGGACGCTCCTCAAAAGATATAGACGACCATGCAAGGACGTTTGTATCTCTCTATAGAGGTCGTGGTCTTAATAGAGAAGATGCTTATTTGGTACTCTTTCCATCTACCTTGGATGGCTTAGCAGACAAGTGGTATAGTCAGTTTGCAGAGAACCACTTTGCAACTTGGGCCACTTTATGATAACAGTTTTGTGAAGCTTTCAAACCAGGGGACTTCCAGGAGAAGGTCTTGGATGAGTTGGCAAACCTGATGCTCCACCCAAATGAGACTTTTGCAAAGCTCATGACCAGAACAAAGTCTCTGGTGGCCAAGCTTCCTCAGCAACCGGGTGAATTTATGGTTAAGAAGTGGGTGGAGAAGGCTCTTCCCAAAACTTCCCAACAAAAACCCCGAGAGAGTCTTCGACCTAACGCCACTCTGGAGGAGTTTGTCGCAGCTGCTACTAGGATAGAGGGAGCTAGGAAGCTGTTCACCAACTCCCCTCAGGTAGAGACCCCCTCAATGTTTTTGGAAAGTCCTTCTGATCTGTTAACTTCTTTACGCAGGAAATTGGAAGCCCTAAAGTTACAGCGAGCTCTTCAAGAGGAGAGGTCCTTCTCTCTTAGAGAGGAGAAGCCTCCACATCACGAGGCATTGGAACAGATCAAGCGCGAGCTAGTAGAGCTCAAGTCTTAGCAAGAGACTAAGGCTATGGTTTGGTGTAGCTCATGCTGCTCTCCAGGGCACCCTCCACATGAATGCCCCCTTCCGGTTTACTGCCACTTCTGAGAAAAGTCTGGACATGAGGACAAGGGCTACTACTACCTCAAGGGATTGCGACAAATACAACAGTCTTGGTCTTACTCTTCAACAAGGGCCAGCACCTGCATCCAACATGGTTTCTCCCTGTGGCCATCCACACCACATACCACCTTTATTGACAGCCCCTCCTATGCAAGGTATGCAGAGCGCTTTTCCCTCTCAGAGCTTTTATCATACCCATGCTCCCTCATCACCTCAAAGCTTCTATGCTTCCACCTCCAACTCCATGCACCAGGAGTAAGGACAACCTCGCCCTTCGACTCGCCCATTGAATCGGCCCATTTTGTGCTACAAATGCGGGAAATATCGTCATTACCAAAGCAAATGCCCTCTGCCAAAAGGGTTCCATTCCTGCCGTCATTGCCTTGAAACGAAGGATCACTACACTAAGGATTGCCCTAAAATTCGTGCATCCACGGCTTCAAACCCAAGTCAAAGCCAGAATGAGTTTACCTTTCCCAAGCTCAATCTGATAGCAGTTAGCACCATTCCTCAGCCGCCCCCTTCTACCCACGTGGTTATCCCTCAAAATAAGCTGCAGTTGGTAAGAGGAGCCATCGGGTGTCCTCATTCGAGCCAGAGAGCCGCTCTCGGTCTTAACATTCCAGCAAGTTCAACTCCCCCACACATTCTCACAACAGTGGATACCCTGCCTTCAGCTGTTGACACAAGTGCCAAGAAAGAATCCAAATCTTTGCTCTCCGATAATGATGAAGCTTTCTTGGAAGCAGTTTCTGATCCACAGAAGATCAAGGTACCAAAGAAACCACTGGTAGAAACAGAAAAGCTTACAGCAGAGACAATCTTGAAGAACACCTTCCAACAAGTGTCCCTCTATGACATGCTGCGACTAGATGCGAGTTTTAGAAGTGACACCCTTGCTGTTATTCAGTCACTTTACCCCGGAGCAAGTCCTAGTGGCGGGCACCTCCCAGTGCGACCATCAGAGTCCGATATGATATCTCATCCCGCTGCTCCCCTCACTGATTATAGAAGCCCTCGTCTCACCGTGTCCGTATTGGGCCGGCAATTCTCAGGAGTGATAGTGGACGGTGGATCTTGCATCAACCTGATGCCCGAGTTCACTATGTTAGCTCTGGGTCTACAGCCTACTCGCCCTGCTCCCTTCACAATTACATTGGCCGACTAGCGGACAGTCTACCCAGTGGGGATAGTGGACAATGTGCCTCTGCAGGTACAGGACTTTACTTTTAACTTGGATTTTGTTGTGGTTCGTCTTCCCCAGGTTGAGGGCGGATTTCCCTTGCTCATTGGTAGACCATGGCTGCGACACACTAAAGCACTTCATGATTGGGGAAACGATGCCATGTGGATACATACTCCTGGCTCCCCGATGCAACCCATTCGCTTAGAAGGAGGCATGGATCCCGTTGTGCAGCAAGTTTCTTTGTCAATGGAAACCAACCCTCAACAAGAACAGCCTACTCCACCTGACGGTTTAGATGAAGATCTGCTAGAGTAGTTGGAAGCTACCAAGTCTATGCCTTGTTATGGAGTCTCTATTCAACCTTTGCCTTTGCCCGAGGATACAAACTCTTCCACATTTTCAGACGAAGATGAGCCCAACGAGCCGCTTAAGCCAGCAACCAATGTAGAAGATCTACAGGAGTTCCGACACACCTCAAACTCAACCCCATCCATGTCTATGTCTGACTCTCCGACCAAACCAAAGTTATCCTCTGTGTTTGCTATACTACCCCCCACCAAGTTTCTTCAAGGCGAGTTACAACACGAAGATGTTGCTTTCAAAGTGGATGCCACTCCAGCTCATGATGTCTCTTTTCTACTACTAGACGCTGTAAATTCTTCACCTACAATGGGAATCTTCAGCAATGCCCACTCAAGACCCCATAAAGGGACCAAACTTTGTTTTTGAAGCCCCATCGGCACTGCTAGACCACATGCAGAGTGATAGATCACATTTGCTACGGTTTGTATCACAGCGGATAAGATTAGACTCATTACTAGATGGTTTTGAAAGCGCGGGGTGTCGAACTTCGGGGAAGATCAGTGTGTGTAAGGCTATCTTTTACTCAGTATTTCTTCTGCTCAGTCTAGCATTGGTATACCACCAGAAGTGTTTCTTTCACAAGCTGGAAAAAATCAGCTTTCGCTTCTCCACCAACTGCTCTATGCTCTATGTACAACCTTTACAGTACCTCTACCCACCCCCTCACACTCACTCGCCCCTACCCACCATTTTTCCCCCTCCCCCCTACCCACCCTTCTCCCACTTCACCCTACCCAACCCCACTCACCCTCGCCCTCGTCCCCCTGCCCACTAAACCCTCGCCCCGCACCCACCCCTCGCCTCTAGTACCCCCTCACCAGCCCTCGCCCCTAGTCCCTCCCCCTCGCCCCCTGCCCACTCACCCTCGCCCCTAGTCCCTTCCCCTAGCCCCCCTACCCACCCCTCGCACTCCTCGCCCCCTACCCACCTCTCGCCCCCCTACCCAGGTCTCGCCCCCTGCCCCAATCATACAATCCTCCCCAAGCCCACTAGCGCTTTGTGATCTCCTGCGCAGCCGCAAGCTTTGCAGCTAGATCTCCATAGCCACCCACATTTCTTCTCTGCGAGCAGCAAATCTTCAGAGCACTATCTCCACTTACACGCAATGGCCTGCACAAGAGCTTCCGCGTGCTGGGCATTCCTCACAATCATAAGCTGGATGGTGTGATGATAATGGGTTGAGGCCAACACACAGGCACCGGCGCCGGGTCCCATGGTTCCAGAGAGCGCAGCCTCCGTTACAGCATTGTCAGGCTTCTTAAGCATCATCGCCATGCTAGTAGTCAGCGGGTTCACCCTCCGCCTTGTGTAGGAGTTCATCACAGAGGATTGCGGCGGCTATGGAGATGGTCAGCGACACAAAGGGGAGAGCAAGTTTTTTGTAATCCGATCACAACAGACGAGCAAGCTGAAGGGCCTTTTGGCTGGTTCCTTATGGCTTTCAAGCATTCACCTGGTTGCCATCCTGTTGTTGTTAATGCTTTTTGTTCTGCCATCACGATGGAGCTTAACCTGATTTGCAGTGTTACTCGGGCTTATGGTCATCCCTCTTTTCAAGAAGAGTGCTGTTGCAAAAAGTGTTGCAAGGTTCATCTGCAAGCATGGACTAGGTCATTTTCCTCTCACTATGGTTATGGAGGATAAAGATGCGTTGGATCCAAACCGAGCATATCTCTTTGCTGCAATAGCCTCATTCTGTTTTGCCAATTGGGATTCTTGGACTGTGCAATCATACTGGGTTCCTGCCTATTCAAGGCTTAAGGCGTTTGCAAGCAGTGCAGTGTTTTTAACTCCACTTTTAAGGCATGTGTGGTCATGGTTGGGCCTAGCACCTACTTCAAGAAAGATCGTAGTAGATACATTAAGCATGAACTACAGTTGTATCCTGATCCCTAGAGGGGTCAGAGTGTTACATGGAACAGGATCGCAAGGTTGTTGGGTGCTCCCTAGAATCAGAGCTCACCATGGTACAGATGCGATACCTAGTGGTTTTCTTTCACAGTTTTTTAGTATTCCTCTCACCGAGACGGTGAGCAGTCTTATGGCAGGCAACCTGTAGCAGGCTACAGTGTCACTTTCACAGGACACAGAATTAGTACAGTTGGCATGGTCTAGTTCACATTGGAAGGACTCTCTGGGCTGGGCAGTGACACGTGGCATGGCTACGGACGGTGGTCTAGTGGACATCGTGGCCAGGTCACCACCACCACTCAGTTTGGAGATCGACTTAGATGGTTGACATTTATGAGCCGTTGGTGGCTCTTTATGGTGGGACATATGAGTAGTAGTTGTTGGGTCATCAATATCATCTTCTTCATAAATGATCCAGCGTCATCGTCTAGAGTAGAGTCTATACACAGCACGTCTGCACCATCCTTGCACATCTGAGCCTCGACACCCCCATTGTACCCGTGAGTTCTAGGCTGGAGCTGAGTGTGCTGCCACGCCAGAGTCTGTACCGATTCCTTTGAGATAGTCGAGTCCATATGTCCTGGTCTGCTGCTGTGTCTCAGTGTTGATTTGTTGTTATCTATTGTTTCCTATGTTTTCATTTTGTTTTGAGTGAGATGTCACGCACATTGCACTGAGGAGTACCCACTGTAGAGAGCACGACACACTATCCGCGCTACAGTCACTCACCCCTTTTCAAGGAGTTACTGATAATTATACCAAAAAAAATGCCCATTTTATGTGCATGCCGAAATCCGACCCTTGACCAGACACACAAAACAGAAGCAGGTGAGCTTGCTGACAGCCTTTTTCTGTCACAAGAAAGAGCGGAATGAAGATAGAATAGGCTTCCATTTCAATATTACTGTCTACGAAAGGCCACCCATTCGAAGGGATAGAAAACAGAACATGTAATTGGAGGCATAATCTGGAAAGGTTAACTTAGGATACTAGGATCTGCCAGTGTGCAGGAAGATCCGCCTGCTTACGACAGCCTAAGGCTCAGCAGCGATGTGAGAAATAAGACACGTAGAATTTTGAACTTGGATGCAAAATGATGGATTGGTTAAACGAGCCACAATCCACCAGCATCAAAAGTGTTGCACAAATGGCAAGATCAGCAATCAGCTCCATAGAGTTGCTGCAGTGTGTTGTTCAGAAAACAACCAATTCAGGCAGTGAACCAAGGGATGTTTGAAGAAAATGTATTTAGAAAAGGCTTAGGCAAGATAAGTACGAGACTTGACTGAAACTTTGATACGTATACTTTTAACAATCACAATGAGGACAAGACAACGCAAAGACTAAATCCTACAATTCAAGACTCCATACAACAACACAAACGAAAGATAAAATTGCAATTTCTTGAATCGTAATGAAAGGTCTATTACATACCCATCTACACGAGGCAAAGCATAACTAGACTAATATAAAGATTAAAAAACATACGCAACCATTATCATGCATAGCCTAGACAACAGCTTCCACGTACCTACTCACATTAGGAAGAGGATGGGGTCTAGGAGGGCCTCTTTATTTGCCATGAGATTATGGAGGTGATTAACATTTTGACAAATCGATGCAAGCCACGTGTGCAAAAATGGTGGGTGTGTAAGAGAGGTGTAAGAGTGGTCAAAGGATGCACTTTTCCTCCCAGAAAAGGGGGTGGACAACTTTATGATTTTCGGCCTTCCATAACCCCTACATATGATCTCCAATTTGAGTGGAGATTATAGATCTGTAATCTACACACCAAGCTCTTTCCGTAGATATGTTACATGATATGGTTTTGCTCGCTAGATTTTAAATTTCATTTTGGGGGGGGAGAAAATTTGAATTCAAATAAACTAGCCGTTTTGCCTGTCTTTTGATTGCTTTCTTAATACTAGAGGTTTGACTCCCTTAAACAACCAAATAAAGAGGCCCACCTAGACCCCATTCTCTTCCTAACGACCCCATCAACGCTTAAGAGTAGGTGCAGGTTTGTATAGACTGTACTCTATTAAAACCAACGACTCTGGAGGTGATGGGCAAACTCAGCCATGATAAAGGCTAAGAGCAAGCAAAAATACTAAAAGCCAAGCTAAATAACCAAATGGTACGCTTCTAAGCTAAACAAGTGGATTGTCAAGCTCCCCACTTATATTGAATTTACAACTAATTGTCTTGAACATTCCAAAAGAAGAAACATTATTGATACAAACTTATCCGGTTGCAAAAATGAACGAATGTTTTTCATGATCCTTTTGACAGAGTTTCCTTTCTCAACAAGTAAAGAAATAAGCACAATTGGACAACAAAAGCCAATTTATTAGAACAAGGATGAGAAAATCTGAATAAGATAAAAAGGCCAGGCCATCTTGAATTATCCTGCCGTTAGGAAGGGTCTTAATCCGACAATAGACAATACTAATCTACCGGTGTGATACATGGCTCTATGCGGGATGGGATACCCTGCCTTAACCTCCCATGTTGGCGATCCCTGAAAGCCCCAAGTAGTAGATACCACAAATAACAATTGTCATGCTTTTTTAGACCTAAAGATATTTCATAACTCCTCGGGTTTTGGAAGTAGATATTTATGATAAAATGCCTTGGAATCTTTCAATCTGCCAATCCAATTATCATCTGTATGCCTTGCAATTCTTCAAACATCTCTCTTTCAACTAAATATGCTGTTATTTGTTCTCAGCTACAATCAAGTTCACAAAACTCCTTAGGATAGATTCCTCCACCTAGTTCTATAAACTTCTACTACACATGTACGAAAAGAGCATCTAACTATAGTGTATACCATTGGATGGATCAATACCATGCACCAGTTGATAAGTCCAATAACAAAGCATACATCATCACTAGGTTCCTCTTCTTTGAGGGTACCATCTGAGATAGAAGCGCATCAAAATCTTAGCATTGTTCCACTAGGCACTACAAAGGTGGCAGTCATGGGGATGCCTATATGTGCCTTGTGCCTCTGGCACATGGCCCATAATAGATAGCTAAGGAAAAAACATGGCCCCCTTCAGTCTGCTGAGGACCGAAAAAGGCCTTCAGCACAAAGCAGATTATCCTATAGATAATAAAAACGACACTTCAGGAAATGAGCGGTAATTGGTTCGATTGTATTCAAAGACTGCAGTACCTAAGGTAGCATGCTTGGAAGTCGGTTGCATGTAGCTCGAGGTCCCAAGGCTGCGGGACCATGGGAGACTGTTGACAGTTTTGTGACTAGCTGAAAGATGTATAGCTGTACAGAGAGGGGTGGGTTGATCATGCACAAGCACATGCAGGCTGCGATCCCAGTGAATTGGCACATTCCTTTAGAGCTTCAGGGCTCACGCATGGATGGGTGCTTATCTGAAGGTGTTGATCGGTGTCGCGTTTTGCATAGAGGGTGGCACGTGCTGCTTCTTTGAGGTGTAAGAGGTGGGGGCAGGTTATCAGGCACTTGGTGCGACTCCACTTTGGTTAACGAGTGCACTTTCCAGAGGATTGAAGTTCTTGCAATGCGTGTGCAGCTGTGGATGGATAGTAGACCCAGGGCCAGCCCCCATGAAATAGTCAGAGAAGAATACCTTTCTTCCAGTATACAGCACAACTTGGCCATCACAGATGGCTAGACGAGAGACCACTCCAGCAGTGGCATAGCATTGGCGACAGTAAAGCTTCTAAGTGAGTTCCCTCTCGAATTTCTGGACAGTTTTATGGTAGTCACCGGACTCACAGCACTACTACCTTCCAGAGAGGCTAGTTACTGATCAGGGGATGGTGGCTGGAGTTTAGCTTGCTCACAGTGCTCACTTGCATGCCTATTGCGGGTGTGGACATCCAGTAGAGACTCGGTGGCATGGCTTATAGGACTGCCCTCAGGCACAGCATGGCTGGCTCAGGATTCTCCATCTAATGGTATCCATCCTTCCAGACATGGCCTACACTTGGGAGGCAGAAGCTTGGCCAGCTTAATCTGGCCAGCACTTGGCTACGCAACAGAGCCAGGCACTTTGCTGTTCTGCGTCAAGGGAGGCACCCTCATCAATGCCGAAATCCAGATTTTTTTCAGGGAGGCATGGATTCCGACAAGGAATCTTCGATGGGAGCTGATCGGCGATCTTGCCATCTGGTTCATATGGAGGACGCAGTGCTGCCAAGTTTTTGAGGGGCAGTCCGAGCCACCAGCAGTGACCATTCTGGCCTTCTGGGCTTGAGTTGATTCACACCCTCAAAGGACATTAGATAGTATGATCATATCCGTGGCAGCTCAGATTGGGCTAAGAGGAAATTTTTATCGGCCTTTGGCGGCCTAGACCTTTTTTTTTTGGTGAGGCACAGCCTACACTGGTAGTACAGCCCACCTGTTCGGCTCTTCCCTTCTCAAATTTTGTGATGTAGCCATTGTATATTCTGGCTTTAACTTGGGAGAGTCTCCCTGTTTGCACATATTATCCTAGCCCGTGGTCATTTTTAACCTAATAGAAAGATCTACTTGGTGCAAGAAAAACTACAGTACCTGTTGAACCCACGGAAGGCTGAAATCAAAGAAACTGTGTTGTCTGAGGAGCTGGGCTACATTTTGAAGCATCTCGTTAGCAGTGGTGGACGAGAGCTTCTCAAGAACAGGCCCTGTCTTGTTCATGAGGCGAACCAGCATTAGCTCATCTCCGCTGCCCAATACATCCATGTAAGCACAGTCCATATTGCCCAGTTGAACTAATTCAACAGCTCTGCTCCACAGCCTCCAATAAGCACGCTTCCCCTCTTGATCCACCTTGTTATTACCTGCTGCAATATTACTACTTGAGCTGCATCTGCTTGCTGAATTTGAGGCTTTTTCTCCTACTTCACCACTCTTTTTCCCCTCGTCTAAAGCTTGAATGTGCAATGCCTCCACTTGCATCGCCAATTTAGTGCTGCTAGTGCCTGTTGATAAATTGGGTTCACTGTCCTCCTCCCCTGCCCCTCTTATTGCTGCGAGTGTTGCCTCGTCTTTTGAAGCTTGCCACACACTCCTTGCAGAAGGGCCCTCACCAGGTCGCCCATGGTTACCCAATGCAGCTGAGATGATAGATTCTCTGTCCCATACTCTTCTTGATGCGATCTGTTCTGGATCTGCGTGGTCATCATTCTCCTTCTCAATGCCCCCCCTGAGCAGATTACCATTACTTGGCCTGGTTACATCCGCACGCAATGCATTGTTGACCCTCCTCATCAACTCTTGGTCTTTGTCCTTGTGACATGGCTCATCAATCCGATGTGGTTCCATCCTGTAAGCATTCTCCTCAACCGATTCAAAATGATTTGTAGGACTTTCACTCCAATGCTCTTCTCTGACATCGGCGTCTGCATTGCTCTTCCAACGAGAGGCACTTACATTATAGGTTAGTTCATTCATCATGAAATTAGCCCCTGCCTTGGATGCAGATGATGTGCAAGGGGAGAGCCCATCCATTCTGCCATTCCTACTCATGCTCGACTGCATGCTGTATTGTTCATCCTGTTGCGACGAGAAATACTTGTCACCATATAAATGATCACTCATTTCATTGTTGTACCTGTCCAAACAATCAGATGCTGGTATGTCCAAATCTTGTGATATGTCCTCCACAACCCTTTCCAAAACTTTAATGCGTGCTTCCAAAGCAAACATACTATTTCTTGAAGAGCCCATAAATTCCTGACAAGACATGGCATCCAACATTAATGTGACTGTTGATTTCAGAAACAGTAACCTGACAAGAGCACAGCTATTCTGTTCAATAGAAGCAAAATATCAAATAAAAACATTGCTAAGCCCCAGTGATATATATAATTTATAAAGCAGGAAGGTACCAAGCAACCCAGAAACTCGAGAAAACGGCATGCATACTCATGAACAAGACCTAAAAGTTAACAATGCATTTCTTGATATGCCACAAGCATAGAGAGAAGCTTTGTAATGTGAAGCGTTACTTAGATAAAAACAACATACTTGAAAAAGATCCATGATGTTAGATTGCTGATACTCCAATTGAGACAACTGCTTTTGAACCATCAGCCAGTTTGCAGCATCAACCTGATCAGTGTAATTGTTTTTTCCATTGCTCACCATGTGGCCACTGGGGGACCTCAAACTCGGACTAGTTATGTCCCATAGTTGGGAATCAATATCTGAGGCATTACTCAGTGCAAGGCTTCTTTCAGTGGCAACTCCCAGAATTTCAGTGATTTCTGTTTTAGAATTCTGGTAAGAGCTCATATCATCCAGCATATTTGAATTGTCGTCATCAACATCACATGTTTCAAGCCTTAAAACCTCCTTACTGTCAGTATCACCAGACACATGATGAAGCCTTGAATTTTCTATTCCATGATCCTCCATAAAGCTACTACCACCAGCAAATGAATCGGTTTGTCTGCACAAGGATTTGCATTCATTTGTGTTACTTCTGGATAGTCCATTTGTATCAATTCCTTTGTATCCAGTCACTGAAGGTGGGGGACAGCTGCGAGGAACTGCAACTTCTATGTGCCAATCGTCGGAGCTCTGTGACTCCATTTTGTTAAAGAATCGAGCATTTGGTTTCTTGTCAGTCAATGCAGCACTCCTTTTTTTCAATATACCAGGCAGCTTTTCGAAAGCATTGGAGCCTGAACCAGTACTCCCATTTGCTGAGGGCGTTGAACAAGTTGATGACCCCATCTCTCGCTCAACCCCCGTCAAAGTCTTCCAAGTTTGAATAGCATCTTGTACACTATCTCTGACTGGTTTAACCTGCAAACAATCACATACTAAATTGATTTTTTTAAGAAAACGGTAAAAATTGATTTTTTTAAGAAAACAGTAAAACAAGAGTACTGGTGCTTGTGCTACTAGGCATGGTTTCTCTTGTATTCATCTTGTGGATGATTTTTAGCAGATTGATACAAATAATTTACCAGCTTGCTTATGATCACATGCATTTTTTTAATCTGACGCTTGTTTATGTGTAGTTCTTCAAAAGTAGTGCTTACTCCAGTCAGTAAAAGGTGCCATATGCAAGTGAGCCTTTTTATATCTATGGTACCTTGTCAAACCTGCAAGACTCTAGCAGCAGAAGTGTGCCTGACTTAAAGGTTGTCAATTGTGCTCCCAAACTGGATCCCATGCAAGTAAGTGTCTCTGCTGCAGTCTTTCTTGTTGCCCAATCGTGACTCTCAAGAGCATCATGAACACAAGGAACCATAGTACTTATCACTGCCTGATTATAAACAGCCCCTACCTGCAACATTTTGTAAGACCACGTAAATAGTCATGCAGATGACATTTATGCATCCAAATATAAAGCATTGGATCAAAAGCACGTAAAGTAAACAAAATAGAAGCTAGATAGTTTTAAAAAGGTAGGCATCGGCTAGGAAAGAGCAGTTTTCTGCCATTTAATATCTCTGTTTGAATGAGGTTTTAAAACCATGAACTTGACATCTCATCTGCCAGACCAATTAAATTCCCTGCTTCTCAAGAGCTGAAGCAAAAAAATTGCAATACAAACATAATCCTGCTATGAACCAATCATGTAGCATTCAAAAGACGCAACAAATTTAGCATGGTAAAAACAAGGTAGAATAATCAAGGTCAATGCAGACCTGACAGAGGCTGGAGATGACAGGAAGCAGTGCTGCCTTCGCAAGAAAACTAGGATTTGTAAGCAATTTGCAGACACGCTGGCTGAGGCGGGACGTACTTGGTGAATGGGGGTTGCCTTGAACAGATGTAATAACACGGGCAAGGCACATGGCAGCTCCAGATTGAACACTTCGATTTTGCTCAGAGAGTGCATCAAAGAGGGGTTTGACAAAGGCATTAAGCTCCTGCATGTTTGACGACTGAGCATTTCCAAGGCTAGGGTGAGGTTGCACATGGGCTGTGACGGGATCCTGATGATTGTTGTGCGTGAAAGGAGGGCCCGAATTCGAGCGCACTGGTCCATTGGTTTGCATTTTCTGCATACAGGCACCTTCATTGGCAT
Source organism: Adiantum capillus-veneris (assembly GCF_014529385.1). Taxonomy (NCBI): domain Eukaryota; kingdom Viridiplantae; phylum Streptophyta; class Polypodiopsida; order Polypodiales; family Pteridaceae; genus Adiantum; species Adiantum capillus-veneris. The sequence goes on from NC_140932.1 coordinate 157,419,057, forward strand.
GCACACACGAATGCAGATTTGTGTCACTCTGCATGTTGGACCTTGGAGTCCCCCTCGGTGGAGAGGTGGTGCCTGCTAATGCACCCACATAGGCCTTTGATGCAAGAGGAGGCAATAAGTAGACAATGTGAGAAGCAAGAGAGCCCATTGCATCTATGCACGCATCACGCACACCTGTGTCTGGGTCTTTGAGTCTGCGTACAATGCTTGAGACAATCTTGGGTAAATGAGGGATGAGCAAGGGGCCATGGCGTGCAGCGAGGGTAGCAAGCAGTCTGACACATTCCCTCTTAACCGTACTCTTCTGCTGAGTATCCGTATCATAGAGGCAAGACAAGCACATAGAAAGGCCTTCGGGAGACAGGACTTCGACGAGCTTTTGAAGATCTTCGACAGCGAGCTGCTGCGTATCTCTGTCAGAGAGCTTGGCGAGAGCTGCTAGCATTCTGTGTTTGAGCTCCATGAGGAGCAAATGCGATGGAGGACCTCCGCCGACAGAGCCCGCATAGCTCGATGGACGACCTGTCGTTCCGGTATGGCCCGCTCTTTGCCCGACACCTCGTCCAGTCTGCGCCATCTCTCTCTCTCTCTCTCTCTCTCTCTCTCTCTCTCTGCCTGCTATGAAGCTCCGTCCCAGCTAGTTCGCACATGTACAATGGCTTCGTCGCTGACTCTCCTGCACTCCCTGCGTGTGGCCATCTTGCACCAAGTGGCAAGAAGCTTCCATCACAGCCAAGAACATAATTGGCTTGTTAAAACAAGCCTACCAAGGTTAAGAATTGTGAGAAACTCACAATGGTGTGTGTGCGCGCGCACGAGGGAATTGTTGTGGAATGGTAGAGATGACGCCTGTGGAAATTCATTTCAATTGGAGAGTTTGCATTGGAGTAGAGTTTTTGCTCAGACTCTTATTCAACGCAACGCTCTCCTAAACATGCTTACTCTCTCTCCCACAAAGGTATTGACAGGATAAAAGATGTGATAGACACAGAAGGACGGGTGCTCTCGTTCAGACAAGCTGCTCTTACCTTTGGACTTGGGTTACACTACAGGCCCATGTGGGACACCATTAAGGAGTTGGTCGACTCTACATCTCCCATCCCGTCTCGCAGGTTGAAGACAATCGAATTTGCGATTGGCTCTACGTTGGTTCTTCGATTGGTTCGATATCTGCAAAGAAAGTGTACTATCATGTGCAATCTTCTTCGTGGATCCAAGAACACAAGGTATGGAATATGAATAAGAGTGTTACTTGGTGGTGGAGTAAAGTTATGAAAGTGTGGCATGCTAAGCTACCTCTAAGGAGCGATTGTTTATAAGAAGATATATTGTTGGGGTTCTCCCCACTAGCAAATTATTGCGCTCTAGGAGATTGGCCTCTTTGCGATGTGTTCGCTGCGGTGCAAGCATTGAGAATATTCCACATCTACTGGGGTCTTGTTCTCGTACGTGACAGTTTGTGAATAGCATCTCTTCGCTCACGTTTTCCCAGCTTACAATTTGGTAAATTTTTCTAAATCTTTGGACTGCTTCCACCTTTGCTTCGGTCGTATGCATACTTTTTTGGCTGGGTTAGATTCTGGGTACTATGGACAGTGTGGAGAGCACGGAATTCCCTCATGTTTCAGCAGATTCAAGTGGAATATGTTTCATTCTTCAAGATATCTCTTAGACGGTCTCTTCAAGTTGCCTATGACTTGGACGAGCTCCCTGTTAGCCATTACCAGCTCTATTTTGACCGTTTCTGAGTTACAGTTTGTAATACTTTCTATGGGTTTTCCTTGCCTTGAGTTTTCCCATTTGTAATTCAATTTGACTTTACAAAAAAAAGTGTGTCTGTGTGTCTGTGTGTGTGTGTGTGTGTGTGTGTGTGTGTGTGTGTGTGTGTGTGTTGATGCAGGGGCATGAGAGCGCAATCGAGGAGCTACTGCTATGACGCGAACTGCTTGCTCCTACAAACCCTAGCGCGACGACCACTGCGCAAACATGTTGTGCGTACAATTGCAACGTGCACTGTACTGCAAACCCTAACACAACAAAAGGAGGGTGTGTGTGTTGGGGTATAGGCACCTGTGCCTTGCCCGACCGCCTAGAGGCTGGGCACCCACCACTGACTTGTATACCTTATACATAGCATAAGTGTAGAGGGGGTTGCTCACTCTTTGAGTCTCCCCACCCATATCTGTGTGTCGTGTGTCTTCTTCTCTCTCTCACTCTCCGTCTGTGGTGCTCCCCGATCCCCTTCAATTGGTATCAGAGCGACAGGTGTGAGAGCGTAGATGGACAGCTTCGCAATGAACTTGTCGGCTATGGCGGAGAGGTCACAGATCTGAGCAAAGAAATAGAGGAGGCTTGTGGACAGCCATACAGAGGCTTGCAAGAGAGCTCTCAGGAGCTTCCTAGTGCTCACAGATCAGTCCACAGTTCTTCTATAGATTAGCCCACTGTGTACAGCATCTTCCCTCTTCTCGGCCAGCTTTGCAACGGCTACATCGGCGACAGATTGGAGCTTGGAGCTTCCATAGACATGGAAGCATTGTGAGATTGATGCCTTCAGCTCACGCATCGAGGTGGGAAGTGAGTTTGAGCCTTTGTATGAGCTCAAAGAAGCACAGAACAAAGTCGTTCAGTTTTTGGCAGTTTGACAGCAGTCTAGTGTTTTGCTCATAACTTGAGCTACAAAGCTCCGATTCCAAAAAAATTTGGTTCAAAACGGAGCTGGATTAAAGCTCTACGACTTTGTAGAAGGAATTGTTTTCTGATTCGGAGTGCAAGTGGGTCTGAAATTAAAAACACAGAGACTGTTTTTCATGACAGTTTTGAGCTCTATTGTTTTCTTTGCTGCAAACAGCTTACCCGTACACACTGCATGTAGCAGGCACATATGAGGTGTTACAAGATCAGGTTTGACTCCCAGGTACAGGTTGAGTCTAGTACTCCCACAGGTATTGCCAATTGCAGTTGAGTGGTTCTTCTGCTGCAGTGTTGTGGCTTGCATACATGGTCTTTGAGCGGGTAATGCTCTATGTATGCTTATGTGGTGATCAGTAGATCTTGTGAGCAAGTGCAGAGGTTGGTTGTGGATAACATGTATGGTCACCTGTGGTACTCTTTGTGAGCATTTGTTGGACATAGGTTTGCAGAGTTTATGTATGTATGTTGAGTGTAGTTTGATGCGCATTGATTGCTCATTGTATTGAGCTTGCAGGACAATGGTTATTTTGTGTTGATAGCCATTGTGCGTCGAAACTCTGGCGAAAATTTTCCAGGAGTTTTATGCGAATCATTTATGCGATCTAGGTAGAGATTGCGGGGTGCACTCAGCATTTGCGTGCGATGTTCAGCAGGTGGGAGATTTGTGCGTGTGTATGCATCGATACCGCACAGTGTGGACTTGGTGATTAGCTCACGGTTTGACAGGCGTACAGTTATCTTGGCACACTCACAGGAGTGAATATTGTGATGTATGCTTGTGTGGCTACGAGCTAGGTAGCCGGATTCGAGCACTAATGGCTTGAGGTTTTTTAGCAGGTTTCAGCTACAGGTTTACAAGTTTACAGGCAGGTTTGAGGGCTTATTTGAGCACTGAATTTTCAACCATTGTTTCCTCTTTGCAGGTGTCCATGTATGGCTCAGTTGTAGGCTGATCTAGGACACGTTTGTGACTCGTTTATGCAGTTGTTAAAGAGCGGAATTTTGGGGCTATTTTGGGGCTAATTTGCAGCCATATTTTACAGCCATACAGGAGCTTGGTTTACTCTACAGGAGCCTCGTACACTTGGCATTTGGGATTTGCATCATTGCCATTTGTGGAGCACAGTGTGGTTATACTACTGCGAGAGATTTTATGCGTGGATTCGCATGAGCATTGTAGGTGCTGGTGAGATCTTTTTCGAAGAGCATTTTCTCGTTGCAGGTTGCTTCTTTTGGATTAGTTGAGTGCATTTCATTGCTACCGTACCTAGAGTAGAGTTAAAGCTCTTGGTTATTTTTGACATTCACTTATAGTAGTCAATATGTGTTAGATTTTCGAGTCTAGGACAATGACTCATGAGAGATGGCGTTCTCGTTCGTGTCGACACTTGAGATGTTGGCATTGTGGTCACACAGGGCACATTAGACGGCGATGCTTTCGTCGTATGAGACAGCACAGGAGACAGGCTAGTCTCAAGGATGCAGTAGATGCTATAGGCTCCGTTGACTTGACAACTGCTGTGCAGGATCACATACAGTGTCTGAGTACCCTAGTGACAGTGAGGTCACATTTGCTTCCTATATTACTCCTGATTTTTTTACGTCTGAGGATAGGGCACTTCTTTTGCAGTGGGTGCTAGACAGGGATGCTACTTTTCATGTCACTCCGTATCGTGACTAGTTCAGTAGCTATTCTAGCAGAGTGCATGGTAGTGTGCGATTGGCAGATGGGTCACTGCATGAGATTGCTGGTTCAGGAGATGTGAGACTGTCATTACCGAGCGATGCATCGTGCGTGCTCAGAGATGCGCGTCATGTGCCAGATTTGATGATGAGTTTGATCTCCGTTGGTCAGCTCAGGGATAGTGGATGTCGGGTATCGTTGCTTGAGAGATCTTTTGCGTTGCATTTGGGTTCACTAGTGATTGCGAGAGGTACTAGAGTTGGCACATGGTACCCATTGCACGTAGTACTGGTGCGAGATGGTCGAGTCTCAATCTTGTTTACAGCCATGCAGAGAGCAAGAGACATGGACAGTCTCTTTTGCTCATGGGTTGCAGGGTGCTTTGCATGGAGTGCAGAGTAGTGAGCTCGTTGTGCACATAGTTGGGGCATGACTTGAGCAGTCACACAGAGAGGTGACAGAGTCAGACATGCATGCTTTGCTAGTGATTGAGCAAAGCAGAGAGTCAGTTGGGCGAGATACTTCTATACAGAGGATAGACAGGTAGAGAGGTCTTGCTCTAGTGAGTCACGACAGGAGGACGTTGTGCAAGAGTCTATGCATAAGGAGTTAGAGCATGAGAGCTCTAGTGAGTCACAGCAAATTGAGTGGTCATGTTTGCAGTGGATGATTGCAGAGGAGGCTAAGATGTCAACGATTATGCAGTCATTCCTTTCTATGCTCGACAGTGAGCATGGGGATATAGTTGTGCAGGATATGTCTTCCAGCAGACACCTAGAGCAGCTGGTTTGCGCTGAGGTTGCACGACAGGTTGATGCGTCTTTTGCGGACAGTTAAGAGATGCATGTGGCTGACACACCTTGTTAGTCAGAGATGCCTATTGCCAGGGATATATATGTTGATGCATGCTCCGTAGAGCTAGCAGGGCCCGCTAGCATTGCATCGGCATTCGGTGGTCTCATGTATGAGATGCTAATCTTGAGACCGGATATCACAGCTACAGTGGGAGCATTTGCAGTTGGGGTTGTCAGTCGTTTGTTGACTGATGATGGCATAGTGCACGAGGGAGATATGCAGGTATTGCGTACATACTTGCACTACGTGTGCGGTACATCTGGTGGTGTATGGACTTACACGGGAGCAGGACAGCCGGATGCACATGATCACAACCAGCCAGTGGGCATCGGTTGAGAGCAATTTTCTCTCACCTTTTGTAGTCTTTAGACTAGCTTCCCTTCCATAAAGGCACAGTCGCCTTTAAGTGGGAGGTTGTTGGGGTATACGCGCATGTGCCTTGCCCGACTGCCCAGAGTCTGGGCGCCCACTGACTTGTATACCTTATACATAGCATAAGTGTATAAGGGGTTGCTCACTCTTTGAGTCTCCCCACCCTATTTGTGTGTCGTGTGTCTCCTTCTCTCTCTCACTCTCCGTTTGTGGTGCTCTCCGGTCCCCTTCACTGTGTGTGTGTGTAGTTGTTTAAATCTTAACTAATAAGACATAATTGAATTTTTACCTTCAAAAGACAGCTGGCCAAGGCACAATGGATAGATAAGTACAAAAATAACTCAGTATCAGAATTATTTAGGTACAATGATTGTAGGAAAGAGATCCTCTTTCAGTTAGACCAGTAGTAAAAGAACTTCCCCGTTCTTCAGTGAGTGCTTCATTAAGTAAGGTTGCTTGCCAAAGAAAAGAAAACCCTCCAAGATAGGATAGAGTCCTTACCTGCATCCATCCAAACAAGACAACAATTCAGTTAGCCTTGGATGTGTTTTACAGGTATCAATGGACCCTATCAATTGTTATCCATGTCCATCTTACTGATTTTATTTACTTTAGACAAGCTAGGTTATTCATTAGAACTTTGTATGATAGCAGTCTTTTACTTATTACATCAAAAGATGAGTGTTACCTTCTACCTTTTTTATTGAGCTGTGAAGCCCATCAAGAATCCATATATCAATTTAATCATAGTGAGATCTATTTTTTACACCATAGCTTGGTAGCTATGCTTTGCAGTAGCAACCATATACTTACCTTCCTGAGAAACAATTTCAAGGTGTCATTGGTGTTCTTTTACACACCGAGAGGTCAAGAACAACTTAAACTGTTTAAGATGCCCAATGGTATCAAAAAAGAGGTTAATGTATCATCTCCCTTTTTGCAACAAAAAATGCCAGTATAACCAATCAACAGAGTATCAAAAAAACTCCATCTATACTAAGTAGACTCATGGATTACCAACCATAGATTTTTTTTCCCAAAGCCGAAAGTATCAGCTGTATACTTACCTTCAGAATGCCAAGTTATCACGAATTGTAGTATCCAGCCCGATTAGAGTATGATGCTTAAAGTTTCAATTGTCATGGTTACTTAAAAAACCACTCCATCCCCTTATTTGCTATGAAATCCTAACGGTGATAAGCCCAAGTGTGGCAACCAATTTTATCAAAAAAACCAATAGTTTCTGAATCCTGCAAGTCAAGCTCCCTCCCCCCTTGAATATTGACTATCCAAGAGAAAGGTTATGCCCAGGGCAACCCATAAGCTACCACATTAGTATCGAAATTTTATTAGCTAGGTAAGATAACCTTTTATTGAAAAAAATATAACCCTTAGCTACTAGCACAGAGCCTACTAGAAACTTTCAATCCTTGCCAGTGTTCGACAGAGGTCTTTTACCATATGCAAAGCAAGGTCAGGACCCAAGCCAACTATGCAATGGCTCCAACATAGTTTTCTTGAAAACACACAGCCCTTATCAGCTAGTTCAAAGCAACCTCTGTAGCGGCAAACTGCCAGGTGGTTATGAGTGAAATCAACAACCCTTAGATGCAAGCACAGAGCCCATACCTACTTGCAAGAGGAACCTCAGTCCATGCCAATGTTTTTAACAGAAACAGTTACCAACACGAGGTCTCAAGACCCCAGCCAGTCCTGCATAGTAGTTTTGTTTTAAAGAAGATCATTTTTAAATAAATGTAACAAGCAACCCTTAGTGGTTTAAGTACGACCACCTGCAACAGACTTATGCTTAGCCCCAATATTACAACCGGTTATTGACAGGCGCCAATTTTACAACTAGTAGTGCTCAACCTACAGCAGTGGCTGAAAATAGAGCCATCACAACCAGTAGCTATAAACCTGCCATGGCTCGAAAAAGAGCTAGTACAACAACCAGTTTTAAACAACAATCTGCCCACGTTTTCTACAGCAACCCATCCTCTCCCCTTTTTTTATGCATAAGAGGTCTCAAGGTACAAGCTGAACATGTCCGGCCCAGTATTTCAAGGTCACATAACAGTATTTACACCAACCAGCTCTCACTCGGAGCCAACCATGCATAACTCAAAAAAGCCGAATCAGGTAAAACAAGGCACTTGAGATGTTTGAGCAGCAAGATCCATCGCTTCAACAAGTTTAGACAGTAACGATACAGAGCAGAGAGAAAAAAACCTAATCCAAGGCTAACTGAGGGCCAAGGTGTGCCCTCACCTCTGTTTAAATACGTAGGTGTGCACGTTTCCAAAGAGGTGGGGATGACTGCGCCTGGCCGCCCCTTATTGTGCAAATTCCACGTTTGGCCCACGATTGCCATTGCCTGGGAAGTCCATACTCAGAGAGTGGAAGAGAGTAGACAAGGGCGCCTATCCCTTATAATCATACCAAATTTTTCACGCTTCGATTTCGCAAGGGCCTAGCCCCATTACAAGGAAAGTATGGCAGAGCAAAAAAAGCTCTATAGTCCCAATAGGGGGTGAAAAAAACCGAAGTGGGGCGAGATATTTGAACTAAAGCAAGCATAGACCAGTACTTTAGTGTGTGTGTGTGTGTGTGTGTGTGTGTGTGTGTGTGTGTGTGTGTGTGTGTGTGTGTGTGTGTGTGTGTGTGTGTGTGTGTGTGTGACGGTTGTGTGTGTGTGTGTACAACTTTAGTCCCATGTTTTATGTGTGTGTGTGTGTGTGTGTGTGTGTGTGTGTGTGTGTGTGTGTGTGTCTGTGTCTGTCTAAACGTGGTGTGTGTGCGTACTTCTTGGGTATTTTAGCCACATATTGGGGTGTGTGACTTCGTTGGCCGATGAATTCCACTGAACAGTGCATCTACAAGCGTTGAAAATCCATGGAGAGCTCGGCTATGGATGCCTTAAAGAATGTTCACATGAGGATTTTGAAGATGCACGCCGAGCCTGGGAAGAGCCTACTCCTTCCATGGAAGTGTGAATTGCTCATGGACCTTGTTGCTCAATATGCCCTTAATGTGGTGATTCTCTTCTTCCCGAGTAAAATGCCTGCTGCTCAAGATGTAGGCTAATGGGTTGATTTTTTGCTCAAGCGTCAAGAGTGCTTCTGCTTCCAGCTCGACAGCTAGGGCGAATAAAGGCAAGGGAAACAATCAGAATTACAAACACTACCTACTTCTTTGAATGCAAAAGATAAAGTCAAAGAATAGGTTTCAACCTCTTAGGCTTGGATAGTGCCAAAGAAAAATATTAAAGACCGCACTTTGACATCTTCTTGCAACTATGTGCCCCCATTGAAAATGTTCCTCAGAAAAAACTTCCTTGTAATGACAACGTGCCTTTTGGCTGAGGCGTGGTCCTCGTCCATTTTAGATAATGTAGAGGATGAATAGTTCTTTAAAATTGCATCTCCTATAATGTGTATGGGTTCTACAACCATGACAAATGATGGCTTACCTGCCACTATGTACATATTGTAAAGCGGACATAGTTGATCTTCAAGAGCATAACCAACATCATTTTTCCAAACAAACTTCTTACTTTGTGGGCTATTGGATAGCATATACATTATCAACTGGCTTTTTTGGAGTGCTTATGCTTGTTCAACAAGACCTCTTCCCGACCTTGGTTTTCAATGACCTTGATGGGAAATGGATGGTCATCCAATGTATTGTTCACACTAGTTCAGTACCAAAAGGACACTTTATGTCCTTTTTTCACGAGCTTAAATAAAAAGGTACATGAAATCTAGAAAAGATCTCAAGAAATTATTTTACAAACTTATAAAATGTTAGCCAAAGTACTGATAAAAATTATAATCCCCCAATTTTGTACACAAACTCAATAGTAATTGCACTCATGAAAAGCACCTACTCAAAGTAGTAGTTGTTTTTCTCTAAAACTCGTACCCTAGTATAAGAAAAAAAATGAGCAAGATGCATGTTAGAATCCATGGTAACTCCTTATATACATGCTCGACATTTTTGCAACTTTCATGTGAAAATAAATTCTTTGAGACTAGACTTAAATATAGCAAGTTGTGTGGGTCAAATATGCAACATTTGTGAATTCAATTCACGACCGCATAAAAAATTTAGTTCATCCAAATTTGCATTGTCTTATGCAACATATATAGTAGATCTACCACTCCATTACTTAAGATGATACTATTTTCTAGTTATGCAACTCACATGATGTGATTTATGTCATCTCCCAAAAAATGCGCATGTTGAAATTCTTATTTTTTATTTATCAAAGATTAGCCTTAAAATACATTCCACTTTTGGATTTCTTCATTCATCTCATTTATTTCTATACAAATACCTCATCTGGACACAATTGGGGAATCTATATGTCACTTTCAATGGTTTTTCATAGCAATGGTTGTTTTTCAAGAAATTACGCACTATAAATTTTGTTAAATGATCTTAAATCACAAGATTTTGTGAGTTTGAAACCTTGAAAGATGCTTAATTGATGGATGATGGCGTATAGATACATTATAGACCTTAAATTTTGCCCCATAATCTCATCATGTTAATGAAAGAGGCTTTGAAAGACCAAAATTTTTCTATTAATTAGCGTTTTCAAGATTTGGGTTTTTTTATTATTAAAAATTTTTGGTTTAGAAACTAAGTTATGAAGCTCAATTTTTTGTTATCATACGTTGTCATCATACATAGACCTTGAAATTTATGAAAAATCTCATTTTGATAAGAATTTATATTCAATTTATGAAAATTTTGTTTTGAATGGCACTAAATTGTTTACTTACATTTAGTTAATTCACATTTAGAATTCGTAAGTTCCAACTTCATCACGTTTAGTTCACAATAAATTCACATTTAGTTAGATCAAATGTAATTCATATATAGAATTCGATGGTCCTCATTTTCATTGATTGATTGCACTCTGGCCAAAAACAGATAAAAAAGGGTCATTTGATCAAAGAATTGGCAAATAGAATCTTGACACATATACAAAAATATGACATTTTTTATTTCTTTAACTTTGGTTTTTGTCTTTGGTTAATTAGAAATGTTTAAAAGGTCTTCTACCTTGTTAGAAACGGCTAAATCAACTAGCATTTTGGTCATCTTCAAAGTTAACCTTGGGGATAGAGTACAAAGGTACTTTTTACTTTTTTGAGAACTAAAAATACACCGGCTTGTTGAGTACAATGTTTACTTGGCCAAGAAAATGGTGTTGATCTTAAATCAATATTTGCATTCTTGAAGTGAAACATGTTTGCTTTCCTAGTGTGTACAATGTACAAGAATGAGTTTACCTTTTTTTAAATATTTATAGACGTCTTTCCATCCATAGCCATGGAGTGGAAACATGTAGAAATCTTGAGTGACACATTCAAAGAAATCTATAAAGGGATTGCAAATTTTATATATGGAGACAAGCCATCTTCTTTTTACAAAGCAATTAGTTTGTTTTTGCATTTTGAACAAATATAAGATTTCAACCACAGAGGGTGGGCATTGACAGGTGCAAGAGTTACCAATTTCACTTTCAAATCACTAGATTTGGAACCCTCTGATACATGTACCATAGATAGCTTCAAAACTAAAATCAAAGATGATATATAGAGAGAGATGATACCAAGACAAATTTCAAGAAGGATAAGAATTCAATGGTTTATACTAGTCCACATCTTTATAAATCTATGGATTAGCAAAAAACAAAAACCATGTGGTTGAACAAAATTTGTCGATAGCCGAAGTGGATAATGTACATGGAGAGGACTATAGTTCCAAAGAGACTTTCCACAACAATTACACTATTAAGTGTAAGGTAATCCCATATTATATGTTTATCTCCCATCAAATTTCTTGTCAAGAGTTCCAAAGAGACTTTTCACAATGGTGACTATATTAACTACAAGGTAAGGCTATATTTTATGTTTATCTCCAATCAAATTTCTTGTCAATCCTTAGTTTTAAGTATGATTACAAAAGATGGAGAGGAAAGCTAAGTAACTGGATTTCTCTTTATTATGAGCAAAAATGTTCTGAGCTTGAATTCAAAATCAAAGTCAAGCTATTCGGTGAGCTTAGAAAGTTGATTATCTCTATGAATTGAGATTACAAGATGTAAAATACAAATTTGAAGTTAATGGTACTATTGTGAGTACTAGAGTGGAGAATACACTCTTATGTATCACATGTCTTCCTCCAAAGGTTATTTCTTTTGAGCCACTAGCTAGAAGGAGCTAGTTATAGCTTATTTAATTTAATTTTATCTATCAATACAAACAATTTTTATTTCCAATTGTTAGTTGTGATGACTTCATAGTATTGAACTAGTCTCTTGGTTCATTGGGTAAACTTCTCTTGTCATAAAATATAATATCTAACTTTACCAAATGATTTTATCATATTAAACTGATCATTTAATATGGTAAGATAAAAGGGGAACAAGCCTTTAGGATATACATATGTGCTTCTAGACCTATCTCAGCAGGGGACCAAAAGGAGAAATGGTTGCATCTCAATAGGGGATGTGGATGTGCAATAAGTGCTTCTAAACTTATCTCAGCAGGGACCAAGAGGAGAGATGGTTACATCTCAATAGGGGTCCAAAAAGGGGAGAGCAATGTGCATCTAATGGAGATTAAAAGACCTTAGGGTTAGCTTCATTAAATACCTCCAAAGGTTAGTGTTAAAAGTTCTTCCACCTTAGGCAAGCTAAGGCTATGCTTGAGGTGGGAACTTGGCCCAAGCTTGAGGTGCTTGTCGTGCTTGTTGACTAAGGTGCTTGAGGTGCTTGTCGTGCTTGCTGACTAAGGTGCTTGAAGTGCTTATCATGCTTGACAAGTAAGGTGCTTGAGAAGCTTCCCATGCATGGAGGAGGTAAGGTGCTTGAGGGGCTTGAGTAAAATAGAGACCCTACAAAGGAGGGGGAAAGCCCCAAAGTTAGGAGAATATTTGACTTAACCTCCCACTCTCCCAAAGGGCACTCCCTTTCTCAAGGGGCACATGGACACATGTCAAGCTCTCCCTATGCTTAGCCACATGGTGTGCCTGAATCCTATTGGCTAGGCTAAAGAGGGGTCCAATGACCTTCTAATTCAACTCAACAAATATATAGATATTTTCAAGCTCTCTCTCTCAAAGGGGTAAGGAGGACACTTGCCCAAAGGCTACCCATGTTTCTTGAAATACATTGTGTATGTGATTGGCTAGTCTTAGAGGGGTCCAATGAGCTTCAAGCTTGAGCTACAAGGAGGTGTTGACCACAACAAGCAAGGGATGTGCTTGGGGATAGACACTCTCTCACACACTCATTTTTCACACATTCTCACTTGGTGAAAGTGAAAGAACTCCATCCCCTTCTCCAAGCTTGTTGAGAAGTTGAGAGCCTACACCAGCACTCTTGGCTATGGAATGCAAATCCAACCAAGAGCCATGCTTCAATGCTTAAGCTTGCCATCTTCTCCATCTTCATGACTATGCTATTATGCTATGCTAAGCAAGAAGAGTGATGATAAGTGAGGAACTATTTCTTTCTCCTATGAATGATTCTTTCTTCCTCTTCCCTGCCCTCATTCCCCGCTAGCCCTCTCCACTTTCGAAGGTGTTTGAGGCCTTGGGACTGAGGCCGGGGATGGTTAATGTTTTTACAAAGTTTATGTTATGCTCGTGATGCATGAAGCTTTCCATCTTCATAGCATCACCTAGGCCACAAGGAACACAGTGTATTGTACCAAGTCTCTCTTTATGGGAGAATCTATAATACAAAAGCCTATTGGAGGGGGGACCAGCTCCACATAAATCCACTCCTCAATTGTTGTCAAGTTCTCTAATTCTCTCTCTTGCAAAAGTATTGTTCATGCCAAGTTAATTAAGTATAATGGTTATGTTGCTACCGCTAATTAAGTTCACCCTCTATGATCTCAAAGTAGTCTCATAAAAATGCTCACTATAGTTCTCTTAATTCCCCTATTCTCAATGTTCATAAGCCATTTCCATTACATTTCTAATGTGAGGTAAAACAAGAGAAAAATTAAAAATAAATTGTGGTGTGCAAGTTCATAGACTCAAAATTTGTTTGCATTTGTAAGTATGGATAAACAAAGGTTGAGTTACATTTATAAAAAATTGTACAATGATTAGAGCTACATTACATGGAAAATTAGGGCTTCATTACAATAATTAGGGCCTCATAAAGACAAATGTATCTGTTTTCTAGCACGATGAGATTCTCATCCTTTTTGGAACTCACTCTTTACCTCTTTGACTTGGGCTCCTCTAGTGAGATGACTCGGGTAATGGTGATTTTAGTGGCTCTCGTGATTGAGGGGAGGCTCACGAGATAGTGACTTTGGTAGATTCCTATGTGATTGAGGGATTGATTCCTTCTTATGTAATTTCTTGGGAGACTTCTTGGGGGACTTATGGGTGGTTTCTTGGGGGACATCTTAGGTCTAAGGTGAATTTTTTTTGGCTTGAATGACTTCTTTGGCCTAGATGACTTCTTTGGTAACTTCTTTGTCTTCTTGGATGACTTGCCCGCCCTTAGTCCATGAATTGAATGGAAATTTGAGAGGTGACAAAACTTTCTTTTCCTTCTTTGTAGAATGAAGCTTTTGTAGTTTGAAATTTTTGTGTAAATGATAGGTTGGGCCCTTCCCTTGGCCTTTAAAGGATGGGAGTTTTTGTCTATTTATTCTTTCCTTTCTCCTTGCTTTGTCCCTCTCTTTCTTCCCAGCTTCTTGCCCATAGGACTCTTAAGTGGTTCATTGCTCTTTGGATTCTTAGAAGGTGGCAAAACAAGATCATTGGGGCAAATAGATTTCTTCTAAATAAAAAAACTAGCCTTTTCTCTAACCCATCAATCCCAATGACTATGGATAGTCATGCAACTATAAAACAATCTGACCACAACACAAAGTGAGAAACATAATAAAATGTTTTGAGAAACATGATAAATAATTAACTAAATCGCAAACATACGATGAGTGTAAATACCTTGAACTTTGACTCTAGAAATCTCCAAGCATTTGCAACCACCCTCCAATCAGAGGAACTTGGGTCAAATTGCAAAGGTTCACTTTGATGAAATATTTAAATGCATACTAATCAACCTCTAGCTTAAAATAATTATATTCCTTAAGAAGAAAACAATGATTTTGGCAACACTGATGAAAATCAACAAATCATATAGTTTAAGAGGTTTTAATTATATGGATATAAAGAAGCAAAAGGCTAATTACCTCGTTTATTGTCTATGAATGATGGGTATTGTGTTCACAAATAAGGCATCACTCTCCAATAGGTTAAAGTTTGTCTCACTGCCGGCACGACGTTCTCGTGATGACCTTTGCTCACCCTCACATGTGGCCTTCAGTGCAAACGTTGTGGGCAAGCAAATATGTACTCTTTTGGTGTGCGAAGTACGTGGTGGTGGAAGCAAATGATTTGTGATGTCCGTAAGCACCATGGCAGGTGTTGCATGAGGAAGCAAAGGATGAAAAGAGAGAGGGGGAGGGAGAGGAAGGAGAGAAGGGGGCAGGGGGGGAGGAAGAGAGAGGTGAGGAGGAAGAAGGTAGGGGCAGGGAGGGAGAGGAGAGGGAGAGAGGAGGGAGGAGGAGCAGAGAGCAAAGTGTTTTTTTTTTTGGAAAAGAATTTGAAAAAATGGACTTTCAAAGCTTGTAGGTAAAAAAAAAGGGTCAAAAAATGATTTTTGGATATGTATATATGTTGGGAGGGAGTTTTGAGTCAAAAATAAGTTAAAAAAGTTTTTTGAAAAAAAAGTCAAATTTTGCCTCTTAGTGACCCAGGTTTTTGCTAATGTGGCCAAACCCCTTTACTCCCTTCACTTTCAAAAAGCTAGAGAGAGAAAGTAACCTCTTAGGCCCACATCCTACATTTGTCTAAAAAAAAGGCTAAAAAAGCCTACTCAAAACTTGATTATAATCCAAGGCTGCATTCATTAATGAAATACTTATTCTTGTCTTGGCATTTTTGAATAATATGAGCTTCATTACCAATTTAAATTTCCCTTCACACTCAATTTCATCTATTCCATAATACTAGACCATAGCAATGTGAACTTTAAAATATCCATTTTTATGTTATTGAAAGCATTATATTTATTATAAAATCTCTCTTTTGTTTCTCATATGGAATTATTACTTGAATGTAGTAATACTCTCCAAATTGTTTTGATGTTTTTTTGTTCAATCAAAAAGTCTTACTTTTCCTAGATTGTACAATGTGAGATTTTGGAAACCCAAATCCTTTAATTTTGCAATATTTCAAAACTTAAAACCAAATTCTTGAAATCACTCTATATCCCTTTTTGCACTCCAATTGTATCACATAAGATGAAGCAAATCTTCTATCTCTAAAGAATAGATTCTTTTAGGTTTTAGTTTCTTGGTGGTTTGAGAAGATACCACAATAAACCATCAATCCCATCTTCAACAAATCTAATCAAATCATGAGTAGAATAAAATGGTGGATACTTTCTAGTGAGTGGGTCTACTAGGTAAGTGCTTCCATCTATCCACAAATCAATATGTTTCTTTCCTTTGTTTCCAAGTCTGTTTGCCCTGTGTACATCTTTGAGACACCTTTAGGTTACGTTTCTTGTAGTTGCATACTCTTTATTAAGCTTGATATTCATATGAAACTTGTTGCTAGAGGTGTTATTTGAAGCACTCATTGAATGAGAGAGAATGCTTTCTCTTTGAAGTACCATAGAAATGAAGTAACAACGGTAATGAACCTATTAGCAAGAATGGTAGAGCTCTGAAAAAAATGACACAGAGATGATCCACATCATAGTCATTGTGAGGTTGCCTTGAGATTAATTGAAAGTTACAAAGATAGAGAGAAACTTGACAAGAAAAACAAGGAAAGTGGCTTCTATTTCATGCATGAAGATATGGATATACGTACGCTTTTAATGGAGTGAATAGTCTTCAATTTAGTATCGGGAAAACTATATTTAGAGCCATTTTCATCATCAATTCTTCACTAAATGAACTTAATCACTTTCTTACACAAACCCTTTTTGCCCATTTTTTGCCATAATGTGACCATTGATCCCTCTTGATAGGAGGCGTGTCATTTAGCCACAAGGTATGCATTTTCCATTCCATGGGAACTCCCTAGATGAGCACGTGTAGCTCCTTGTGAAGACTAAAAAATACCCCTAATTATTTTGCATGATAGGAAAACTGAGAGACATATGTGATGGAGGTTGTGGAAAAACTCACTCATTGCATGGCAACAAGCTTGTCAACTTAGCATAAAATGTTTCTTGTCCAAGTGTCTCTAGATGCGAATGGACTCCATAAGCATCTCCGAACTAAAAATTGTTCAGCACGTGTGAAGAGAAAGTGTCTCTAAGTGGAGTGTTTGACCACTTTCTTTTATTGTAGGCCCTTCTTTTTGTGAAGGCCCTCCACAAGAGAGGCCCATTGAGTTGGTCTCTAGCTTTTTTGTGTGCTTAGTTCCTTAGAGAGATTTGCATATGTGCCATTTCCTATCCATTTGAATGAAGTGTGTGTGTGTGTGTGTGTGTGTGTGTGTGTGTGTGAGAGAGAGAGAGAGAGAGAGAATTTATTACCATCCTTCAGAGGTAAAATATGTGACCTATGGCACCAAAGATACATGTGTCACACAGAACGGAGTAGGCGGAAGGGTAAATGTCACAAAAGTGACTGCCCTTTCGCCGAAACGATCAACCACCACTTGGTCTAGAGCGATTGAACTATTTTCAAACTCTCCCCAAAGGTCGTGGGTTCAATTGGTAGGAAACCTCAGAGTAGGTGAGCGCCGTAGCCAATCGGTCACACAGAACAGAGTAGGCAAAAGGGTAAAAGTCACAAAAGTGACTGCCCTTTCGCCAAAATGATCAACCACCACTTGTTTTAGAGCGATTGACCTATTTTCAAACACTCCCCAAAGATACATGTGATGTACTATGTATGGGATGGATAAGTGACTCATGCCCAAGGATTGTGGTGATGAGAATCACAATGGAGAGCCCACACTATGGGGTTGGGAGAGGAAAGTATGTAGGTCTAAGTCATGGATGAAAATGTGAGGGAAACAAGTTTATATGTGAGCACAATTTGAGCACTCTAGTAGTGTACGATATCATACAACCTCTTAAACTTGCAATGAGCATAATGTGCAAAGATCAAGCTTGATAACAAGAGCACAATACTTGTAATGGAGCACTCCAAAAGGGCATAAGCAAGTTGATCCAAATGTATCTTGGAAAGGGAAAGAGAGTGGGTTAGCACTTGTCAACTTTTTTTGTAAGCCATAATGTGATTGATGGAAAGCATAAGGAGTTTCAATTAAGCATGGGACTCTAGGTATGCGAATGCCAAGTGCAAAGCACATCTGTGACATAATCATCTAGAAAGAAATTGGGAGATGAATCCCTTGTTTTGCTACCTTCTTGGCATTGAATTCATTATCACACCTTATCTGAAAGATAGTATGGTGTAAATATGTTGTCTACGTAGGTATGGCTAATTGCAAGCCTAATTTGGTGTTGTGACATTAGAATCAAACTCAATAATTTTATCAATTTTCTTATTTTGGTTAATCTTAAGCATTTAAATTGTGATTTGTTATTTCACACATGTAATTTTCCATTTAATTCTAGAAACACTTGTAATTATGAGATGCAAATAGAGTTTCACTTCAACTACTACTTTTGGAAAAAAAAATAGTTACTTTTCTATTTTTGAAAGCAAAAGAAAAAGTAGTCTCAAATTTGTGCATTACGCACACAGCTTTTCAGGTAGCAATCATACTTCGGAGACTCTACGAGTGAGACACGCAATCTAGGAGCATCCGAACTAGGTGACTCAATGTTTTACAAAACTTTCAAAGCCAAGGAAGACCTCAAAAGATTCATCAAAGCAATGATTCACAAATTACACTTTTGGCCCTTTGGTTTCTCTCCTTTTCTATCAATCTTCATGGCTGCTCTCTTCTTCCAAATATTGTCTATTCATCTATACATAATCTTTCTTTTTCTTGTCAGCTGAATCATTTTCGCATACTAACGGGTGGAAGCGGTCCCCATATACCTAAAGTGGCCTTGATTTGCTCTTCCTCAAAGCCTTGCGCTATTGCTCACTGCCCCAAGCCTTTGCACCTCTGATTTAGCATGCAAGGCTTACAAGAAGCTCACCCCACAATCAGTGCATTCCAAGAGAGACATCCAAGATAGGTAGCTCATCAAGCACTTTTTGAGCTTTGTGAAGTGCACCACATATGGCATACATGTCGACCAAGCAATGCCAAGCATGATGTTTTCTTTCAACATTCCCTGATTGAAAACAGCCCAGAGCTTTTGATCCTAGCATTGACCTTGTTGGACATACCCTGCTGCAATCAATGCACTCCATGAGTCGCAATCAATAGACTCCATGACAACATTCCGACAGGTAGCCTTCTTGGCACTGCTTAGTGTTCATGAAACCCCTAGTGCTTAGAGAAGGGCAAGAGATGGGAGGCATGGCGATGCCAAAAACTGCATAGAGGCCTCGTCGCAAATGGAAAAGCAAGGGCTTGCAGAGCAAGTGGAGGGATTTTAGGGACAATCACTATGAGGACTCCATCCAGGCACACAACTGAGATGTTCTCCACATTTGCATCACTTGGCAAAGTGAGAATTCCTCAGGAATTTGAGAGTTCTCCACTCCATCAATAAGTTCTTTACCTTCATATATGTTGGTTCCTCCTCCTTCTTCCCTCCCCTTAGAGCAGCAACACCTTTCCACTCTCCACAATGTCTGAGGATTTGAGGATAGGCATCCTAGTGATGAAGACATAGGAATTGGGGTACTCCTTCACGTCAATAGTTGTGCTAGCCGTTGCATTGCGCTCACGCAACTAAGCTCAGCCAGGAGAGGGATCGGAAGCAGTGTACTTGGAGTTGCCATTGACGACTTTGTCATCCTCGCAGCTAAGATGCTATTGGATGAGATGGAGAAGGGGGTCACGGCCGATCACGGCCTCCATGGCTGTTTGTGAGTTCTCTTGGAGAAAATGAGCTAAAATGCAGGCTGCAAATGTCAGAATGCGCTTCTCTCTCTCTCTCTCTCTCTCTCTCTCTCTCTCTCTCTCTCTCTCTCTCTCTCTCTCTCTCTCTCTCTCTCTCTCTCTCTCTCTCTCTCTCTCTCTACGCAATCAACACTTCCCGAAGGAGCCAGATGAAGGAGGTGCTGGCATGTGGTAGGGACAAGAGGCCGGACCCCCCCCCGCTATGTATAGTCTAGATTCTCTGCTCTATCGATAAGTACTTCACCTTCATATCTGTTGACTCCTCCTCCTCCTTCCGCTCCCCTGAGAGCAGCAACACATTTCCACTCTCCACAATCACCCTTATGCTTGAGGATTTGAGGCCAAGTATGTCCACAATGACGACATAAGAATTGGGATACTCCTTCACATCAACCGTTGTGCTAGCCATTGCATTGCGCTCACACAAATAGCTCGAGCAAGAGAGGAATTGAAAACAGTGGTGGAGTTGCCATTGAGGACTTCGTCATCCTCATGGCTATTGGCAAGTTTTGTTGGAGCAAATGAGCTAAAATGTGCTTCTCTCTCTCTCTCTCTCTCTCTCTCTCTCTCTCTCTCTCTCTCTCTCTCTCTCTTCACCCTGGTGCATCGAGGAGGACACCCTCAAAGAAGCCATCACCAAGCTTAATGGCACTCTTCAACCAATCAACATCGAGCCCGACACTGTCTCCTGGATCAACGACACGCATAGGCATATACCACTTGGCCAATGTATCCTCACTTTCAAAACCAAAGAAGAACGGACAAGGAAGCTACACCAATCCTACCGTCTCAAGGGGACAAAGCTCTGGATTGCCGAGGAATTGACTACAAATCAACTCAAGCTTAAAGCAAGCGAGCTCAAAAAGGTGCATGACGCACGTAAGCAAGGTAAATGAGCAGTCTATCGTGACGGTAAAGCCATCATTCAAGAGTTTTGAACTCCCAAGCCAGCCCCCCCTCCACCTGACCCCCCTTAGGGCTCTTCTCTTGATCGTATCCTCCCCCCCCCCCCCCCCCCCCCCCTTGATGGACCCTCAGTCCCTAACTGATATGTATCCAACGCCCTCACGAACAGATGTAATGTTTTGTTTTGGTCCCATAGGTCATATCTGACCTCCGTGGACGATAATTCATCTATCTCTCTCTCTCTCTCTCTCTCTCTCTCTCCCTCGTATCTACCTAGCAGTGAACACAGCCCAAAAGCGTTGGATGAAGGAGTTGGTGACGGGTGGTAGGGAGGAGGGACCACAATCCCTCCCCCCATTGTGTATAGTATAGATAGATGGATAGATTTGGGACTTTGAGAGCGCTTGACATGAGAGAACTTGAAGGTGTTATACTTTAAAACACTACTTGTTTAATTTTGCTAAGTTTTCATTGTTCAACATAATTTCTTGAATACTTAAAATTGAGAAGAAGTAATAAGCATGGGCAGCTAGGGTCCTGGAGCTCGTTGCGTGAGCCGACGGCTTATGAAGATGCAGAGCAGGAGGCTCAAAGGTGTCGTGCGGTAGGGCAGGTGACTCTAGTGTGTGAGCCAATGTTGGCAATGGAAAGGACTTGCACCCTGGAGTAAATTTTCGTTGGTTTGGTAGTGATTGAGTACAGCTACGTGCTTTTCTCTCTCTCTCTCTCTCTCTCTCTCTCTCTCTCTCTCTTCCACCTCTTCGCCTGCCGGTTCACCTCCCGGCTTTCATTCCCTTCATCGTCCGTAGCTCTGCGCAAAACGCCCAGCCAGCCATATCAAAGCTGCAGGTTCGAGAGCAGAGAAAGGGGGTCGAGACTCTAGCCCTCTTCAAGAGAGCATTGCAGTAGGCCGCTAGGAGCATGGCCAGTGATTGCTCTGCACAACAGAGCCATCCCGCAGCAGAGAGAGAGAGAGAGAGAGAGAGAGAGAGAGAGAGAGCTCTCGCAGTGCATCAGGGCTGCGGGGGGGATGAAAGGTCCGAGAAGGTATGGAAGCAAGCCTGTTCAACTCCAGCTGCCCGTAGAAACTGGGAATATATACGTTCTGGCAACGCAGAGCTCCTCCTCTTGAATTGTGGGTAGCGGGGAAGGGCTACTTGCTGTTTGACCTGGCAGTCCACCTTCTTTGCGCCTTGCTAGCATCGTGATTCGTAAGCCATGCTCCTGCTATAGAATTGCGGGCGTCGGGCAGCCACCAACGAGCCTCCTCTGGAAGCGCAGGCAGTATCTCAGACTTGCGGGCTCCGGCTTGCTACCCTTTTACTAACGTGGAGGCCTTGCCTCTTGAGGAAGGGGTGGATGTCGCATTTGCAGCTAAATGCGACATCCACCTAGAGAATAGATAGCAATACAGAAGTAGCGCAAAACTAGAATTGGAGATCGACATTGGTTGCATCTTTTATTATAAATTTCCATTTCCTCTAACCTTTGTTCTTGAATTTATTTTTTACCTCTCTTTGTAATTACTTAACCATGCTCACACTAAGAGAGACACCATTCAAGTAAAGAATCAAAGATAGAACATTCTTTGTGGAAATTTATGACCTTCTCTATTATGCACATAGGCCTATACATCATCACTCTAGTAAGTGATGATGTGGGTTCCCTCTCTTCTCTCTCCCATTTGGGCAAAGACCCATGAGCCCTTGTTTATACTTTCCATTAATTGTGTAATATCTCTAAATTGGGTTCACAAGTTTCAATCTCACATGTGAGAAATGAACAAGATAATGTTTTTCACACTATCGTCAACTCTCTCTCCTTCCCTGTCAATGTGTACCCTCCCTTATGCTTATATTCAAGACTCTTCTTTCCCATTCTCCAGCTATTGACTTGGTAGGTTATGATTGCTGCATGTTGCCCGACTGCGAACATGGTACGATCGAACGGCATATACTTTGGCTGATGACTTGGTGAGGATTGAACATATTCAGGACTCTTCTTCCCCATTCTCCAGCTATTGACTTGGTAGGTTATGATTGCTGCATGTTGCCCGACTGCGAACATGGTACGATCGAACGGCATATACTTTGGCTGCTGACTTGGTGAGGATCGAACATGTCTAATGCATGCTAAGTTGGCAAGGTTTGGTTGGCCAACGCTATAGAAGATTACAACAATTGACATGTCGAACATTCAGTAGTTGCACTGCATAATTATAGCAAGGAACTCCAACCTAGATGACCTAAATTGGTTGTCCCACGACCCCTAACTTTGATCCTAACCGCACCTAATTACAGCAGTTGCACTGCTATAATTCTGCAATTGCATTGCAGAATTATAGCAAGGAACTCCAACATGTTAGATGGCCTAGATTGACCGTCCCCCGACCCCCCCTGACTTTGATCCTAACCGCACCTACCTTCTTTGTGAGGCCTCAAGGAGGAAACTTATCTGTTGTGGATGATATCAAGCTCTTCCCACAAGAAGTTGCAATAATTATACCAATTATATCCATACTAAGCTTTCCTTTCATGCCCTTAAGTGGTGGAGGAGCTCCAAGAGTCCATCTACAATTAGCAACACTTTCTACTTCTCTTCTCTTGCCTTCACTCTACAATCTTAGATAGTCAAGAAACAGACACCACATCTAGCACCGGAACACCCTGGTCTTGGGATGACCTAAATTTATACTTGTAGCTAGTAATTTGCTACCACTTCCTCCTATCCCAATCTTCATCAATATCAACCTCATTTGCCCAACCTATATCTACCTCATTTGCCCAACCAAAAAACACAAAACCACCTATTTGATCCCATGTGAGACCTTCCTCCCATAAGCTACAATCTTTCCTACCTAACCTAACTTTAAAAAACGATACCAACTTGGAATCATTACCTCCAAACATTTCTTTTCTAACTTGAATTCCATTGAGTAATACAAATATTACATTTTCAAGTTAATTTACTATCCAATCATTTCTATAATCTTTCGCTTTGATTTTGAAAATATATTAGCATAAATCCAAAGATTACATTCTTACTTATAGTCCCCTTGTACCTCACCCTCTGTCATACTCCAAAGGTTTTTTGGCCAAACCTCATGAGACCATAAAGATAAAAATCCAAGCGTAAAAATAATATGTCAAGATACATCTCCCAAGAGTCATATCAAAATATAACATCTAATATATCTAATATAAGCTGATTGTGCTCTCGGGTGGTCACTTTTCAAAATATGTATCATATCACACGAGTTAAATGAAGAAGATTATTAGTAGTCCAAAATATATCTCTTTATGAATGAATACATTAGAGGGAGTGGATTTCTTAAATAAGCCCACAATGTAAATGTAATATGCAAATGGAGGTATTAATCTCTTGAATGCACGCGATATAGGAAGTTTTAGATGAGTGACTCCTCTGGGGGTGGGCAATAAAAACTAAACCCACAACCTACACCTTTGCTTTATTCATAGTAACTCTTGGAGTTGATCATAATGAAAACGTATAATTCCTCACGACCTACAACTTACCTTTTGAAAGGCGCTTAGCCTTAATTTTCAAAGAGAAACTACTCAATTTGAACTTTTTGAGTTTTCCTAATTAAAAAACCCTTTTCAAATCAGCCTTACAATGAGTTTCTTGACAGAATCACTTCTTGTACCCCTCCAGATTCAATCGCTTACTTGCAAAAACACCATGTTGTACACCCCTTTAGTTTCTTAAATGGAGAATGCCTTGAGCTCCTAAAACCACAAACAGTGTGATATCTCTCCACAAACTTTGGTTACCATCCTTAGCTTGTATAAGCCTTTGCCAAAGAGATTGCATTCATGCCCTGATGAGAGAGAGACTTGAGGTTGAAACACATTGGCAAATTTGCCTATGACAATCTCTTCTACCCTTTTGTCATTGTCTTGATTTCCCCTTTTGAGCTTCTAAAGGCCATATTGACCTATGAGACCAAAGAGTTTAATCATGGGGAATCTGAAACAAAATCTGGATAAAAAGGAAAGAAACTAACTAAACAGAAACAATACTAGAGTCGTAAAAGGTGGGTATCAAGAGCCTGAGAGGTAGATATACATAAAGTGTATATCGCTAAGTCTCCAATAGATAGAGGCCAAGACATCTCTGATCATGGTATCTCATAACTCTAGATAGAAGCTCAAAACCCTCTTTAGTGAAAGTAGCCGCATATCCCATAGTATGATGTACAATGGCATATATGGTGAAGCTCTGACTCTGGCTCTCCCTTACACAGCTGAGACAACCTAGCCTTAGTTGAAATGCTTCAATATCGACCAATCTCCAACTGATGTAATGATGTCCGAATTTGTCCAATAGCACATCTTAATCCGTGGTACAAGTGAGTGTCCAAGTAGGCAGGCCTAGATAAGAACCCATTCTCTTTGAGCTAGAGAAAATGCTCTCTATATGTAGTCATCTTTGCATGAAATCTACCCTCCTATAGTAGCTCGTATGCTATTTTGCACCATCATTGAGCATGAGCTGAGCGGATGGACAGAAAGAGAGGGCTTTCGAGTGCCAAGCCAAGCTGGTTTCAACAGGGTTTCTCTACCTACGATGATATCTGTGTGAGCAATGTGTATCATCAGTTGTAACTCCTCCATGTAAAGTACAGCCACTCCGCCGGACCCTCGTTCCCTACATCTTGATCTTGTCTCATGTCTATTGGCTGACTCCCATCTATATCCACTAACATGTGGTAAACTCTGTCCAAGTGTCTGATGCATCTCCGAGTAAAATACAATGTCCCTCCCAGTGAAGCCATCCTCAAAGGCTCCTACATCCAATCTTAGAGACCCATTGCAAGTCCAAGCAACAATGTTGAGGCCTTGCACCGTCATGTGGTACATCTCTCCATAATCACAATGCGGTCGTCTCTATAGAAAGCCACCTTCCCCTTCTCGCTTGCTGCCTTGATCT
Source organism: Adiantum capillus-veneris (assembly GCF_014529385.1). NCBI lineage: Eukaryota > Viridiplantae > Streptophyta > Polypodiopsida > Polypodiales > Pteridaceae > Adiantum > Adiantum capillus-veneris. Next base: position 157,444,585 of record NC_140932.1, read on the forward strand.
CTGGCATGACCTCCATCATGTGTGGTAGTTATACCCAGTAAGATCATCTCCTAAAAAGACACCTATCTTGTTTTTCAAGAACTCCTCCTTTGCTTCCATTGAGGGGAAACGCAAAAGTAGTACCCTTTCTTTGACCGAGGATGTGCCTATATCTGCCTTCTTCTTTCCCACCCTCCATGCTTTGGTATTTGTGGACTGTCACCTCCATCATTGTCATAAGCTCCTTAACTTCCTCATCCACATTATCACGGTCTTTAATATCATATATTTGTACATGCATGGATCATGTCTTCCTTTGTTCCTCTTCCAATGTCATGGTAATAATAGTTGGGGTGAATCTATGCTCCTTGGTCTTCTCTTTCTTGGCCACTTCAATCCACTTCTCAACCTCCTCTCTTGCCTCTTGCTTGAGGTTCTGCTTGACACCTTTGCCCCATCCGATCTTCTACGCATCGAGCTTCTTCTCAATGCTCCCTGTGATCTCCTTGGTGATCTCTTTTTTGATGGCCTTCTTGTCATAAGGGTAGCAATAATGCCTTCCAGAGAAGGGATTCTCTCTTGAAGATTTTATTTCTCCTCTTTACCTCTCCTTTTGCTCGCAAAAAAATAAGTATTTTTGACTCTCCATTCTTCTTCCATCTCCTTCTTCCAAGTTTTCATTTAAATCTCCAATGTCAAAATGCGCCTATTCGTGAGAGGAAATCGCTTTGCTAGCCATTAAAGTGAGTGGGAAAGGCTTTCTCCTTTCTCAATTTAGAGAGAGAGGGAGAGAGAGAGAGAGAGAGAGAGAGAGAGAGGAAGAGAGACCCTAAAAGCAATAAGAAAACACAAACCAACCCCAAAAAAAAAAAAAAAAAAGCGACACTTCTGAAACTTTGAAAAGAGAGCGACGAAACCTTTAAAAATGATGGCAAAAGCAAAAGAAAACAGCAAAAAACAGGTTCAAAACCTTAAAATAGCATAAAGTAATGAACCCTAAAAAAACAGCAAAAAACAATTTCAAAACCCTTAAAACAGCAAAAAAGAGTTTCAAAACCCTAAAAAGACAAAACAGTGACAAAACCCTAAAAACAATAAGAAAAGTGACGGCAAAACCCTACAAAACAGTGTGGAGAGAGAGCCAAAACCATGATATGGATGTATAGAGAGAGAGGTGATGGCATAGTTGATAGCTTAGATCCAACATAAATAGCGAGAAATGATGGCATAGGTGCAGACAGAGCAGTACACATGAGCAACAAATACTGTTAACTGTTCTCTAACATTTGCACCTATTCTGTCATGACCACAGTAACAACTTTCATCCTTTCTGCACAATCCTGTCACACTCACTTCCAGAAAGCAGAGAGTGTAAACAAATATACAAGTCTAAGACTCAAAAGCCAATCATCTGTTGCAGGCTCAAACCGTTGTCCAAGCAACACACAAGCTTTTCACAAAAGAAAGGTATATTTCCACCAATAAAACAGTTGAGGACCCGCCATGTAGAGGGTAGATGTCGTCCTCTCGCAAATCATTAACAGGCCACTCCCGCTTTAAAGTCTAGTTCTGGTGAACTCAACAGTTGAACGTGGTACTTGACAAAACTTGGGTTTAGCAATCTAAGCAGAAAACTCAAAGGTGCCTTCTTCCTTTAAAAAACCACAAAATAGACGCCATTAAATATAATGTTATATCTACACACCCAACACAATCATTTTGACCATTAGTTTTAATTCCAGTGGTAGATACATAGCTATCTACCAGTACCAACCTCAAAAGGAGTATTACATTTGTTCAAAAGGGCCCCGCTTTCTCAGAACAAATCACATCCTGCTGTGACATGTATGCTTAAAGCACATAAGAGACAAGGATTCACGTCAAGGCCATGAAAAATGCGGTGTAATGAAGATATTCCGATTCAGAACAGGCCCTTTACAGAATACAATATTTCTTAGTATAACTCTTCTTGCCTGATAGACTGCCGATTTTAGTCAATTCAAGAGAGTGATGAAAGAGATGAATACAAGAAGTTATAAGCCATAGGCGAAGCTGATTAACTGGAAAGCAGGAGTTGTTCTTCACAGCCGCCCTAGCAACCCCAGAAACATGGAAATTAACCTCTGGATAAAGGGACCTACTAGCATCCTTGGGGATGGAAGTCCACACCGAAAAACGACATGAGTGATTCAGAAAGAGCCACCACATGATGTGATTTACAAAGACCTTCACAAGACTACTTGTCAATTGTGTATCCAAGTTTTATTTCTCAATGAGAATTCTTTTGTCTGCGATAGGAAGTGGTACCGGCTTTTGAGCTGCATGCGGATGTTCAGAACCTTTGTAAACTTTCAGGTGAGTGAATAACTGCCTTCCCAACTGCCATATCCAAACAAGACCGATTATATATCAGACTCTTACAGAATCCTTTTACAGCAAAACCATTGTCAAAGCACGCAATGTTATTTCAAAGAGAACTCTGTTAACTATATTTGCAGTCAATCTAAAAATGATGTCCTAGATGAGAATATTTGGCAAGTATGTAGAGTTGTGTCGCTAGAAGTCCTGAAAAGACGACCACTAGCCTCATTTGATGTTTACAAGAAAATGAAGTGCAGTGCGCAAAGACATTCCTCAGAGAAGGCACCAAAAACTTACTCTTAAGTACAGACAACCTCCTAGTTCTTTCATATTCTAAACAAGCCACTCATAATCCTACATATTGTGACAAACATCGGCTTGAACATCAGGTCAGCAATCGATAAGTATATAGTTTTGTTGCATGCAGTAGAGGAGAGACCTGCAAATAAGCAAAACAGCTCGAGCAGTAGTAGGCATACCCGGCCTTTAGGCAGCATGCCTCGAACAGCATGTTCCACAATCCTTTCAGGGATTCGTTGCTGCAGTTGATCAAACGTTTCTACCTTCATACCTCCTGGTCTTCCAGAATGCCTTTTATAGAGTTTTTGACTTCGTTTCTTCCCAGTCACAGCCACTTTCTCTGCATTTACCTTCACAGCAGAATACAAGACATCTGTCATCTGTATTTCATGATTAGATAAAATTAATCTCCCCTAAACCCATCCCTGAAGTGAACTTCCTCTTTGAAAGAAGCATCCTTATCGTATGATGGGGGAGAGAGAAAGGCATGAAGAGAGGTGCCCAGTGTATGGCATGTCAAAAGAAGCACTATGACACCCTCCCAGCCCCGCTTTTACAGATATCCTATCATAGAGGTTTCTAGTTGACAAAATACTAAGAGCTGGTAAGTGGAAATGACGTGAATCAAGAACTGAGAGCCACACACGGGCACACATAACACACACCATTAAAACCACATAAATTGCCAAACACGGTAACATGCACTTGACTTGTTTTGAAAATATTTCACTCCGAGAGAACTTACCACAATCACAAAGGCACCCATGTCAACACTTGGGGTGTAAGTGGCAAGGTTTTTTCCACGGATATGGATAGCGATAGTCGAAGCCATTCTGCCAAGCCTCTTGTCTGCAGCGTCAACAATGTACCATGTCTTTTCAGAATTCAGGTGATCTGCAGCTTTAGGATACCATGTTTTACGATTCCAAATATCCTGAGGGCAAAAAAAGAAGGGTTAGGACCACAAGCCCAAGAAGAACCACATAATTTCCTAAGTCAGCCGTCACAATTTGTGCATACATAACATCACTTTCTGCTATTGCTTTTGTTAATGTTGTATTTTCATGATGTCCACAGGATATAGGCTGGATTCGGACTAAAAGGTGCAGCAATCTTGGGCCATATTCGAGCTTCGACTCTCCCAGTTCACAAATGGTGGAGGAAGGTTAATGCAACAAACTTCACAACTATTGTATCAGCGAATCACAGCTGCTGCAGAAGAGCTACAATTTGGGGGGGGGGGATTCTGCAATGGGTCCGGAAACCTAATGCCTTTTTGCTGCCAAACACGTGCGAGCCACCACAGTAGCATGCCCCTTTCCAAAAAGGGCGGTAGACTTTACTTTAAACCTTGATTTAGCTTTCACCCATTATTAGTCGTCTATTATACCTGTACTTTCAAGACACAACAAAGGGGAGAGGGATACAGGCTGCTAGATTGCACCTGTATGAGTAGACAGACACCAGATTGGCCCCTAACTTAGGCGCCCCTTTCGGTATTTCTTTATTGTTCAAAAGAGGGAATAAACGTTGTGGTTCCCTACAAGCTGCCCCGCACAAACTCGGCTGAATTTCCACTGTTCCAGCCCGATTTCGGCAACATAACTGTACTAGAATCCTTCACGGTCAATATTCCCACACATTAAATGACTTTCCCGACGCATACGGGCACTTTGCAAAACCTGGCGAGAATCTGCAGCACGCTGAATTCTCTGTTTTCAGCCCTGAAAATGCGCCAGATCACCTGTACAGCAGTCCCCTTGCGTCCCCGAACCTCCTGGGGGTATTAGGGTCCGTTTAGGGCCAAAACCCTAAACCTGCAAAAATACACAGCAGGCTGTAATTCACTGTTTTGGGCTCCATTTCGCGTGCCGGTCGCATCCATAGCAAGTCCTCGAGCTCCCGCACCTGTAGGGCTACTTGCCCTTTGAATCCGACGAGATTTCTGGCGTGAAACCTCTCCGAATTCACCTGTACCTGCGGGGGGGATTAGCCGCTAGCTAATCCAGTACCTGTACAAGAGGCTCTTGCCTCGGCAATCGCGCATGAACCCACACAACTGTACATTGGTCAAATGAAGAGCCCACTAGAGGGGCATAACATATTGCCAAAGGGGAGAGAGAGGGCAGTGCGTAGCGTGCAGGGCATCACTCCTGGCACCGCACTGTGCATAAGAGGGAAAGCAAGCACTCCATAGCTCTTAACCTATGACAAAACTGAAAATGAGGCTCTCCCCCTCCTAAATTCAGCGCCACTTCTTGTTGCACGAGGCAAGTGCACCAGAATGTGCCACTTGGCACATTTACAAGCATTTTCCCGTTTCGGGGTTGCCGCCTAAAAATCTCCCAACCGGCTGCCCAGTTGACTTCACGGCAGAGTAAGAAAATGTTCCCCTTGTCATTCCGGAGGTAATGACGTCAACACATTTTCAGGTCCCAAAATAGCAATTCCCTAAAATTTAGGAGATGCTACCATTGTATCTTTCTAGGTCATCCGACCCTCTTTGTACACTGCGGCCACATCCAGAACTGAAATGTAGCCTCTGTAGCAAAGGATTCCACTTTGGCTAGTCAATGACCCCACTTGGCTAACCATAGTCCTTGTCCAACCTTAGTGCTCTCTTGCCTCAGGCCTCGACTCCCTCTGGACAGTTCCACACTAGCTATGCAATGCAGGGCAGTTAGATTTCCCGAGGGGTGTTTCCAAAAAGTGAAAGTAAATAGATAATAAGAAAGAAATCAACAAAAAGGATAGATAGTAGTCACACGCTGGTGACACAAAGCCCTCAGGCTGCAGCATATACAGCTCCTCATCCAAGTCACCATGTAAGAAAGCAGTGATCACATCCATTTGATCAAGCTCCAAATCCAAGATAGCACATAGAGCAAACAACACACGGAGAGTAGACATCTTCACTACAGGTGAGAAGATTTCTGGAAGTCAATGCCTTCCTTCTATGCCTTCCTCCCTTGGCAACTAAACGCGCTTTGTATTTGGGTTTGTCATCAACACATTTGATCTTATAAACCCACTTGTTAGGAATAGCTTTCCTACCTTTGGGCAAATGCACAAGCTCCCATGTATTATTTGCATACAGTGATTGCATCTCAGATTTCATAGCAAGCTCCCACTTACTTCTGTCGTCACAAGACTGGGCCTCTTTGTATGTAAGAGGCTCTCCCTCATCAGTCAACAAAACACAATCCAAAGATGGCTGAAACCTCTCTGGTTGACGTCTCTGACGTGTAGATCTCCTCACCCAATGATCTACATTTTCCGGTAAAGGGTCTACATCCTCAGGAACGATTCCATTATCATTTAGCAGCTGATTTTCAGCATTTATACCCTGCTGTAAATCATTTTCAGCCTGCTGGTCATTGTGTTCTACCCCATTTTGTGCATCTATTTGTTGTCCATTCTCTTCTGGCTGTTGCACAAATGGTTGCTGCTCATTTTCAACATCAATAGGCACCATATTTTCAGCCAAGGAAAGCTTTATGGCTGGCTGGTCATTATGAAATTTGACCCTCTTTTTATCATGGTCTACATGTGTAGCATTTTGGAGCAATTTAGCCTCATTAAATACTACATCTCGGCTACATACAACCTTCCTGTAATCAGGTAGCCATACTCTGTAACCCATCTCACCCTCATCTCTATAACCCATGAAGATGCCTCTAATGGATTTCATGTCTAGCTTAGTCCTCTGATCTACAGACACATGCACAAATGCCTCGCAACCAAAAACACGCAAATGGTCATATGAAGCAGGTTTGCCAGACCAAACCTCTTCGGGGATGCCATTGTCCAAAGCACGATTTGGAGAACAGTTGCATACATGAACTACAGTTTTCAAAGCCTCTCCCCAAAATTCTTGCGAAAGATTAGCTGTGGACAACATGCAACGTATCCTCTCACAAATTGTGCGGTTATATCTCTCAACCACGTCATTAGATGATGGATTATAAGGGGCTGTTAACTCCCTTTTAATACCATGCATCTCACAAAAAAAAAAAAAACACGTGATACATACTCTCCCCCATTATCTGTTCTTATGGCCTTAACTTGAGACCCTTTTGTGTGGTCACAAAAGCATGAAATCTTTTAAAAGCGTCAAAAACATCGCTCTTGTTTTTAAGTACATACACCCAAGTCTTTCTACTGAAATCATCAATAAAAGATACAAAATAGCGCGCACCACCATGAGAGTTCACAGGAATAGTGCAAACATCTGAATGTACTAAATCAAGAGCATGCAACTTTTTAGAGACACCAGACGAATAAGAGAACTTCACTTGTTTACCATAGATACAATCTTTACAAAATTCAAGGCAAGGACCTTTTACATCAAATCTCCCAAGAGAGGAGAGAACCTATAGTCCTTTCTCATTCATATGGCCAAGTCTCTTATGCCAAAGTTCCATTGGACAATGAACTTCAGCCATAGCAACAAACTTGCCAGGTAAGGCCTTGCAATGCAAATAGTATAAAGTTCCCCTTTTGCTGCCCTTCACAATCAACATAGAACCCTTTGTATTTTCCAAGAGCCACCACCAAAAGTAGTGAAGTAGCCCTTTACATCCAGCTGCCCAACTGATAGTAGACTCTTCTTAATGCAAGGCACATACCTAACATCATGCAAAACAAGTTCTTGGCCATTTTCCAAAGCCAAGTGAATGGTGTCAACACCCTCAATGTCACATGCATAGTTGTTACCCAAGTAAACTTTACCCAGGTTACCTGCAGTGTATGTGGCAAAAGACTCCAACGAAGGAGTTACATGAAATGAGGCACCACTGTCTACTATCCAAGACTAGGACAGCCCATCATGTGTTGAAAGCAAAGCGTCAATAAGATCTGGCTTCGTGATATACATATCACTTGCCATAGCTACAACATCATCAAAGACACTCGAAGCTACGACAAGTGCTTCGTCCACATCAACAATTTCCTCTATGACCACACTAGAGGCCACATTGGCCTTGCCAACATCCTTGGAAGAAGAGGAGGTGTCATCATCACCTTTAGCATCTTTTGCATCCTTCTTCTTCTTACCCTGCTGCTGCTGCTTCTTCCTCTCAAGCTCTTGCTTGTAAAATCTGCAATCAGGCTTTTTATGCCCTTTGCGTCCACATTGATAGCAAGTTATATCTTGAGATTTTCCCTTGCTCTTACTTCTACTCTTGCCCCTATTTGCTACATTGTTCCTTTTCTCTGACATGCCCCTTACATGATAAGTTGTGCCACTACCTTCACCACTGGCTTTCCTCCTAATCTCCTCATTGAGAATGGAGCCTCTTACACCATCATAGGTTAAAGCAGCATTGTTTGACAATGACACAACAAGCGCTTCCCAACTGTCATGCAAAGTCATCAAAAGAAAGATAGCTTTCAACTTGTCATCAAATGGTTGCAGCCCTGAATCCTGAAGTTGACTCAAAACACCTGTAAACACATTCAAATGCTCAAATGCAGGCTTTGCCTCATCCAATTCCATGTTTACAAGTTTTCGCATGAGATGAACTTGATTCACAGGAGTTTTATTCTCATACGAACTAGTCAACTTCTGCCAAATAGCATGTGCAGTGTCAAGACGCTTAATATCAGTAAGCACATCATCTAACACGGCCATTTTGATATAAGCAATAGCCTTTTTGTTCAGCTTTGCCCAATCTGCATCTGACAAGTTTTCAGGTTTTGCTGTGAGCAATGCATCTTCGCAATCTTTAAGGAATAGAATGCCTTGCATTCTTTCCTTCCACAAATCAAAGCCAATGCCATCAAATCTTTTGATTTCCATCAAAGACTTTGACTCACTGCTACTTGTAGATGCATTGGAAGCCATTTCGATGCAAAATAGACCAAAAATTCACTGCTGTAATTTTATAACAGCAAGTTGCAAGTTGCAATTTTAGCCTCTTACAAGCTCAGAGAACACTATAAAAGTGCAAGGAAACGTAACACTAGGTTACAAACACTTTATCATAAGAGTACAGCAGTAAAAGAGATAAATTTCAGTAGTAAATACTGAAATTTCAGCACACACATGAAGCATACATCCTCTGCATGAATGCTCCCACTTCAGCAGTAAAACCAAAGTGCATTTGCAATAACCTCAAACCTGCAACTGAGGTAAAAGGTGCTGCAAAATGTATTTTCAATAATACATAGACTCGATGGGAAGCATCCACAAGTAAATACATGTGTTTATTGTCACATAAACCTCCTGTATATGTGAGAGAGGTCTAAAACTCTGCTCAATTGTACCACAAATTGCAATACATGTCCAGAATTGCATCACATTTGCAAAAGCCCCAAAAGTTACTGCACAATTTGCTGAAATTTCTGAAAAATCAGCAAAAGCCCTCAATTTCTCAACTCGAATCCCCGAGAATTTCTCCTGTAATTACACCTGTAGGCGTAGACTTGAATAATCTTGCACTAATGTGCAAAACCCCCAAGTTTAAAGTGACAACTTGCTGAAATTTACTGAAATTTCAGCAAATAGGGCAAAACCCCCAATTCTCCGGGTAGATTGGTGTTGCCCAAAGTGTCCCAAATGTACCTGTAACACTTGTGCTTGCTGTAATTAACAAAAAAAACCTGTTTTAGAAGAGAAACAGCCCGAAATCCTGTTTTCAACCTGTTTTCAGTATATAAGCACTTGTGGGCTGAGGTATTGTCTTCCTTGAGTTCGGGAAGGAGAGAGAAGACACCTGCGCTTGCTGTTTTTAGAGAGAGAAAACTGCGTAGGAGAGAGAAAATGAAGATTTCTCGCGAGTGAATGCACGCGGGAGTAGGGAACTTGGCTCTGATACCAGTTTGAAGTGATAGAGGGGCTAGCGATGGGTGTAGAAGAACCCACGAGCAGAGAGAAAGAGAGCACCAGCGCTGTTGCAGAGAGAGGGAGAGAGCGTACGATTTCTATTGTGTTTCTTGGGCACACAACTAAAAGCCCTATGTTTTATTATTATGTAAGGATACAAACTTATGACCATTTAAATGGCCTTTGGGTGTGAACACACCCAGGTATAAAAGAAAGAATAAATGAGTAAGAGAGGCTATAAGAGGGCCTTTAGACCCAACAATAGTTAACAGCTGCCACGTCCCCGTGACATACCTCCCTCTTGAAATCGCAAATGTCCTCGATTGCATACCATAAATATAAGCCACTGATGATCTTGTGCTATCAACACTCTTTTATCATCGCATGTATCCGCAAGAAAGGTCATAACACATAGATACAAATGACTTTATGAGACCTTCATACTTTTGTCGTTTCCATCTATTACACTAAATTCATATGTACATTTGATGTACTAGCTCTATCATTACCCCTCCTTTGCACACGTTGGGTTGGGGCATAAGTAGGCTGTAACCCAAAGGCTTCAAGGTAAAGCTGCAATACATTTGGTGACTCTGACAGTTCATGCTCTTCCATCCACTTTGCAATCATAAGCGGATAGTTCTTGAACTTCTCCAAATAGCGTCTTGCAACTTGTCCTTTAACTTTTATGTCCTTATGTGCCAAAACTTGCTCAGGTACTAGGATCTCATCAAGTTCCTCAACTTCTGGCTGATCCTCATCTGGCATATCTTCTGGCACATCACCCACGAAGGGTCTTAGAAGACTCACGTGAAACGCATTATGAATCTTCCATGCATCAGGCAATTTCAGCCTCTAAGCCACATCGCTGATCTTGTCAAGTACTTGGAAAGGCCCATAGTAACGCATGCTGAGCTTAGGAAACAGCCGTTCCTTGCCCTTCATCTTCTTTAACCTTGCCTTTTCGAACCTTAACAGAACCCAATCACCAGGTGATAACAGCAATTCACGACGGTGACGATCAGTAGCCTTTTTCTGCTTTGCCTGAGTCTTCTCCAAGGCAACTTTAATTTTCTTATACATCTCATCCATGTTCTCAACATATCGATCAGCCTCAAAGATCTTGTCCTTTGTATGCAGAATGGGAGGAACCTTTTTGCCGCCTTCAACAATTTCCAAAAGGAGCTTTGCCAGTAGACGAATGCACCGTATTATTGTACGCATACTCAAGCATAGGCAAATATTGTTCCCACTTGCCCTTATTATCTGACACATAGCATTTCAGCAGATTTAAGACAGTAGAATTAGCCTCTTTTGATTGTCCATCAGTTTGTGGATGAAACGAAGACGAGAACTTGAGCGTAGTGCCCATGTTCTCAAACAATCCTCTCCAGAACAAACTCGTCATGCAAGGATCACGATCACTGATAATCGATTATGGCATACCATGGTACTTAAACACATTGTACATGAACAAGCGTGCCATCTGATCAGATTTTATCTTCTTCCTTACAAGGATAAAATGGGTCTGCTTGCTGAACCTGCAGATAATGGTCCAGATACCATCATTCCTTGTTGGCGTTCTTGGCGTTCTTGAAAGTCCATAGCAATGCTTTCCCATGGCTTATCCGGAAACGGCAGTGGTTGTAACAACCCTCGTGCCTTTTGCCTGTCAAACTTGACCTTTTGGCAAACTATGCATGCTCGCACAAAGGCATCCACCTCTCTCCTCAAGGTAGGCCAATAGAAGAATGTCTCTACCGCTTTAATTGTTGCATCAATGCATGATGCCCTGTATACGGTGGGACATGACTCTCTTCCATGACCTTCTGCCGCAATGGGCTAGTGACACAAAGTCTGCCACATCTGAAAGTGACCTCTTTCTTTTGCAAAGCGTGAAAGGCGATGCTATCTCTGCAAAATTTCTGATAAGCTTTCATAGTAGGAACACAATCCCAAGAAGCTTCTGACATCGTGCACAGTCTTCAAGTTCGAGGAAGAATTCACTTTTCTTAGGATTGACAAGTAACCTGTGACTGCACAGCTCTTCGAACACAATGGTCAAGTGACGCCTATGCTCCTCTTCATTTCGAATACACTATCATGTCATCGAAGAACGTCCCAACAAACTATTGATGCGAGCGGAAATCCGGTCCATCGTTCTGTTGAACGTGGCAGGAGCATTTGTTAGCCCAAACGGCATCACTAGTACCTCATAAAGACCAAATGTCGTTCTAAACGCAGTCTTGTGCACATCCTCTGGCCTTATACGAATTTGATGGTACCTACTCTTAAGGTCTATCTTGCTGAAAATTGCAGCACCCTCTAAACGATTGAGAATATCATCAATTCTAGGAATAGGAAACCTATTCTTGATGGTATTCTTATTCAACGCACGGTAATCAATACACATGAACCATGAGCCACCCTTCTTCTGCACTAGGAGCACTGGGGAGCAAAAGGATGAAGAACTAGGCTGAATCAGCCCCTTCTCTAATAACTCCTCAACCTGGCCCATAATCTCTTTCTGTTGCGCCACACTGGCAGCAATTACGACGGTAATGAATCAGAAAAACAATCACTAAACTTTTGCAAAAATGCTGACCTTTCTTTATCTAACACGTATAAATTTAACTGATCACTATCGAAGACATCACGTGCAAAAATCAAGTACACAAAAAGATGATTCTTTATTACAGAAGTGATAGCAGAAGCAGATACAATAGGGACTGGCTCTCCTTTAAGCTTTACATCCAAGATGTGAGTTTTGCCCCTATGCTATACAGTGATCTTTTTCTTGTAGGCATCCAAGACTCCATGCACTCGGAACATCCACGGGATCCCCAACAAGGCGTCACATCCTTCCAGCGGCATGATGTAGAACTCTTCTGTGTCCACATACGACTAAATATGCAGACACAGTTTTCCAATGATGGGAGTAGCACACTCTGAGTGGCCAAGACATGCCAACCCTACCTCTGTTGTGTACCCCATCTCTTCAGCTCTGATGCCCAGCTTCATAGCTAACTCTGGTGAGATAAAGTTGACTTTAGCACCTGGATCAAAGAAGATGAGTGTCGTTTGATTCTTAACTTTACCCCATGCCCTGCATAACTCACTGCCATCTGTGTTGGGCCTGTCACCCACCATATCTAGCACTAAACCTGCAGTGGGTTTAGGCTTCTTGCCTTTCTCGTTTTCTTTATCCTCTGAGTCAGCTGGTCTTTTCCTTTGTGGACAAAGGATAGCAAATGACGAGGCTGCTCGCATATAAAGCATTTGTTCTCAGCCATTAGGACCTTCTTTTCCTCGAGCGACTTGCGCACAAAAGGCTTCCTTTTCTGTTTCTTTGCCTGCGCTCCAGAAGTCCCGGTTGATGGCCTTTTCTGACCCCTGTGACGCATCAGGAGCCGTTTTCACAAAGGGCTTCTTCGCTGAATTTTTCTTTTGCTGCCCTCCTTTGTCGTTGCTCGGAAATCCATTGTCCTCTCCTTTCAACAAGGCAAGACCAGTGTTCGCAACTTCCATAAGCTGAGTGAGGGTAGCCACTCTGCTCTTTGTACAGTAATCGCGAAGCCCTTTAGGCAACCCACAACAGTACTTCTCTATCTGTTTTGTCAATGGCACAAATCTGTAGGAGGTCACTTAGAGTAACGCTTTACAAAACCTCCTATTGTACTCCAGCAACCTCTTGCACGAAGCTAAAGTAAGATGGTGCCAATTTGTCATGACGTCGGCTTCAAATTCATTTGACAACCAAGTAGATGCAAACATTTGCTTGAAGTAAACCCAAGTGGCGGGTCCCTGTCCTTGCATTAACAATGTCGTCCACCATGTGAGCGCATTGTCCTTTAAGAAAGTGGCAGCTTTCCTGACTTTCGAGGCCTCTATAAAATTCCCTCCTGCATATGCTGTATCAAACTGCTGGAGGAAGGTAAGAGCCTTTGTCTTATCCTCGAAACCGAAGGTACTGAACTTTACAGCTGCACCTCCTTCTTTGTAAGCCTTCGGCTTCTCTAATGTCCCCAAGTTATCATAAGGGATGGTCTGCAACATGGGCACTGTAGTAGACATGATCGGCACATCTTGGCCATTGACATTTTGCGTCAGAGGTGCGATATCTAACTGCTATTCAAAAAAACCAACCATGCCAAAATGACCTTGTGGCACCCCAAACTGGCCCTGGTTGCAGTGAAAACCTTGTTGCATGCCGATACTACCATACATGGGGTTTGGCATGATGCCTTGCATACCCCTGAACACTGTTCCTGGCATGTACGGCTGACTTCTAGGCGCATAACCAGCCATACTTTGGAACAAAATCCACCCCCGACATACCCAGGATGTACCATGGGTGGTGGAAAAATTGGGTGCATAGCCTAGTATCCAGTTCCCTGTCCATTCAAGACAGCATGCTGGCTCTGAAAGGTGGCAGGCTGAACTGGCATAACCTGTGGAATAGGCGTTCTAGCCACCTGTTCAAGGACGGGAGAAACCTGTTTTGGAGCCCCTGACTCTGCAACATACGAGTGTTCCCTATCCTCCTGAGCCGCATGAAGTACCCGGGCTTGAGCCTCAACAAGCTCCGTACGCGGCATAGGTTGCCTGTTTTGCTGTTGCACTGGTGGCGCTTGCAAGAACTCCATAAACTTTGGATTCTACACCAGCTGCGAAAAGACATTCACCGTGGCAACTAACTGAGTCTTGAACGCATCATCCTCAAGTTGCCCAGTCATAAAGCCCTGTACTACTAGAGGGACATTCACATTGACATGAGGTACAAACTGACGTGGCCGTGAGCTCTCGCCAATCTCGAAAACCATAGGAATCTCCTGCTTGTCCTTTGAAGAGGAACATAATTCCCTTCCCCTTGTCGGCCATAGTGTAATCCCACGTTCCTGCACTCTGTCTTTACCCAAAACAACCGAGGCTCAAGAAAAAGTGATTGATGTCCCGGCAACGGAACCATGAAACTGGCCCGTGGGGCGGTAGGCGTTGGCTTCCACCCGAAATTCTTTACTTTAGACACACACACAGTACTTTGCAAAGGTAACCTGTAACGGGGATTAACACCTAAGTACACAAACGGATCAGAAGCTAGAATGCTCCGAGCAGACGCCGACAACTTGTAGGCCCCAAAATTGGTGCCCCTTTCTGTATTTCTTTATTCTTTAACAGAGGGAATAAAACCTGTGATATCCTACGAGCTGCCCCGCACAATCTAGGCTAAGAAACACTTGTTCTGGCCCGATTTCGGCAACATAACTGTACTAGGACGCTTCACAGTCAATATCCCCACGCAATAGATGACTTTCCCGACGCATACGGACACTTTGCAAAACCTGGCGAGAATCTGCAGCAGGCTGAATTCTCTGTTTTTTGCCTCGAAAATGCGCCAGATCACCTATACAACGGTCCCCTCGCGTCCCTGAACCTCCTACGGGTATTAGGGTCCGTTTAGGGCCGAAACCCTAAACCTGCAAAAATACACAGCAGGCTGTAATTCCCTGTTTTGGGCTCCGTTTCACGTACCGGTCGCATCTGTAGCAAGACCTCGAGCTCCCGCACCTGTAGGGCTACTTGCCCTTTGAATCAGACGAGATTTCTCACGTGAAACCTCTCCAAATTCACCTGTACCTGCGGGGGATTAGCCGCTAGCTAATCCAGTACCTGTGCAAGAGGCTCTTGCCTCGGCAATCACGCATGAACCCACATAACCGTACATTGGTCAAATGAAAATCCCACTAGAGGGGCATAACATACTGCTCATAGGGGAGAGAGAGAGAGCAGTGCGTAGCGAGCAGGGCATCACTCCTGGCACCGCATTGTACATAAGGGGAAAGGAAGCACTCCACAGCGCTTAACCTGTGACAGAGACAAAGTGAGGCTCTTCCCAGCTTAAGAATTCAGCGCCAATTTTACTGGAAGAGGCAAGTTCATGAAATTTTGCCACTTGGCGCATTTACAAGCATTTTTCCGTTTCGGGTCTGCCGCTTAAAAATCTCCCGACTGGTCGCTCAGTTGACTTAGTGGCAGAGTTGTAAAACGTTCCCCTAGTCATACCGGAGGTAATGACGCGAACACATTTCACGGCCCAAAATAGCAGTTCCCTAAATTTTAGGAAATGACTACGTTGGGCTCCCATTGGTCATCTGACCATCTATCCTCATTGCGACCGCATCCAAAAGTGAAATGTGGCCCAACTGTCGGATACTTTCCGTAGGTAGTCACACCTTGACTTTAGGCCTTTATTGAGTTCACTCCCTAGTATCCACCAACTTGCTAAGTGCGACGGGGGGAACTATATGATCTTGCTCTGAGCCTAGACATCCTCTTACTATACGAATTCCAATGCCGACCACTTCTCGTCTATGGGTGAAACTACCGTTCACATTGGCCATACAATGCTCGACCGTTTGCTACTTCAAGAAGGGGGTCTCAAAAATAAAACAAAACCCATTGGAAAGAAACCAACAACTAAAGTTAGCAGTTGCCACGTCCTCGTGACAGTTAACAGCTGCCACGTCCCCGTGACAGTCCCTACGAGAAAGGGACTCCTTTCTATGTCAAAATATGCAAAGGGGAAGCAATCTCTGCAAACTTTCTAATTCGCTCGAGTTAGAAGAGCTAGAAGAACTCGAAGAAGAAGAAGAAGAAGAACTGGATACTCCTTTTTAAATCTGGCATGCTTTTTTTGCTTTCTTGCCGAGGCAAAAGCAGATTGACGACCCAAATAACCTGGGAAGTCACTTCCTTTTTTCTGCTTTTTGTCGTGCTTTTTGGCTTTGTTGGTTGCGTCAAAAATCTGGGTAATCCGTGTATCAACCACCTCTTCTAATTCTTGCTCTTTAAACATCCTCGGAGTAGGAGGTTTCTTGAGTGCCGGTTTGAGGGGTGGCTCTGTGGCCTTCCGCCACTGAGAGTGCACTTCGTCGAAGGATGTCTATGTTTTGAGTGATACCTATGTAAACATGCCTCCTACCCTTTCAAGACCAAATGTAATGGGTTTAAGGGTTAGGGTTTCACGTGGAGGTCATAGACGCATCGGTTTAATGAGTTCGTTTGGCCCACCCCAGATTCACTCTCCCTAGATGTCGATCCATCATCATGCCAATCCCTTGGTCAAAGCCAAAACCTAAAAGTGTGTCAAGTGTGTACTTTGCACTTACCTTTGTGTTTCCGTCCGATCACTCACCGAAAGTGATTACACCAAACTACTGAAGAGAGCTTATCAGTCCACAATCCATAACACTATTTTGCAGTATCGTCCTACACGTGAAGCTCTAATAGAGAAACTCATAGACTCCAATGAATAGTGAAAATTGGTGCATGCAAATGGAACACCCCAATCATCCTCAACGAGAAATTCCATGGGGAGACACCAAAGTTGTCCAACCACATGAGCCTCTCCATCACATTGTCAAACTCTTATACAATGTGGATGAAATACTCATATCCAATGAGTACCTCAACCTCTATCCAAAACTAATTCCTCAAGGACTCTAGAATAATGGTTGAGAGAGAGAGAGAGAGAGAAAGAGAATCCACGCGATATTTGCCCCTTTCCATATTTCTTTTTTATTGCATGGACAAAAGTACAACTACCAAGGAGCAACTCCTCTGCAGTTTGCTCACGCTAGACTACAAGAGAGAGCCCCAAGGCTCATATTTAAAGGCCCAAGGCCAAAAAGCATCAAATATGAAAAGCTTGCGCCCACAAATCCCCAAAAGTCCAAGGTTCCCTAAAAATCTGCCACGGATTCCAGGATGTCCGTATAGGTACCACATCATCATATTTTGAGGTTTCAAATTGGTCTGCACCATTCCGGCCACTTCCTGTTGGGAGTCGAGGATATGGAGGATGGTGCTTTGGAGAAGGCATGGCGAGCAGAGATGAGGTTAGATGAGAGAAGTCGACACAATAGAAAAAGAAGACACGCTATTGATTAATAGACAACATTACACTAGCCATTCTTTTTCTCATGCAAACTCCAAAACAACTTAGAGCTATGTCTGCATGCTATAAGGGACTGTGTCCACCATGGGTATGGACGCCCGAACCGCGCTTGCAAACCCAACAAACCCCCCCCCCCCCCTTAAGCCCGAACTAGACAGACCCTTTCATGATACCTCGAGTGTTTGGTATACTCAGCAACTGTGAGTTTTAGGTTCTCTCACAACCAAGGATTTCTGGTGTATCCATAACCTGGTGCTAAGATAAAAACCCCCCTTAAACGTATAGGGTGTAGGTCAAAAAATTAGCTACCAATAAATGGAGTTTTTCGTTCACTGCCAAACCTTGTGTTTAAGGTGTACCCAATAACCTTATAAGAAGCGGTAACAAAATAGGACTTGAGAACAAAAACTGATAATTTGGGAGGTCTTACCACTCATGTGTGGCAGTGTCTATAGCCCATACAATTTATTTTGACTAAAAAACAAAAACCATGAAAAGAGTTAAACTAAAAAGCTTCATTGTCAGCAGAATATATTGGAGGTTCGGTATCTCTCTCAATCATATGAATTTGGTTTTTACCCTTTTAAAAGCATCTATTTGACGGATAATTTGTTTTACCACAATGAACACAAGGATTCTTCTTGAAACAGTCTTTTGTCTGATGATTGTTGCGCCCACAGATGGCACAAGATCTGGTACCACTGAATGGTCGAGATGAAGCTGAAGTAGCAGCACAATTAGTGACTGGATAGGCACTGGAAGTATCAGAAGAGCTGATGGGGAATACTGCATTGGAGACTATATATGCACTAGGAATAATAGGAGAATTGGTACTAGGTAGCCTTCGTTCTTCTCCCTGCAAAGAATTGATGATACCATCCAAGGAGGGCAGCGAATCTTTCTCCTTTAAAACAATAACAATCTGATGAAATTTGTCAAGCAAACTTTTTAACAAAATGGCTGTGAGATCTTCTTCTGGTACTGCGGCTTCAACATAAACAAGTTGAGTTTTAATACTCTTCAGTCTATTAGCTAAAGCTGCAATGTTTTCATCTTCACGCATGCGAAGAGAATATAATTCCATTTATAAACTCATTTTTGAATACTTAGCTTTGGCACCGAAAAGCTTCTCTAACTCTTTCCAGGCAGCACTTGAAGAATTAACATCATCAAATAATGAATAAAGTCGTCTTCTAAGGAGGTTAGAATGATACCAAAAGCTTGTTCGTCTTTCCTTTGTTGCTCGACAGAGAGGGCTCGAGATACTGCAATTGAAGTGCTTGCTTTGTCGGTTGCGAGAGGCTTGACCACGTTCCATAGGTTTTTCCGCATCAGATGACTTTGATTTGCCAAGTATGAAAACCGGAACCGTTGAACTTGTCGAACTTTGACGCAATAATGGAATCTTGCGGTTGCTCGTTTAGGACTGTTGCGATTTCGACCAAAAACCTTTCCCTTTTCAAGCTTTCAAGATTGTAGATTTTGTTACTTTGAAGTTCGAGGCCAAAACCTGTGTGAAGGGTCTCTTGCTGCTTAAAATAGGGATGCCATTTTTAACTCCTAATGTAAAACAAGCATAAAAAATCTCATGAATTTCTGCTGCAGCTTGACAACGACGAGCCAGGGAGTATTTTGATTGTTGTGATCAGCAGAGCCTGAATTGAGGATGCTCAAGGTGTCGAAACTTGACCAGCAGGCCAAGGCGTTACTGTGGATGTTGGTTTGGGCGAAAATCATGCATGTGGCTGCACCTCTTCTCTACTTGTTAAGCAGCTGCTCCCGCCCAGTCTTCGAGTCAAGCACAAGGCGACCTAAGCTTTGATACCAGCTGTTGGGAGTCGAGGTTATGGAGGATGGTGCTTTGAAAAATGCATGGCGAGCAGAGATGAGGTTAGATGAGAGAAGTCGACACAGCAGAAAAAGAAGACACGCTATTGATTAAGTGACAACATTACATATATGTAAAGTAAACGGCTTTAAGTGACACTAGCCATTCTTTTTCTCATGCAAACTCCAAAACAACTTGAGCTATGTCTGCATGCTATAAGGGACTGTGCGCACCATGGGTATGGACGACCGAATAGGCCATGACATCACTTTGTGACAAGTGATTATCTTGGTGTGCATTTGTTAGGGTGACACTCTTTCAAACGAGGCTTCCAAGTTATTATGTTCATATGACTTCCGTGTTCCATTGACAGAGTTCCATGCATGAAGGCTCATCGTCCTTGCCCACTTCTTGTCGCTTCTGGCTGGTGTGCTTGAGCCCACTAGTGTTGTTAATATCCTTACAAATCTCTTCTTGCATTTTGGCAAATGTATCCATGTGCGCTTTGTCAATTGCAAGGTCTTCTTAGATTCGTGGTGTGACGGATGCCCTTCCCACTATTTCTGAGCTACACTGGTAAAGATTGCTAGAAGATGTGACAATTATCCATGGTCTAGCTCTAATTGTCATCAGTATGTACTATGATAATGATCTATCATCATCTTGGATTAAGCTAGATTCTAAATTTTCTATGATGTTTCAATGCATTCTATGGTTTAAGTGTCATGTGTAGACTGCTTCTAGAGTGCCGTATGGAATCCTCAAAGGGTCTGATTCATACTTATTCTGTTCTCCCGTACCCCTCCAAGTCCAATGTATGGTTGACGTATGGAAAAACTATGTTGTTGATGCTGGTACAGCCACTAATGAGTCAACATAATTGAGGATATTCTCAGCAGACCTCATTCACCCCCAACGGACAGAATTTACACTTCTCGGAGCTCTTCCGAGGGTAGCAGTTCAATGGTATTCTGGCCAAGTACTATTTGGCTTCGAAAAGTTGTTGCAAATATCCCTGTTTACGAGGCCCTCACACGACAGTTGCAGATTGCTCACCCTAGCTCTCTGGGCCGCCTGCCTATCCAGAAGCTGATAAGGGCGTTTATCCCAGCCTTGCCGCATTTTTTTGTTAAGCGTTAAATGAGCTGGCTGCCCTATTTTCCCCGGTTATAATTTTTTGGCCTATTTTTCTCAAGTTGCGCAGCTGGATGTGGGTCAGGCAGCTTTTGCAGAGGCCTATATAGGTGGGCGCCCGAGAGACCTCTACAGCAATGTGTACATGGGTTCAGCCTTACATGGCACCCGCTCTAGTGTGGCAATTGGGCAGCCCCTAGCGTTTTTGGAGAGCATCCGTACCTGGCATTTTTGGGCACCCCACCACTCTTCACTCTTAGGCTATTGAACAGCACTACTACACAGGAGACGGGCAGCAGGGTTATCCCCTTGCATTTTTTCCCTTCGGGGCAGCCATTCAAAGGCAGTTGGATCTTGCAAAGCATCTCATCCGAGGTGTCGGGAGTGGAGAGAAGTTCCAAGTTATCTAAAGGGCAGCCACACACCAAGGAAGTCTTGAGCCATGTCTCTCTCTCTCTCTCTCTCTCTCTCTCTCTCTCTCTCTCTCTCTCTCTCTCTCCATATCCGTTCTCTCTCCCTCCATATCCGTTCTCTCTCCCTCCATATCCGTTCTCTTACCAGGAGGAGATACAACAGAACTTTGCTCTCAGAGCAGGCAAGGGTTTCTGTCCATGTTGAGGCCAAGTCACAGGTCTCGTGTGCAAGAGCAGATGGGAATAGCAGCAGCAGTTCTTTGTGCCACAGGTCTATCCATCAAGGGCATGTCATACCCATGCCGGACCATCCTTGGGCACTTGCTTATGCAGCTTGTTATCAGCATGGAAAGACTGTCCCATATTAGCTAGATGTCCAACATGGCATCCAGGGCGGTATGAGATGGATGTCCGCTGGGACATCGAAGTTAGTATCAAATACCTCGATGAGGTATGAGGTGCATGTCCAATGAGCCATTGAGGGTGTGTTTTCAAGTCATTTCATGCTACACCATATTAGAAGAGACGGTCATCAGACTTACAAAATCTCCAACACTAGCATGGGAATCTACAGCCAGCAGCAGGATCAAAGCAAAAGAAGCCAACATATTGCAGTCGACCACTGACTCTACATTTTCATACTCAGATTTAAATCTAGAATAAGAAATGATCTGGAGAAAACAAGTTGAGCTGCCAACTAGATTTACCATGGTTTATGAATAATTCTTTTGCCTCAAATCTATCCTGCTACAAGGAGTTGTCAGAGTTACCAAATAAACATACGATGATGTGTCCAACCCATGACCATATCAAGCTTAGCCACCATCGCTGGGGCACCCAGTGTGTTGCTCTAACTACCTCTCTTATGCATTCATAAAGAACGCAAGAAAAAAGACAGGCCCCTCGTAATCAAATACTTACTCCCAACATCCTCGCCTCATCACTTAGACCTCATAGCTTCATCAATTCCAAGTCTGGGCCTACAAGCCTTTGAGACTCCTTAAGTCTCCAGATACTTTACCAAAGGTTTCCACTAGCTTTGAGGCACACCGACACCGTTCTTAAGCACTTGTGCATAGTGGGAGCTAAGACACACCCAAAATCAGAAACACTTCAAATTGTATATATTTCATGCATTTTGATTCATGTGCAATGCTAACAAAACGTGAGAAAAGCACCAACGCATGCATAAGATCAACAAGAGCCCATGAAGCCCACTTGCTTCCCCAAATTTTGAGACAACAGAAATGTCAGGAACATAAACGCAGAGACCTCACTTTCTTGTGATCCACACCAGTTTGGCATCACAGTAATCAAGTAAACCTTTTCTTCAAAGTTCACGCATTTGTATCTGGCAGTGGTTTGTCAACTCTCTCTATTTCAGGCTTTCTGCAATCCCTATAGTCATAATACGGGCCACTTGGGTAGTGGAAGCCCCTCTCTAAAAATTTCTTGAAATGTGCATTGAGTAAGTAAATGCAGGCATCCACCACAACCGGAGCGGTGGTGTGTAAAAGACAGTAAGAGGAGGTGTAAGACGAGAGAACGTACAGGACCCAATTTCTCAATTCCTTCGTACATCCAGCGGTGCTCAGCTGGGATGAAGCGACCCTTGGCTGGGGTGTCGCTCTTGCAGCGAATGGAGCAGATGCGTGAGGTTTGTGAAGCAGGCACTGCCGCCATAGCCCTCTTCTTCATCAGGAAGCCAGGGTTCCCTTTGAAAGAGGAGTGCAAAGCTGTTGTGCTCGTCGCGCCACCTGAGTTTAGCACAGCCAACGCCATTTGTGCTTTCTCGCTTACTGCCCCTCCTCTGCTCCCTTATCCTCTCTCTCTTTTTCTTATAACACTTAACGTCACCACAAGAGCCATGTTGTTTTTGAGCGGCAAAGTGTGTACATTGTGTGGCATCAGTGTTCGGGAAAGCTTTGCCTTGTGTGATGATTCCATGAAATCTCGTAAAGTCTGGATTCTAGAGGGCTGCTACACCTAAAGACACAAATTGCATAGACAAGGCATCAGTGCTTAGGAAAGCTTCGCCTTGTGTGATTCCATGAAATCTCCTAAAATTTGGATTTTAGAGTGCTGCTAGACCTACAAACACAATTACATAGACAAGGCATCATGGTTCAAGAAAGGTTTGCGTCGGCTTAGGCTTGAGCCGGTTGAGAAACAAGATTAGATGGTTGCAAACCATGGTCAAAGGAAGAAAAACCGATAGAACATATGAGAAAGTAGTTCAAAATTCCTTCAAATTTGAAAATTTCTTCTAGTATTTTTGGTTTGCATCTTTACAAGGAGGAAACCCAACCACTTAGGAAAAAAGACTTTTCTGAACACTGCAAGGCATGCAAGAATACTTATTATTGCCAGCAAATTTAACTTTATTGTAAGTAATGGCAACTTCTTCAAATGTTGATGTTGGTGCTATACCATTGTGGATTTGTCGACCAACCTTCACGGAAGGCAAACTTGATGGATGAAGGGCGGTGGTAATACGTGTGCTAGTCTCCGCCCAACTGTGCTATCTTATAGACTCCTACTAGCGTACACATTGTCCAGTCGTGTCGGTGGCCTTGCCCATAGGACCCATGTCCTTACATTACCCCCAGAATCGTTTTCGTCCTCGAAAACGAACGTAGGAAAACGTTTCTTAAGTACGGAGACATTCTCCCATGTAGAACCTTCTTGAGGTCTATCTAGCCATTTTACCAACACCTGTCGTCTGACATGATGTCTGGTGCGAAGGTCATGAGAATCCAAAATCTTTTCGGGCTCATGAGGAATGCTTGGCGGTTCGATAAGGTCAACTAACACACCTGTGTCAATGACGTTATCATTCTGTCCTAGCTGTTTTCGTACACGGCTAACATGAAAAACAGGATGAACTCGTGAGTGCTCTGGAAGAGCTAACTTAGAGGCCACTTGACCTATTCGTTTGAGAATGGTAAACGGTCCACGATAGCGTATTGAAAGTTTAGCAACTTTTCCCGTCTTCAGACTTTCTTAATGCTCCGGAACTTTGAGGAAAACCTTGTCTCCTTCTTCGAAAGTAGCAAGACGACGATGCTCATCTGCGTACTTCTTATATCGATCTTGAGATTGCTTAACATTCTGTCGAGCAACTTGAAGCATGTCAAAATGTCTTGGAGAAAATCTTTCGCTTGTTGTATCTTCTCCTTAGCCAACCCCACCATAACGGGTGATCTAGGTTGAAATCCATATAAAAGCATAAATGACTAAACCCTGTAGTCACATGCTTTGAACATTATAAGCAAATTCCAATATAGGTAAGTAGTCTTCCCAATTGGTTTGCTTCTTGCTAATGTACGCTCGTAGCATATCCTTTAGTGCTTGATTAACTCTTTCTGTTTGACCATCCGTTTCTAGATGATCAGCCGTATTTAGATTAAGTTTAGTTTCTAGCCTTTGGAACACAGCTCTCCAGAAGTGATTATCAAACTTTCGATCTCTGTCACTAATGATACTAGCTGGAAGACCGTAGAGTTTATATATATTCTCTACAAATAGCCGTGCTAATTCCGGTGTCTTAACCGTAATCTTAGTGGGAATGAATCGACCCATCTTTGTGAGACGGTCTACAATTACCCAAATGGCATCATGGCCACGATTTGTAGTAGGTAGTCCTACTACAAAATCCATAGCGATACTCTCCCACTTACCTTGTGGAAAGGATGTAAAAGACCACCTACCTTGAAGCGCTCTACCTTATTAACTTGGCATTGTTGGTGGCAGTTTAGTACGTACTCTTGAACATCATGATGTAAGCCCGGCCAACAAAATGCCGTCGAACTAAGGCATACGTCTTACGAATACCTGGATGACCAGCGCTTGGACTATCGTGACACTTAAATAAGATTTGACGCCTAGTGTCTAAGTCCTTTGGCACACATACTTTACCTTTGTGGAGTAAGTAGCCATCATCAATGGAAAAATTCTTCCATCGCTTAATCTCTTCCTGAGTAGGGGTGGAGCTCTATGTGTTTGATTTTTTATCTGCGCGTGTAGAGACATGTTGATCTGGTTGTTCAGAGACATGTGAGTGTGAGGGATCCCTTTTTAAAACTGCACTCCACACTTTAGCATATGATTGATCTTGTGCACACTTGCCACGTAATGACTCTAAAAATCCACTCTTTATTTCCGTGAAAGCAAGTGAATTAATCTGAGGCGTCAAACTTAGTGCATCCGCTACTAAATTATATCACCCCTTGCGATATCGTAGCTTACAATCATAATCTTAAAGGATTTCGGCCCATCTAGCTTTATGGCCCTTCAAGTTCGTTTGAGTAGTAGACCATTTGATACTCTCATGGTCAAAAACTACTTCAAACTCGGCACCATATAAATAGTGTCGCCACTTTTGTAAAGCGTGAATTATGGCATAGAGCTCTCTCTCATAGACATAATAATTCTGTTGAGCTCTATCTAACTTTTTACTTTCAAAGGCTATAGGTCTTCCCTCCTGGAGAAGTACCGCACCAATTGCTTTATCACTAGCATCAGTCTCTACCACAAACGTCTTAAGTGGGTCGACGATTGCTAGGATAGGAGCAGTGGCTATAGCCACCTTGAGTTGTTCAAAACTGCATTTTTGGACTTCTTCCCAAGAAAAGGTCTTACCTTTTGCTTTAAGTTGATTCGTCATAGGAACAAAAATTTTGGCATAATCACGGATATACTATCGATAAAATCCAGCCATGCCTAAGGAAAATATTTGAAGCTCCTCAACCGTGTTGGGATGTGGCCATCGAAGAATGGCAACACCCTTGTCAGTGTCCATTTTGATGCCAGAATAAGAGATCACATGACCGAGGTAATGTATCTCTGTTTTAAAGAAATCGCACTTGCTTTGCTTAGCATACAGCGCATGAGCTCATAGCTGTTTGAACACTAATCGTAAGTGTTCGATGTGTTCATCTTCAATCTTACTGTAAATGAGAATGTCATCAAGGAAACCACAACAAATTTTCCAAGATAGGGACGTAAAACACTATCCATGAGTGTCATAAATGTAGCTAAAGCATTGGTTAGACCAAAAGGCATAACCAAAAATTCAAAATGCCCGAACCGTGTTCTAAAGGCAGTTTTGGAGATATCTTGTAGTAGGATACGCACCTGGTGGTATCCTGAACGAAGATCTATCTTTGTATAGTATCTTGCCATGTGGAGTTAATCAAACAACTCGTCCACTCGAGGTAGAGGATACTTGTTCTTGATGGTTATCGCGTTTAATCCGTGATAATCTACGCACATGCACATAGTATCATCTTTCTTTTTTACCAATAGAATTGGTGATGCCCAAGGAGAAGTGCTAGGTCTAATGAAACCACGAGTGAGGTAGTCAACCAACTGACTCTCAACCTCCTTGGCTTGTTTAGCACTCATACGATAAGGTGGTTTACTCACCGGTTTAGTGTCTGGCAAGACATCTATGCCATGTTGCACATCACGTGTAGGGGGTAAACCCGATGGTAAATAACTTAAGAACACATCACTATACTCCGTGAGTAAGTGAGTCATCTTTTGCCGTGCAATAAGAGAAAGTAAACTAGAGTTATGCTGAAATGGAGAATCTTGTAATTCTTGTAATGTTTGTTTATAACAGTTGCACGTTGCTCTATAGAATTAAAATTGAGATCACTTTGCTCGTTATGTTAACACTTTGTTTATCAATAGAATTCATTGCACTTTGCATACCATTACTAGAGCTCACCGCACTTTGCTCTTGAGAATTCACATGACTTGGAGATAAGCAGTAATACAAAAAGACTTCATCTATTAAATCTGCTTTCTGCAAAATAGAAAGCTCGGTTGTACATATAAGAGGTGCATATGGTATATTTTTATCACCAAGCAAAAGCACAAGTTTACCATTGGCAATAAAGGATAAGGAGTTGTGTTCATAACTAGTGTGCAATGTGTTTCCTAAACCATGTAGCCACTCCCGTCCTAAAACTATATCAGCACGGTCCATGTTCATAACTTAATAAGCTCAACCCCTTGAACTACCGTGTCCCATACTTCTTTATCATTCCCAGACATTTGTTCCACCACATACTTGTCAGAGCAAGGAGTCCGTGTAAGCTTCAATTCCTTGACTAGCTTATAGTTCAAGAAGTTATGAGTTGCACCATCATCCACTAAAATACGAACACGTTGTCCGTTAATAGTGGATGTTGGGTCTTGACATGAAGACGATAGTCTTTGTCAAGACCCCATTAAAACCCCGTATCTTTTGGAATTCATCTAGACCTTTTAGTTTTATATGATTTCCCGATACTTTGAAAGGTACTGTGTGAGAGAGAGGCCAGACATGCTACATGCATCCCATGCTAACCAATTCTTATCTTCTTTGTTGGAGTCAAAAAACTCTTTGGAGAAAGAAGCTTGAAACGCAGCCCAAGACGGAGGACGAGCATCTATTGGAAATGTCATCCACCACTTATAGGCCTTGCCTTTAAGAGATAGACTTGTTTCCATAGCCGTCTTTATATACGGGGTGTGTCTCAATGATGAATATCACTCCATTTGTGTAAGAACGTATTGACCGCATCCTTGTTGCGCTCACGCTCTTCCCCGTGAAATTCAGGAATGGTGATATTCTTAAGTAATGCATTGCTACCTTCTGCATCTTCTACAGCATTTGTCTCTTGGACTCCTTAAGTCGTGCGAGCTTGGTTCCCTTGAACTGTGCCATTTGTGGCTCCTTGAGTCGTCTGTAAATTCATAAATTTCACAAGTAATTCTGTAAGATTGGTAACAATTGCATTAAGTGCAGAGAGGTTACGTTCAAGTACGTTTTGGCGATTTTCCAAAGTCTTGAAAGCATCCATATCTACAAGGCCATGATCTCCTAGATTATCATCATCATGCATATTAGTGTCAGTCGCACCCATGGTGCCCTGATTTTGATCTACGTGCTCAAAATCAAACGTGTGTGTAGGTGGGATATCCTCACTGGCCATGGTAAACATACACTAATGCAAAGAGAGAGAAAAAAACGACAACTTGTACCTTGTGAAATTGAAGTCTTTGTGTTTTGTATGCTCCGCGATTTGTGTTGCATGCGAACCTCGCCTTGCGGGAATTTGAGTGCTTCACTTGTTGTTCGTTGTAAGAACACCTTTGTTGATTCTTCACAAAAACACGTCGTTTTTGTTAAGGCTTTTGCTCACTTTGAAGCTAACTCTTTGAGGAAAAAAGAATTTTTGGAGGAAAACTTTTGAACCTCCAAGAAGTGAAAAGGAAGGATGAAGAAAGTTTGAAGCTTTCCCTTTCCTTATAGTTTTCTTTTTAACACAAGTACTATCTTTCCTTGTTATACACAACAAGGGTCAATAGCTTTATGGTAAAGTGTTGACCTCTTACCCTCATGGGGTGGATTCAACCCTCCTTCATGCAAGAGTTAAGCGGGCTTTCCTACGTGCGCAGCCAACGGTGCCAACGAAAGCCTTCGGAGCCTCGGTGTCGTCGAGTGGTCGGCCGAGTTTGCCTTGGTTGCCCGCCTTGGAGGGCGTAGGTGGGGCATTCGATTGTTTGTCCATGCATTACACACATGAAAGCGTGTTTGTCTTCTTTTGCTACATAGTAGAGACGTCACTGTCTGCGGAACATGGGAGAGAAGCAGAGCGTCGCATGCACGTGCAACCCGCTTTTCGCCTCCTCCCAAAAATAGCTCGGAGGCGTCGCTGTCTGCGGAACGTGGGAGAGAAGCAGCGCGTCGCACGCACATGCAACCCGCTTTTCGTCTTCTCCCAAAAATAGCTCGGAGACGTCATTGTTTGCAGAACGTGGGAGAGAGGCAGCGTGTCGCACGCACATGCAACCCGCTTTTCACCTCCTCCCAAAAATAGCTCGGAGACGTCGCTGTCTGCGGAACGTGGGAGAGAAGCGGAGCGTTGCACGCACATGCAACCCGCTTTTCGCCTCCTCCTAAAAATAGCTCGGAGACATCGCTGTCTACGGAACGTGGGAGAGAAGCAGCGTGTTGTATCATGTTTAGATTCTTACAAGTTGTTAGATACATTGTTGAGGCCAAATGGCACAGATCACAAACCCATTTTGAGTGAGGCTTGTAGGATGGGCAAAAGGAAGAAACAAAGAAAGGCATTTCCACGAGGGAGTAACAATAGAGTACAAGCTCGTCTAGAGTTGTTACACATGGACCTATGTCCCAAAGATCACACAAATTTGAAGGGCCCTCTATCTACCTGTGGAAGAGACACTTCGTCCTACTGAAGGTGGTTGAAATGGCCCCACATTTTAACATACATTTTTTTGACAATAGGCCTACCCCATTTTGGAGGCTCTATTGGAGTGGGTCATGTTTTTGAAGGGCTCTCCCAAAAGTACAGGGGACACATTTTCTTGCTACCACCTTCTTTGGCATTCACCAAAGGACGTAATTTTCCTACTTATGTGTTGTAGTTAACTTGTGTTGCTGGGGTATTTGCAAGTAAACATGCAGTCCAAAATAGCTTTTGGATATAAAAATTGTGGTGGCCATCTCAGGCTTTACCCATATTGCTTACACCTAACACTTGCTTGGATCTTGAAGAGTTTGTGCTGGAAAAGAAAAAAACACAACGCTTGCTAGTTATGCATGACCTAGACTCTCAAATCAAACAAATGAAAAAAAAAGGATAAGGGAAGAAAAACTTGTTGCACTTGTAATGTTGTACTAGGCCTATAGTAGCGATATGAAGACTCCAATGGAATGCCTAATACACCATATGGTACTCAGAATGAAGAATTTGAAGCTCATTCTTTCCCAATGTCCTTTCTAATATGTAAAGTACTAAGATCATAATTCACAATCAATTAATGGTTGTAGAGCACGCATGAAAATTGTGATTTGTTTGGCATAGCATGATTTATGCAATGAAGCAGGCCTTTCGGATACCCCTACCCATAAAAAAGAAGAGTGTAACCTTAAAGTGAATCATTAAAATTGTCTTATTTCAAAGTGTTAACATTCAATCAAACAGGCATCAAAATTCTCATTTGAGTGTTGCATCATATGAGTCATAAATGGCGTGTATTTTGTATATAGGTGGAAGAGAATCAATAAGAAAGTCCATTTATAGTGGTATTTAACAACAGCTTTACATTTTCTGTGCACATGTGCTTGGGTTTTTAAAAACAAAATATAGTGTATATGTATGGTGGGGATTTGGCACATGTTTGAATTAGGGTTGCAGGAAAACACACACAGCTTGGAGAAGACGAAGGAAGCTCAAGGCACACAATAGAGAGCGTGTTACTTAGTGTGCAATGGAAAGATAGATAGCCCTAGAGTGATGGGCGTATATACAATGCACGAGGGAAAAAACCTCCTAAAGAGGAAAAAAAATGCCCCGGCGGTCCTAGTGTGTTCACACACATCACTACCACATGTATATGGTAACAAATCCCCCCTGAAGTGATGCAGTGAACGAGAGCTGGCACATGAGTAAAGAGAAGTTCCATGCCCTGAGGACATGATCAGTCCACAAAGGGGAGTAAGCCCAAAGCTTTGCGGAAAGCTTCAAGCTTCTCACGAGACAATGCCTTTGTGAAAAGATCTGCAAATGTTGTCATGTCTCTCAACGGCCTGGTTCTATCATCGAATTAACCCACCACACCATGGTTGCTTCGCGCATCAATTTCCAACAAGGGGCTAGACGGAATTTCAAGCCAAGTTAGAGGTAATAAAAGCATGGCCTAATCCAAGGAATCTACATGAGCTAAAAAGCTTTATTGGTATGTGTGCATAATATAGACGCTTCATAGCAAAATTCTCTCAAATAGCAGGACCATTACATGACTTAACAAAAAAGAACGTTAAGTATTCATGGACTGCTAAGGAGCAAAATGCTTTAGACAAGCTCAAAGAGAACCTTACCTCCCAATCGGTCCTCGTGCTTCCGAATCTCTCAAAGCCATTTGAGGTCCAATGTGATGCTTGTGGTGATTGCCTTCGAGCAGTTTTGCTTCAAGAGGAGCATGCCCTAGCATATAAGAGCTGAAGGCTCAATACGGATGAGCAGGTCTTAGGAATTTATGAGAAAGAGATTTTAGTTGTTCTACATGCCTTAGACACATGGAAGCACTATCTATTGGGGACTCCATTTATTCTACGAACCGACCACCAAAGTCTCAAGTACTTCATGACAGAAACCAAGCTTTTCGACAAAAAAATGATGTGGGCAAATTTTATTTTGTTATTTTATTTTCATATTGCTCACATTGCTGGTAAGCAAAATTAAGTGGCCGATGCACTTTCATGATGACCAAAAGTTAATGCGGTGCCTATAACAACTTACAATGATATATCTTCTATGATAGATGAGTATACTACTGACCCCGACTTTAAAGATGTAATGTCAGTCCTTGATTTGGGGAAGAAAGAGGAACCATTCACCTTGTAGAGGATGGTTATCTTCTCCATGGCAATAGGCTATGTGCTACCTGGTCCCTTCTTGGGAAATTCATGTATGAATCCCATGCTCCTCCCTATGCGGGGCATATAGGCATTCAACCTACTCTTCAAGGAGTAGAGATGTATTTCTATTGGCCTACCATGAAAGTGGACATACAAGAATATGTTTCAAAATGTGTAGTATGCCAAAAGACTGTTGGAATTAGGGTTGCAGAGAAACACACACAGCTTGGAGAAGAGGAAGGAAGCTCAAGGCACACAATAGACAGTATATTACTTAGTGTGCAATGGAAAGATAGATAGCCCTAGAGTGATGGGCGTATATACAATGCATGGGGGAAAAAACCTCCTAAAGAGGGAAAAAATACCCTGGCGGTCCTAGTGTGTTCACACACATCACTACCACATGTATATGGTAACAAATCCCCCCTAGAGTGATGCGGTGAACGAGAGTTGGCACATGAGTAAAGGGAAGTGCCATGCCTTGAGGACATGATCAGTCCACAAAGGGGAGTAAGCCCAAAGCTTTGCGGAAAGCTTCAAGCTTCTCACGAGACAATGCCTTTGTGAAAAGATCTGCAAGGTTGTCCTGTGTTGGCACATAAGTCAAGCTGATCTCTCCTGCTGAGAGCCTCTCCCTGACATAGTGGTAATGCACCTCAATGTGCTTTGTGCGGACATGAAAAATTGGGTTCCTCGCAACTGCCAATGCGCTCTGATTGTCAGTGTAGATAGTGTTGGCAGTGTTCTGTCCAACACCCAAATCAACCAATAAGGCATCTGAGCCATACACACTCAACCGTAGCTGTAAAGACTGCCCTGTACTCAGTCTCACAACTCGAAGTGGCCACAGTAGGTTGCTTCTTGCTCAACCATGATATACATGAACTGCCAAGCATGAAACAAAACCCACTTGTGGACACTCGCGTGTCAAAACAACCAGCCCAATCTGAGTCCGAAAAAGCATGTAAGTTTGGAGGCAATGATCCCCCCTTGGGGTAAAACAAGCCAAGATGTAAAGTTCCACTAAGGTAGCGGAAAATCCTCTTGACAGCCTGCCAATGCTTAGATCCTGGGCTATGCATAAATCTGCTAACATGTGAGACTGCAAACTGAATATCCGGCCTCGTGTTGCATACATAAATAAGGCAGCCAACAGCAGTTTGGTAAAGAGTGACATCAGCAGGATTGCCAGCATCATGTAGACTCAACTTCAAACCTGTTTCCATGGGAGTGGCAATAGGTTTGCAATCCTCAAGTCCAAACTTACATAGCAATGTCTCTATGTAACTTTTCTGACACAAGGCAATACCACCATCACACTGCTTAAACTGTATACCCAAGTAATGATGCAACAACCCCAAATCCTTCATCTTGAAAGTAGCATTCAAATCAGCTTAAATTCAGCAATATGTCTCTCATTTGGTCCAGTGATCAACAAATCATCGACATAAAGAACCACAATGAGAAGTACATCATCCTCACGCTTTACATACAATGTGCTTTCTGTTGGACTGTTTACGAAAGCCTCGTTTAACCAAATGAGTGTCAGCTTTCTCATACCAAGCACGAGGAGATTGCTTCAACCCATACAAAGCCTTCTTACATTTGCACACTTTGTCCTCTCGTCCTTTTATGACAAAACCGCGAGGCTGCGTTACATAAACTTCCTCAAATATGTCACCATTCAAGAAAGCAGTAACAATGTCTAATTGGTGTACATCCTAACCAAAATGAGCTTCCAATGCACATAGAAAATGCACAGTAGTCATACGATAAGTGGGAGCAAAAGTCTCTTCATAATCTATGCCTTTTTTTTGTGCATAACCCTTTGCAACAAGTTGAGCCTTATGGCGATCGATCTCACCATCTGGCTTGCGTTTCAACTTGTAAACCCACTTCTTACCAATGGCCTTTTTGCCATGAGCAAATCAAATAAAGTCCATGTGTCATTTTCTCTGAGTGCATCATATTCTGATTGCATGGCAGCCATCCAATTTTCTGAATTCTGTGCTTCATCAAAAGACAGAGGCTCGTCAACATCATGTAAGCTAGACACAGCCAAAGCATAACAATCTGATGCATAAGATGCATGGCGAGATCCTGAACGAGTACGACTAGACAAAGGTGCATCCAATTTACTGTCACGCAAAGTGTGGACCAGCCATTTTGGCATACCTCTAGCCTGCTCATTTTCAGCCCTTTCCTCATCAAGTACATCATGTACATCTGCATCAGTAATAGGCTGATCTAGAACATTTTCAGAAACCCCCATAGGCTGTACATTTGCCTCATTGGAACTTACATTCGTATTTCCACCACTGAAAAGAGGCAACAAAATGTCATAAATGTCCTGTGAGCTTACATTACTGTCTCTAGTACATGACAGTAAGGGCTGAACAGAATCTTCCACAAACACTACATCCCAAGAAACTAGAATACGTTTTGTTTGCGGATGATACAACCTGTAACCTTTGCTTTCAGCACTATAACCAACAAAAATACATTTGACAGCCTTATCATCCAATTTTCTGCGCTGCACTTGTGGCACCAAAGCATATGCCAAACAGCCAAAAACACGCATGTGCTCAATAGAAGGCTTTCTATCATGCCATGCTTCATATGGAGTAATAGACTACAAAGCTTTCGTAGGACACCTGTTAAGTACATAAGTGGCACACATGATGGCCTCAAGCCAAAAAGAATGAGGCAAAGCTTGACTTTTGACCATACATCGTGCCATTTCCGTCAGTGACTTGTTTTTCCTCTCAGCAACACCATTTTGCTGAGGTGTATAAGGCACTGTACATTGGTGTTTTATCCCACGACTAGCCAGAAATGCATTAAATTCATGAGACATATACTCCCCCCCTCGATCGGAGCGGAGGGTGCCCATAATACATTTTGAGACATTTTCAGCCATAGCCAGAAATTGTTTGAAGCACATAAAAACTTCGGACTTCGCTTTAAGCGGAAATACCCATGCAAGCTTGGAGTAATCATCAATGAAAGTCACGAAGTACAGGTAATTTCCCAAGGACAGAGTTTGCATGGGCCCACAAACATCACTATGCACAATCTGCAACCTGCATGTGGCCCAAACTGAACCATCCTTTGGAAACTTAGAACGCTGCATCTTACCCAAAATACAGCCTTCACAAACATGTTTGACATGTGCTTCAAGAGGTGGCAAAGAAGCAACCATATCAGATTTCTGCAAACGCAGCAAACTGGCAAAATTCAGATGACCAAAACGTGCATGCCAAAGTTTTGCATCTGAAATAGCCCTTGAATATGCAACAGCATTTGCAAAATTTTGTCCACACTTGTCATACACAGTGATCTTATACAGCCCACGGCACAAGAGGCCAGATGCAACAATTTCATCACCAAAACTGAGATCATGAACTGTACATCTGTCATCCACAAATTTGACTACAAGTCCAAGTCTAGCAAGTGCGGATACAAACAAGAGATTCTTCTTGATCCCAGGTACATAAAGTGCATCAACAAGTGTGAAAGAACTGCCATTAGCAGCAGTAAGAACAATCTTTCCAACTCCCTGAATTGGATAAGAGGCATTGTTGGCACAAGTGACAGAATTTCCATGAGGGACAGACTCGAGAGAGGTAAACAATTCACGATGTGAGGTAATGTGCTTTGTAGCACCACTGTCGAAATACCACACATGTGAATCTGCAGCAACTGACAAGCATGCATCATGGAAAGCAAGATTGTAAGTGCACTCTACGCTAAAAGCCCATTCTGCATCAACATCAACATCACAGTCTCCTTTCACAGAAGACTCAACAATGGCTGCATTTGTAGTGGAACCAGCATTTGCAGTGGAACCACCCTCTTTCTTCTTAGCCTCTATTGCCTTCAACTTAGGACACTGCTTGATCAAGTGATCATTAGCTTTACAATAATGGCAACGCATCTTCTTTTTGCCCTTATCACTAGAATTGCCAGACGAAGTGTTGCTAGCAGAAGCATTAGGAACAATATTTTTGCCGTCGCAGCAGAACCATAAGAAGTGGCTGCATTGCTGTTACCACCCTTTCTTTGAGAAGCAATAAAAGCCTGTTCAACTCCACGCTGCCTAGTCCTGTTTTTTCTGGAAAGTGACTCTTGCAACAGCAATGTGCATAATGCATCAAACTTGACAACTTCAGGATTTCCTTGGGTCATAAGTCTCCAAGTGCTAGCAAAAGTCTGGTAAGGCATCAAGAACAGTCTGCACAAGGGAACTGTCTGAAATGACTTCACCTGCAGAAATAAGTTGCTCATTGATATCCTTGACACTAGCAAGAAAAGTGTCCATATCATCTTCCTCATGCATAATCTTTGACTCCAGCTCTTTACGCAGCAAAGCAATTTTAGCCTCATTGCGACTTGCATAAAGACCAGCCAAAATATCCCAAGCCTGTTTTGCAGATTTTGCTGAACGGATGTGAGGAACTATGGTACGCTTCACAGACAACGCAATCAATACATGAGCCTGCGCATCCTTAACATCCCAACGAGCTTGTTCTGCTGCCGTAGGCAAAACAACTCTAACAGCAGCAATCCTTGCAGCAAGACCTACAACATCCTCAACATCGCCTACATCCTCAGAACCAGGACATACATCAATGCCCTACACAATAT
This sequence comes from Adiantum capillus-veneris, assembly GCF_014529385.1. NCBI lineage: Eukaryota > Viridiplantae > Streptophyta > Polypodiopsida > Polypodiales > Pteridaceae > Adiantum > Adiantum capillus-veneris. The sequence continues at coordinate 157,480,474 of NC_140932.1, forward strand.
TCCAGACGCCCTTTGACACAAGAATGTGTTGCATCATATAAGCCCACATAGGGTAATCGTCCCCATCCAACCTGTCCTCAACAACAAACATCTTGAACACATCTGTGTTGTTGTTGTTAGCCATGGTAAATGTTGCACCTGATGTGAAAACTGCTCGAAAATAGGAGAAACGGAGCGAGAACAACATGTGCTATATAGCACAAATCATAGAAGACTATAATGCACCTGTTATGCAAAAAACGACACTGACAGAAATTTTGCACAAAATGACAAAATTGCATGTGCAGACCTGCCTGTAGTGGAAACAGAGGCCGAAATGAGCCCAAATCGAAAATATGAGCAGACCAAGCTCTACGAGATCCCCCGTAGTTTTTGTCGACTTGCGAACGCTCGCCAAAGCTCACTGAAATCGGAGAAAGTAAGCAGGCGTGTACTGGAGCAGCTGGCGACTAAGCCCGGGAGGACGCAACCTGCTCTGATACCAATTGTTAGAATTAGGGTTGCAGAGAAACGCACACAGCTTGGAGAAGATGAAGGAAGCTCAAGGCACACAATACAGAGTATATTACTTAGTGTGCAATGGAAAGATAGATAGCCCTAGAGTGATGGGCGTATATACAATGCACAGGGGAAAAAACCTCCCAAAGAGGGAAAAAGTGCCCCAGCGGTCCTAGTGTGTTCACACACATCACTACCACATGTATATGGTAACAAAGACTAAGTATGATAGAGGGAAGCAACCTGGATCACTCCAGCTATTGTTTATCCCAAATTCACCATGGGAGAGTATACCCATGGATTTTATCTTTGGATTACCCAAGTCTATCCATGGGAATACGGGAATATGGACAATAGTGGACAGCTTTAGCAAGCAGGCATACTTTTTTCCTGTCAAAAAGACTATTAAGGCACACCAAATGGCAACTCTCTTCATATCACAGATTTTCAAACACCATGGATTGCCAATATCCATCGTGTCAAATAGAGATCCTAGAATGACCAGTAATTTTCGGAAAGGTCTCTTTGAAAATCTAGGTACAAGATTGAATTTCACTTCGATCTATCACCCACAAACGGATGGCCAAAGCGAGATAGCCAATCTTACGATACTTGATTTACTAAAGACTTATGTTACCGAAGTAGATCAACGCTCACAATGGAAAAAATACTTACCTCTTGTAGAGTATGCGTACAATAATATTGTCCATACTTCTACGAGAAAAGCACCTTTCAAAATCATTGAGGGAAGACCTAAAAGTCCCTTGCTACTCAAAGTGCATGGGAAGATCCAGGCGATGAGTATAGCCGTGACCTACAAGAATCTTTCCAAAAGATTAAGGAGGTTATATCTATCTCTCAACAAAGGAAAAAAGTTGTTGCTGACAAGCACAGAAGGGCCTTAACGTTTAAAGAAAATGATTGGGTCTTTCTTAAGTTTCCCAAGGCTTGATTGAGGCAAACGACATGCGAAAATCCCATCAAAAGTATTATGCTAAATTAGCAAAAAGATACTATGGTCCTTTTCAAATCTTGAAGCCAATCAATGAGATGCTTATCAACTCAAGTTTCCCAACCATTGGCTCATACACAATGCTTTTCATGTGAGCCTACTTAAGCCCTACAAAGGGAGCCACCAAGTGAACCAATTATTGAAGACCCTCCCGAAGTTGAAGACCGAGAAGAGGTGCTACAGCCCGAAGCTATTCTTCGGCATGAAGACAAGGTACTACGACATGGTAAGATTATCCGACAGTATCTGATTAAGTTCAACAATTATCCTTTTGAAGATGCTAGATGGATGCAAGGAATACAGCTTAAGGATAGTATGAACCTTATCAATGTTTACAATGCTATATTAGAGTGAGCAAATTCACAAATTTATTTTGAATGACCAATGTTTTTGTCTTACAAGACTAGTTCTCTTTTTATTGTGCACAAATTTAAATAGTATGCATGCTTCGAATCATGTTTATGATGACGATGTCTCTCAAACACCAAGTAGAATTTGTCACTCTACTTGGGAGAATGAAATGGACTAAAGAGCAGACATGCTTGCGGCAGCTATGTCTCCCAAGCACCAAATGAATTAGTCATCCATCTTGGAAAGATGTCATAGGGTAAAAAGGGATCCTCTACCCACTAAGAAAGATTGACTAACAACTAAGGCTTTATCTCTTCTACCTCATAGTCGAGGACGACTATGATTTCAAGAGATAGGCAATGTCATAAAATCTAATATCTAACCAACCCAAATGATTTGCTCATATTAAACTGATCATTTAATGTGGGAGAATAAACGAGAACAAGGGTCAGAATATAGACATGTGCTTACAGATCTATCTCAACATGTCTATGGAAACACTACCCAAGCTTGAGGTGCTTTGTCATGCTTGCTGACTAAGGTGCTTGAGGGTAAGGTGTTCAAAAAGTCAAATCCTCAAGAGGGGGCGATCCCTAAAGCTAGGGGATGAGAGAGAACACACACACACACACACACACACACACACACACACAAGGAAAGCCCAAGCCTCAAGAGGCAACAAGGACACATGTCAAGCCCCTACCCATGTTGCCCTCATGGTGTGCCTAAAGCCTATTGGTTGGCCTCCCAAGGGGTCCAATGATAAATAAGTTAAATTAATTTATCAAGTCCTCTCTCTCTCTCAAAGGGGAAAGGGGAACACTTGTCCCAAGGCTACCCTTGTTGCTTGATATGCCTCTTGCATGTGATTGGCTAGGCCTGGAAGGGTCCAATGAGCTTCAAGCATGAGCTACAAGGGGGGGTCGACCAAAGCAAAAAGTGGGGCTATTTGGGGGGTATACTTCCACACACACTCACACACACTCTCTCATTGTGTGAAGTGCAAAGTGCAAAAGCTCCATCTCCTTCTCCAAGCTAGTAGAGAAGTTGAGAGCCTACACCAACACTCTTGGCTATGGAATGCAAATCCAACCAATAGTCATGCTTCAATGCTTAAGCTTGCCATCTTCTCCATATCATTACTATGCTATTATGTATGCTAGCAAGAAGAGCGATAATAAGTGAGTAAATACTTCTTTCTCCTATGGAATGTTTCTTCTTCCTCTTCCCTACCCTCATTCCCCACTAGCTCTCTCCACCTTCGAAGGTGTTTGAGGCCTTGGGACCGAGGCTTGGGATAGTTAATGCTTTTTGCAAAGTTTATGCTATGCTTGTGATGCATGAATCTTTCCATCTTCATTGCATCAACTAGGTCACAAGGAACACAAAGATTGTATTGTACCAAGTCTCTCTTGATGGGAGAATCTATAATACAAATTTCTATTGGAGGGGGGGACCGGTTCCACATAAATCCGGTCATCAACTGTTGTCATGTTCTCTAAACTCTCTCTCTCTTGCAAAAGTATTGTTCATGCCAAGCTAACTAAGTACTATGATTATGTTGCTATTGTCAATGGAGTTCACCCTCTATGCTCTCAAAGTAGTCTCACAAAAATGTTCTCTCTAATTCTCTTAATTAAGCTATTCTCAAAGTTCATAGGCCATTTCCATTACACAATGTATGCATGAGAAAATAAAAACCTCTAGTGGAATCTTGTGTAGCATAATACCATCCCATTTTGATTCTAAAAGAGCATGTAAATCTTGAGACAACGATCCTCCCTTGGGATAAAACATCCCAAGGTGTATACTGTTACTCGAGTAGCAAAAGTTTTGCCTAATTGCATTCCAATATTTAGATCCTAGACTATGCATAAATCTGCTCACTTGTGAGATTGTACACTAGGCATCTAGCCTTGGAATGCATGCATGAATCAAGGAACCAATAGCCTCCTAATAGAGAGTGACACCAAAGTAATCTCTCCAACATGAATACTAAGCTTCAAACTTGTCTCAATAATAATAGCAATAGGCTTGCAACTCAAGATCAAATGTACAAAGAAATACCTCCATTACACTTCTTAAATTGTCTGGCCATATAGTGATGCAAAATCCTCAAATCTAATAGCTCAAGTAAGGTGTTCAAATCAGTCTAAAATTCAGCAATATCCTCCATTTAGTCAAGTGAGGAACTTGTCATCAACATAGAGAGCAATGAACATAAGTGCACCATCTGCACACTTGACATACAAATTGTTCTTAGTCAATTCAACTTGCATGTGTTGTTTTCCTACCCTTTTTTGGCAAACCACGATATTGTGCTACATACACTTCTTCATGCAAATCACCATTTTGAAACACAATCTAATGTGAGGCCCATGCACATTCGAACCATTATGAGTTGTCGATTCACAAATGACACAAATGGTAGTCATGCAACAATCGAGAGTAAAAGTCCCATTAGAATCAATGATCTTCTCTTGAGCATGACCGCTTGCCACAAGTTCATGCTTATGGCGATCAACACTACCATCAAGCTCATGGTTCAACTTGAAAACCCACTTAGTACCACTTTTTTGCCAAGGGGCAGATCACACAGAGACTATATGACATACTTCATAACTACATCATAGTTAGATTGCATTATAGCCAAACATATTTATTTTTGTGCTTTCTCAATTGACAAAGGTTCTTCCTCATTATACATACTAGACATAGCCAAATCATAAAAATTTGATGCATAAGATACATGATAAGGACTCAAACAATTACGACTAAACAAAGATGCACCCAATTTACTATCAAGCAAAGTTTGTACCAACCATTTTGACATACCTCTAGCATGCTCATTTTCATCCCTATTCTCAACAAGTACATCATATTTGTCTACATCAATAACTGATTGATCCATAACACCATTTGAAACATGCATAGGTTGTATGTGTCTCATTAGGACTTATACGTGTACTTCCACCATTTATAGATGCAACACTATTTATGTGAACCGACATCTATCTCCTTGGTACATGTTAACAAATGTTGAACAACCTCTTCCACAAAATTTACATTCTGATAAAGATATGCTTGGTTTGTGAACGATGCACCCTATAACCTTTTCTTTTTGAATTGTAAGCAACAAAAGTATTTCATTATCTTATCATCATATTTTTGGTGTTGTTTCTCAAGCATCAAAGCATCGACAAAGAAACCAAAGATATGTTGGTGACTAATAGATAGCTTCTTGCCATGCCAAGAGTCATACAAAATGATAGATTGTAATGCTTTAGTGGGATGCCTATTTAGCACATAAATTAAGCCAAAATTCATGTGACAAAGCTTGGGTTTTGACCATGTATCATGCCATCTCCATAAGAGACAGTTTTTCTTCTTACTAAAACCACTTTGTTGAGGGATATCCGGAGGGATATATGTCATTACACATTGATGTTTTACCCAATGGCTTGCTAGAAATTCCTTGAAATCTTTTAACATAAGCTCCCCCCCCCCCCTCCTCCCCTTCTCTTGATCAAAATGAAAGGTCACCATAGCAAAACTCAATACACTTTCAACCATAAGCAAAATTTTCTTGAAGCACATAGACACTTTGGACTTTTCCTTAAGCAAATAAACCCATGCATGCCTTGAATAATAATCAATAAAATTCATGAAGTGTGAATGGTTCCCAATTGATCAATTATAAATTGGATGACAAATGTCATTACGGACAAGATGCAGTTGCAAGTAGCTCTGAGAACCCTACTTAGAACACTCCATTGTGCCCAAGATATGGCATGAACATATACATCTTAATGGTACTTCAAGATGGGTCAACAAGGACACCATGTCACATTTTTATAAACATAGCAAACTAACAAAATTCATACAACCAAAATGTACACACCAAAGTTTTACATTTGAAATATCCCTAGAATAATAAGTTCTGGATGTTGAATTTTCCACACAATGCTTATAAGCATTAAGCTTATATAACCCATGAAACAAAGTGCCAAATGAAATGTGATTGCTAGACTAAGCTAGGTTCTTCTTGATCTAGGCATCAACAAGTGTGTTTTTTTACCTATAGCAGTAAGCATAATCTGCAATTCCCTTTTGTGGATAAGAAGCCCAGTGTTAGCACATGTGATAGAATTCCCACTAGGGGAGGTCTCAAGAGAAGCAAACAAATATCATTCTATCAATTAACTATAGTTTGATTAGCTTTGCTATGATGTCAAGCTCTGGCTCTTCAACATCCTTAGCGACAACAAAGGTGAGAAAGTAGTAGAATTTGGATGCTTCTACTGATTTTTGAATAAGCTTTGAAAAAATAGGTCTAGTCTAATAAAGAAAGGTTGGATTTTACCCACATCGTCATCACTAGTCCTTCTTTTAGTAGACGATCCAAGCTTTTTTGGTCCCATTTGGTCTTGCTTCCTCTTGAGAGTCCTTAATTACCTTCTTGTTGTTTATTCGAGTTCCTTTACCATTTGGGCTATATGAAACTCAAGAGCGGCTTCTAAGGGTAGATTGGTTGTTGGTTTCTTCTCCCTTGTTTTTGCTTCAATTTTCTCCTCTATGACTTTTGTTTGTGTATTTGGAGTTGTTCAATTTGTTATATCATTAGACTGCAAGTTAAAAGAATCCTTTATGGACTCTATTGTTGGTGTATAGCTTTTGGAGGTGTTGTTTGTGAGCCTTGAGGTGTTTGGTCTTCGACATGTGTTGGTGGAGGCGTCATTGTTTCAAGTGTTTGATTTGGTTCATGTGGCTTTGTGACTTTTCTTTAGCTTTTCCCTTTGTGCTTTGTTTAGTAGAGATTCTGAATCTCGGCATTGAGAAAGGCATTATCCATTTCAAGCACTTCTTTGCTCCTTCCACCTAGGCAACTAATTCCCTTATAAAAGCTTCTACCTACTTCTCTTGAACCCATTGGTGCATCCTAATAGCTCGGTTTTGGAACTTCTTAAATCCTTTGTCCCTTTTTGGCTTGGGCTTTGGCCTCTACCTCCGGATCATATTCTAGCACCGCTTTGCCTTTGTCTTTTGCAAAGGTTGTCACCTCCTCTCTTTCTTTTCATATTTTCTTTCTACAAATTTCTCTTCTAGTTCTTTCTCATGTCTCCTTCCTCCTCTTCTATGTCTTCTTTTCCCCATCAACGATACTCTGACATTAAGGTCTACCATCGGGAGAGAGAGGTGGTGTTGGATGTGAGATTGACGACTCTTATTATAGGATTGTTCTTTGTCTTCATCAGTAGGTGGTGAGGACACCCTGATGTTCTCCTCAGAGATTGTTCTAAGATTTTTTTCTACTTACACTCCTATGTTGTGTGCAAACAACTACGGTAGATTTTCACTTCTCGATATAGTAAGTAGTTTTGTTTTTCATTATTCCAAGTTCCTATCATATAGTTTGGGATATAATTTAAGGAACTCATCAGTGTTGTCTCTTTGTTGTGCAGACCATGCCTCATTTTTTAACAGCTATAGAAATCTTTTGCATTGGTTGGCCATGGAGGTCCATCATGATTTAAAATTACATGGAGGCTGAAGACAAAGATTTTCAGTTCCTTATCCTCATTAGAGCACGAGATGTACAAGATCCTTTTATATTGTACTGCCAAAAATCCCCTTTGTAAATTGTTATTCTTTGCAAAATGCAAAGTTTTAAACTTCCAATGCGGGTTGTGAACTCCCCATGGCCCTACATATGATATATAATCTGTTTAAAATAGTCCTAAATGGCTACAATGAGTAGCATCATATAACCTATGTTTGCAATAAAAATAAGTTTTTATTCATCAATCTCTCTATAATTATCTATATAAAAGCAGTGCAATGTTTAACATCTGTGTACTAGGCATTTGTTGGTGGATACATATAGTGTCCAAAATGTACATGGACATTAAAAGACCCAAAATCCTTTTGCTTTTGATTTAGGGAATTTCTTTGTAAGAATGAGTTCAATTAATAATCATACAATTCTAAGTTTATCAAGCCCTTCTTTTAACATGTATAACCAATTGACATGGGACTCCTCACTATCTTGATGACATCTCCTTTAGATACCCAAAGTTTGGAATCTCACAAGACTAGAACATGATGGCTCAGAATAATTTCTCAATTGTGGACTTACCCTTATTCATTCTAGCATAAAATGTATATTGAATATCTTGGTGGTTCCCTTCATATTGATTTAAGTGCAATGAAGAAATGGTGCTTACTTCTTGGGTAGACTCAATTCATCTTAACGTGTGGAGAAGTGGTATGCCCACAAACTAGTGGTTTCTAATTAGTTGAATATAAAGTAGATTGAAACAAACATTTATAAGTATAGAGGTCAAACATATCAAAGGATTTGCTTTGATGGGGAATATCATGTCCTCGGTGAGCCGACTTATACAAGCTCTAATCAAACACCAAATAACTATGCCCAAAACCCCTGGGAGTCCCTAGGCTTGGGATCCTCGATGTTTAAAATCTGATTCAATCGTGTGGTTGAGGCTTGGATAGGGTGAAAAAAAAAGACCTTGGCCACAAGGAAGTGCCAGATGGCTAAATAAGGTCTTTTTTTTCACCCTTTCCAAGCCTCAACAAGGCAATGGCAATAGACTTTGCACACCAATGATCTCAGGGTCAAGGACTCTCCAAGGATCTCTCACATAGATATTGTGATTAGAACTCATATTAGCAGCCTCATCAATAACATGACGCCAATCAAAGCATAACATTTGCATTGCCTATAGTTCATAGTAGCCCTTGTTTTCTTGATTAACCCGTGACATGCAACACACAATGGGTTTATTCTTTGATTTTGGGAAAAAATTATGTAAAACTTACATGCAAATATGCATCGAATACTTGGCTTTGGGGGTGCTACCCCGGAACACCCTTGCATGGGGGGGGGGGGGGGTGACTACAAAATTTATCCCCCCCTATTGCGGGAGCGAATCACACTACCCATAAAGTGCATGCAACACAACCTAGATCAATATAATGTCAATCGAGGACACATATGACACGATAGGTGCACATAGGCAATCTCTTTAGCTTGTCAAAATGAGACCATCCCACACATACAACACTCTACAAGGCTAGCTAAACCACAACCTATAATCTCATTGCTCTCAACTACACCACTCAACCCACATACACACAAATGGAAGGAAACTCACTAAACCATACCAAAATCGTATGAAACTTCAGGAACACCATCCCCTTACTAGATACACCCGTCCCAAAGCCTCTACACTCAAAACCCTCACTCTAGACCCATATGCAAAAAACACGTAAGAAGACAAAGCCGGATTTCGAAAGTGTCCAAAACTAAAATCTATGAGTACCTATGTGTAGCTTATGTTGCCAAGATTCTAATGACTACTTGCAAGCCAGAAAATAGACATCGTTTGATACACTTACGACCACAAATGGCTTGTAGATGCGTCAACATGCGTGCTCTGTCTTGCGTGGAATGCTTGGTGTTGTCACGTAGCTCTCACCGAGCCTAGCACAATAGTGTTGTCGGTTCTCCAATGCGATGAGCAAGCAGGGCGTAGCGCCAGGATGAAGCTCATGCTCTCTCTCTTCCTCTCTCACACACAGTCGACGGTAGCTTAAAACTTGATTATGATAAAAGTTCTCTTTACAAAATGACCTAGGTACCTTATATACTAAGGCTACCATAGGTTAAACCTAAAAAGAGTTCCAGGGGTAGATTGGATTTGTATGTACAATCTGGAAGTGCCATTGCACCCTTTCTTTTGCAACTAGACTAACTACTCATTACAAATAATGTTTTTAACCATAATCTGCCACATTTCATAACTCTCAAAAAATAAGGCTTCGTTGAGTTACGTCGTGCTGTTGACCCACGGATCAACACTACCCCCCTCCGAATTCATGTCGTCCCTGACATGACCTGGTTGTCAATGTCGTTGTGGTCTTTGTTGGCATTTTGCTTTCTTGTGCTCCATTGGTTGTACTTTTGTCAAACCACAAGAAATGTGATCCATGAAAATCATAATTGATGACAAACTTTATGTCCTTCACATCCATGCCCAAGCTGCAACATTTGTTGCTGTCATTATAGGGCTATTGCTAGATCTAAATTCAGAAAGAACCCAATCTTGTTCAGCTTGACTCATAGATAAAGCTCCATCCATCACTTGCTCCAAAAAATCTGTCGATTATGAGTATGTCGTAGTGTCAGAAACAATTTCTACAATCTGTAGAATTGAATGATTGGCTTTTAGATCTTGTGAGCCAATGGAAACTTTGTAAGAATACTGTAGAAATTGTCTGGCAAAACCTTCAACTTCTTTAGGTCAAGTTGCACTTTAATACAAAGTTTGTCTGTCGGGCCAAATTTGAGAGATAATTTTTCTGATTTGAGGTTCAAAACTAATGTCCAACATTTGATATACCTCATCAAGGAAAAGATATGTAACCTTGCGAAGGTTGGTTTGTCTACCACTTGTGTTTGCTCTGCTTTGTGGGTGACTCCTTTGTTCCTGCATCAAGGTGATCAAAGTTACATGTGCCACGGTTGGCTTTTGTGTGTTGTGTAAATCATTAGATTGCTTCTACTTGATAAAGAATTAATTAAAGCTCGACAAATGCCAGTTAATTCCCCAAGTTAGTAACCTGCATCAAAAGGGCCTTATCCAACATCATTTGTGATAGATGACCATTGATGAGCTATCATTGTACATTTGTCCCCAAATTCATATACATGATGTACATGGTATGTAGATAGCTATGATGGCTTTAGATTTGAAAAATTTCCATTTTTGGCTAGCTAGGGGTTATACCTTTGAAAAAAAAAAAAAACCCTTAGCTTGTCCTCTCTATGCATAGCCTCCTGACCAAGTTTAGCTTGATTTGGATTTGCATTTGTCTTTCCAAGATTAATTGTTTGAATTTCAATCTCGAGAATGACTGATGGGCATCTCGGGCACCTTATGTTCTTGTCAGTACTATTAGTCCCTTTTGTTTGTTAGGCTTCATTAAGTCACATACAAGATAGAAGATTTACAGTATAAAGTTCCACTTCATGTATACGGCCTTGTAGTCACATGAAATGTATGATAGGCAACTTTCCACTTGATGGCTGCTTTCATTTAGTCGATCACCAACTTTCTTTGTCCTTGTAGTCCATCTCGGAGTTTTATGACCATTCTATTATAGTCGAAGACTGATTAGTGTTCTTTTCTTCCCTCTGACATTACCCATCGTGTGTATGGCTTTTGAGACATGCTTTGTGAAGTGTTGTCATTTTCTTGGACCTTCTTTGTTTTGTACGGCGCGGCATCTCTTCAATATTCTCTTCATCTGGATTATGGATTTCCCCCCTATTTTTCTCATCTTTTTTTTTCTTTTTTCTTTTTCAAGAAAACCTCAAAAGAAACTAAATAAAACCAAAAATGAACTCAGGAAAAAGAAATCATTTGAATAGTATTTTAATCGCTATGTACACTATACGCATGTCCCTAGGGGCTCATATCTTGTTTTTGTCCCCATACTTCTCCTGTAATGCTATTATGAGGGCATATACTCTAAATTTTGTCAAAAAATTATCACAATCAAATGCACAAATTTAATGCAATTCACAAAACATTGCCCTCTAATATTCATAATATTAGGTCCGCATCTAGAATGCCTCCCCCCATCCTATTTGAGTTCTCCTTGGCGAGACAGGGTATCACCAAGGGTTTGTTTTGTGCTTGGGCAATCAAAAATTGTGTCTATGCAGGCCTTGTAATGTAGCCCTATTATGCATACACAGTCAATGCATGGAAAATTTTATGTTGTGCTAATTGTGGATATAAGCAATTTGCTTATTAACATTTGCTGGCGAGGCTTCTTTTTCTAAGCAATATGATATTCTTTGAAGCTCCTATGTCATTTTCTTGATTGAAGATTGTAGAGATTTTTTGAAGGCTTACTTATTTGTTTGATGCTTCTTTAGGATCCATTTTAACCTTGTGGTTGGTTGTCGTATTTGGCATTGTTCTACAGTATTGGGTTCTAGCTTGAAGTGAGCTCTCTTCTAACTGTATTATAATCGTAGGAAGAATGGAAAGAATTCAAGCAACGGTGCCGTGACAGTAGGTTTATTCGTTTCTTTTGGGACCCACTTCTTTGTGATTACTGGTTGTTTTGTTGATGCTGCTTGTTTGGTACTCCATACTTGTCCCTGCTTCGTTTGTGTTTGAAGAGACTTCTTTGGGATCCACCCTGTCTTTGTGTGAGTCAGTATAGACAATCTTTGCTTCAACCCTTGTACGCTTGCTCGAGGACAGGATTCAGAATTTGGGAGTTGATACTTTAATTGTTTTGGAATCCACATAAACTTCTGACCTCTCTGTGCTTGAATCAACTTCTTTGAAACCCAAATTTGAGTTGTAGAAGCTTGCGACTTTGTGATTTTCTTATATGTTTTTGCACGCTTCCACTATTTTTGTGTTGGCATTGGATCTTGTAATTTTCATCAGAGATTTTCATCTTCTTGATCCATACCTGGTTTTTGGCTGAGTTGGCTCTTTGGTATCCAAATTTCTCAAATTTTTTGGTTCTGGCTTGTTGTTCTTTGCTTTTGGCCTTCCTTGGTTGTTACGAAAGCTGCTAGTGAGGGTGATGACCTGAGTTGCTGGTAGGGAATGTCATAAGAATCATCACTATCACTGCTATCCTCAACAAGGTTGCATTCTAGCACTTTCCGTTTGTGGTTTGGCTGGTTATGGAAAGTTGTTGTTTGCTTGCTCTTGGGTTGTTGTTTTTGGGATGACTTTTGTATCCACTTGATTAGAGCGTTGGTAACTTGTTGACCTGACTGTGTTCTTCTTGGCTGAGTCTTTTCTTCATGTATGAGAGCCATGTATGAGGGTGCTTACGTGTTTGCGTTTTCACCATTAGAGATTTTGGAATCCAATTCTAATGCACGTTATTCTTGTAGCGGCGACATTGGTTCTTGGGTCTTTGGACACTCATAAAACCGCGCTTTAGATGAAGTGTCATTTATGTCACTTGGTGGGTTGTTTGGATTTTCATTATCAAAATCTTCTTGAAGCTGCAAGCGTTCTATGGAGTCATAGAGCTCGTCTTCTTCTTCATCTTTGTGTCCCTGGATTACTCTCACTGCAAAGTAAGGAACGGCATATAGCCTTAAACTTTGTTGTTAGATAGTCTTGAATGGTGCACACATCCAAAGTAGCCACGATGTGTTCCCATTCAAGTGGCTCTAATGCTTCCTCAAAAAAGGGTTCTGGGATATAATCCTTATCTTCAATTGCCCTTTCTAGGATGCATTTCTCTCACTTTAAGCTTCCGTATTGCGAAGCTCCACACATTCACAATTCTTTAGGCTTACCTAACCATGCTAGAAGTTCTAATTCTGCTACAGTAGTGAAATCAAACTCTTCCACAGGGGTTCTCTTCACATCCTTGTAACTATGGTCCTTGAGATTTATTCGCGTCGTGGTTTCCATATGTCTCAAGTAGATATGGTCATAACCCCAGTCGTGGTCCATTTTCAATTGTCACATGAATGGTCTTTTTAGAATGATGTCATAGTTGTTCTTCTTACCAAAGTCAACAATAGCAAAGGTTTGCTCATATTCAATACCACGAGAAGTAACAACTCATTTTTCTAGTAGTCTTATGGGATTTTTGATGTGTCCATCTGCAAGCTGTAGTTTCAACCTGCTAGCCCTTACTATTGGTTTTTCCCATTTTTTCTAGATCTCTTTTATTGCAATGAAAACGCCGGCTCCACTGTAAAGGATTGCCATGGTTTTACACCTTGGAATTCCACAGACGAGTGGTGTTTCCACCTTGTCCCTCATAGTACTCGCCTACCTTGTTTAGTGGCACTGGCCGAGTGTTTAACTGAGGCATTTCAAGCTCTTCGATCCCTTCCTCGATTTCAGTCGTTGGTTTTTTTACACCAAATTTCTCTAGGCATTTTTCCACATTAGCCCACATGTTTGGTCGTATTTTAAGAAACTCGGCTAATTCTATCGTACAGGTGACTGGTGTCGACAAAATGTCTAGCAATCCTTTTGAATCGATGACCTTGTTGGAAGATAGTCTCTGTGATGGGACTGGAATAACATCTGACTTGACCTCGTGCCCTCCCATATAGGATGGTAGTGTTCTTAGCGAATGGGGTTGACTGTCCATATACTATACATATCCTTTGTCTCCCTAATACAAATCCACTTCTAGATTCATTTGAAATCTACTCTTGATTTCCTCTATTGGTGGAAGAGACACTCCTCTTCCATCACTTGTTTGGTTTACTCGTCTTCTTAGCTCACTCGCTTAATTGGCCTCTTCTATGTGAAATTCCTCGGAAGAGTTATCCATGGTATTCAACACTGTCATTGGCTCTAATGGGAGGTCCTTGAGCTTTTGTTCGTGCTCCTGACAAGAATCTAGCTCTTTTTGTTCCTGGTTTGGTGGGATTACTGGTGTAGGTGGGACAAGGATCACACCCTCAGGTTTTCCAATTGGTGGTTCTAGTAAAGCTTGGGTTGTTTGAATCATTTTTTGGCACATTTCAAGCTTGTCCTTTTCTAGTTTTGCATATAGATATGTCATCCACCTCTGTTCTTGGGTTTGGTTGTTTTTGAGCCATATTTCATAGGCTTTTAGGAGGGCTTCTAATGGCTCATTAACCTTCTTGACCAATACTGATCCTCCCGAACTAGCACTTATTTGTTTCTCATCTGTGGTTGGTTCTTCTGGAGGTTGAGACATCTGCATAAGAGAAGGTGCAACCATTTCCTCATGTTGTCTTATCTTCTCTTTAGCTTGGTTAAGCTCTTCCGCTAGGGGTTTCTGCTCTCGTTCCCTACGTGCTTTCATCCTAGCCTTTCTAGCTTTCCAACTATTCCATTTGCTCTTGGTTTTTTGACTAGGTGCATTAGTCTTTGGTTCACCCGTCTCTGGACTCGCATCAATTTATGTCTTCTCTATCTCTGGGTTCTCAACAGATTTCTTTTGAGCTTGTGCTCTCGTAACTACATGAACTAAGTACGACGTTTTCATTTTCTGAGCTACTGGGTAGCTGAACGATTCTTGAGACATTCATTGTGATCTTTCTGACTCGGTTTGGAGTTTTTTTGGACAGTTGGGGATCAAGTGAATGACGCCACAGTCAAGATAATAGGCATTTACTTGTGTGATCTCCGTTTGAGGATATTATTTGACCAAGTGGTTGTTACAACTTTTGTTAAGATTTGGTTGAAGAGCTTCTTCTTGCATTTCCTCCTCGCTGACTTGGACCTAGGTAAGCCTCTATTCACATGAACCTCAATGTCCTTTCGTCCATCTTGTACCTTCTTTCTTCAGGTCAAAATGTAGGAGGTGGAGGTTGTACCAGCCTCACCACTCCATGTGTTTCTCTCATCTTCTGTCGTTTCGAAGGGCAATACCCGTTTTGGTTGTTATAATACATTGTAGCTAGTACTAGCACTTGTTTATTAGACGCTTTCATCATCAACATGTGTCTACAGGCATTGTAACACCTGGCAGTGGAGGTTGTTGTCCTTAGACAGCAGGCTGTGGTCTTGAAACTCCTATTGGACTTGGTGTATTCCCCGTAACATATTTGGGTGGAGTAGGTGCTACTGGATTAGGTTGTACATACCTCTCCCTAGCATATTCCATGCCATAGTATCACTCTTCCCTCGTATGGTTTGTCCATTTCCTTTCAATTTAGCACCACTTAGACTCCCTGAAATCAGCATTTACAAGAGGAGCTAACCTCATGATCATTTTGTTAAGAGATGTTTCTTGATCGATAGGTGCCACTGATTTTGCAATGGACTCACTCACCTGTGAATCACTGTGTTGAGAGGATGTGTCGTCCTCTTGACTCTTACAATCATTTTCTATATATTGCTCACATTTATCCACCAGATAAAGAGCTTCTTTAATCAATTCGGTTAGCGTCAGGCTCCTTATCATATGCAGATCCTTCTAAAGACCCGCATGTCTCATTCCCTAGATAAAGATCAACATCAATAATACTTGCATAGGTAGTTCATCTCTTAGACAGAACTTGACAAGTCTTGAAACTCCTATTGGACTTGGTGTATTCCCCGTAACATATTTGGGTGGAGTAGGTGCTACTGGATTAGGTTGTACATACCTCTCCCTAGCATATTCCATGCCATAGTATCACTCTTCCCTCGTATGGTTTGTCCATTTCCTTTCAATTTAGCACCACTTAGACTCCCTGAAATCAGCATTTACAAGAGGAGCTAACCTCATGATCATTTTGTTAAGAGATGTTTCTTGATCGATAGGTGCCACTGATTTTGCAATGGGCTCACTCACCTGTGAATCACTACGTTGAGAGGATGTGTCGTCCTCTTGACTCTTACAATCATTTTCTTTATATTGCTCACACTTATCCACCAGATAAAGAGCTTCTTTAATCAATTCGGTTAGCGTCAGGATCCTTATCATATGCAGATCCTTCTAAAGACCCGCATGTCTCATTCCCTAGATAAAGATCAGCATCAATAATACTTGCATAGGTAGTTCATCTCTTAGACAGAACTTGACATATCTCTTGAGCCGTAATGCCGCTTTGCACACTGATTCACTCTCTTTTTGCTTGACTCTGTGGATTTGTGAGATCGTTTTGTGAGCTATGCCTTTCTACGAGAATTCTTTGATGAATTCTCCAAATAGCTCGTTTAGAGTCTCAAAATCACATCTTTCCGCTGAGTCGGACCATGTAGCCATGTCGTCTTCAAGAGTTGGTCCAAATCCTGTAAATTGTGTTGCAAAATCCAAAACTTCCTCTGTCCTAATTACTCTTTTGAAAGCCGCTACGAGATCTCTCGGATCTTTACCTCCAGCGTATTTCTTGTTTATCCATTTCTGGATATGGGATGGTCTAACTCGACGATTGTCTACAAGTGTAACCATAGACTCTCCCAATCCTTCTCTCGCTTCAGGTCTTCCACTATGCCTAGGTTCTTCTTCGAAGGGATCAATCGTTCTCTTGGAAATTGGTCCTTGAGAAGGCATGTCTGCCATCTCTGTGATCACTTCATCTCTTATTATGGCTCTAGAATGGAATCCATGTGGCTCTCTTTTTGGAATTCTCGTAGGAATTATCATGTTTGGTGGAGGTAGATGTGATCCTTCATTGACCGAATATCCACCTATGTCTAATGCAATCCATGGATATGTGATTTCTATAGCTCTATATTCTCATCCATACTTGTCAACAACTATAGACTTCCATTGGTAGTCGACTCCGTATGTATAGACATATAAGAGCTTGTAATTCGTCAGCTCTTCTGGGTATGGCTCTGCGCATCTATAAATGTTGACCTCATTGTTATCAACATATCTATATAGTCCTTCACTCTCATGACCTGTCATGCAAACTCTCTCAAAAAAATTGGTATTTATCAACTGCAAGTTTGGAAGATCCATTGTGGGTGGATGCTCCTCTATTGTTGGGATCCTGAAGCTTATGTAAGCTGAGTTTGACTCTAAAGAGAACATGATATCTGGGCTTAACAACTTTAGCTCAATGTAAGAAGTCTTATTCCAAAGTGTTCAAATGCTTTGGTTAGGGAAAATTCAAAAATATATCCAAAACCGTGATTTTTTTCTCACAATTCTCTCAAATTGTCGGTCACCCCTAACTTTCGGATGACCTTAAACGACGTTTTTTTGAGCGTTGACCAACAATGAATGACCTATAGGGTCTTTGATTGTTGTTCAGGGTTGACATTGAATGTTGTAGAGCTACTCTAGAGCTTCATTTTGATAAAAAAAAGTTTTTGAATCCAATATCGGTAGCTCAAGTTATGGCCAAAATAGTCAACCTGTGCCTAGAGGCTTCATTTGCGTATGATGTCTACTGGCTCAGAATTGCTCCAAACTTTAATTGTAGATTCTCCTTGATGTATTCTATCCACTCCAAGTCTCAGTTTGTGATTTTGACACTTTTAGACAGGTCTATTAGTCCTTTTATAGTTAGGTTACTTGTAACTTCCCGGGAAGGTTTACTAAGCCAAAAGTGATCCAAATTCAATGAAACTTGGTCTCTAGGCTTATTTTATGCTAGCAAACATTTTTGTGAGCACATATGCAAGTTTTGACTTCAAATTTGGTACTTGAGATATCAGATGCATATGATGTCTTTTGTGGAAAAAGGAAGCGACTTTTGTTCTAGTGGCTATTTATCACTCAAGCAACTCTCAGCAACTCTCAAAATTCAATTTGAGCACTTTTTGTGCAAGTTATGGTCAATACAAGCAGAACCTTGCCCAATTTCTGTCTTTTGGCCTTTGCAAGCTCAAATGTGCTCCAAATTCAATGAAATTTTGGCTAGGGACTTCTTTTATGCTCTAGGACACTAGGGTGTACTCAGATGTCTGATTTGACCCAAATTTGGCCCCTAAGACATCATACGCGTATGATGTCTTTTTTCTCAGATTTCACTCATTCTTCTACCCAAGGTACTCCTTGATGCATACAACAAGAATATGTGATCACAACAAATTTGGGATGTCAAAATTACTACTTTTTCACCTTTACCTTCTTGTATTTGCAATAATCTCTTTAAATGCAAAAGTATGTGTCCAAATGAGATGAAATTTTGCAAGCAAGCTTAACACATCACTTCCAAACCCCCTATGTGGTCAAAAGTGCAATTGAAATGTCAGATCTGGCCTTGAGACATCATACGTGTATTATGTCTATGTGCTCAAAATTTGCCCAAACTTGGTCTGTAAGCTTGTTTTGTTATGCTTAACACCCTAGTAAGCTCAAATTTCAATGTTGGTCCCTAAATGTGCCCTTTAGACATCATATGCGTATGATGTCTAACTAGTCAGTTTGAAGCGAAATTCACTCCAGAGGTTCCTCACTACACTGGTAACTCACAACAAGCTTTAGAATTGAATTCCAACACTTTTTGTGCAAGTTATGATCAATTCGAGCCTTTACTTTGCCTAGATGCGTCTGTGGTCTTTGCAAACTCAAAAATGCTTCAAATTCAATGGAATTTGGCCTATAGGCTTCCTAGATTCTCTAGATCACAAGGGTGCACTCGATTGTAACTTTTCACCCCGGATATGGCCTCTAAGACATCATACACATATGATGTCCAGGTGGTCAGAATTCAGTTCTGCTTCTACCAGAGGTGCCCCTTGGTGTCACTGAAAATTTTGGAACTAAAAAATGCACAAAATCATTAGTTTGTTCCAAAGCCTCTACACTTAAAACCCTCACTCTAGATCAATCTACGGAAAATACATATGAAGACAGAGTCAGATTTTGGAAGTGCCCAAAACTGAAATCTATGAGTACCTATGCGTAGCTTATGTCGCCACGATTCTAATGACTACTTGCAAGCAGAAAACAGCCATCGTGTGATACACTTACGACCACAAATGGCTCGTAGATGCATTAGTGTGCATGCTCCATCTCGCATGGAATGCTTGGTGTTGTTCCGTAGCTCTCATTGGGCCTAGCACAATGGTGTTGTCGGTTCTCCAATGTGATGAGCGAGCGGAGAGTAGCGCCAGGATGAAGCTCACTCTCTCTCTTCCTCTCTCTCACACATAGTCGACGACAGCTTAAAGCTTGATTATGATAAATTTCTCTTTACAAAATGACCTAGGTACCTTATATACTAAGGCTACCATAGGTTAAACCTAAAATAGAGTTCCAGGGGTAGAATGGCTTTGTATGTACAATTTGGAAGTGCCATTGCATCCCGGCTTCTGCAACTAGACTAACTACTCATTTCAAATGATGTTTTTAACCATATTCCGCAACATTTCATAACTCTCAAAAAATAAGGCTTTGTTGAGTTATGTCGTGCTGTTGACCCACGGGTCAACCCCCCCCCCTCGTGGACCCCTTCATGGAAACAGAAATCAAAGGGCTCAAGGAGGAGAGATAGTGTGAAAATGGGACCTTACTCTATAGTGCACGATGGGAGTTTCACTTGTGTAGTGGGACTATAGCCTCAGGCATCAAGGCAACCAAGAGCTATCATGGCCAAAGACTATTAATACCAAGAGAAAGCTGAGCCAACTTGGTACTTCTAAGGAAACAAGAAAATTTCTCCTTACAATCATCAAGCAATGGGAATCACAATAGAGTGATTTGTGAAGCAAATGACAAACCATCACATGACCACTAAGCACCATAATGTATGCTCCGCTACAATTTTTCCCACCTCCACTAATCGAGACTAAGAAAAATGAGCTCACAAACTAATGATAAAACCCTAAAATTGGCATTTCTTTGTGGCACAAAGTGTTTTGTGTCACTCACATTGGTTTTTGGCATTGAGAATGCTTTGTACACTTTTCTCATACTTACGCCTTGACACCATAGAGCACCCCTCTTTGTGTGGTCAAAATTTCCAAATTCTACCTCTTTCACTCCCTACAATCTCAAGTTTTTTTGTGTCACACAACAAGATTTTGACCTAAAAAGTTTCCCCCAAAAATTTGCTCTCTGTTGGCAAAGATCTCCTCTGTCTCGTAGAATGTTTTGTGAAACTACCATTGTGGGGCTTGAATGTGTTCTTTTAGTGTCTGAAACCATGATGGTGTTCTTGGTTTGAGTTTTTTTCTTCTCTATTTGGTGAAAAATGCCTCATGTTTTTTTTTTTGGTACAAACTTGTCATATTCCTCGCCTTGAGGCTTTCTAATGAAAGTATTGTCTTTAGGCTTCCTATTGGTCCTTTTAGAACTTGGTTTAGAATTGACTAGCCCAAGTTATCACCTAATTTTGCAATTGCACATTAGTAGCTTGTTGTTGCCAACTCTCTGGTGTTGTGTCTACTCCTATGATTGGTCTTTATACCTCCTCTCATGCCTTCATGTTTTTCAACCTTACTTCATAGCCTTTTATCTTTCTTCCCCCTACTTTCTTGCTTTCTCGCCCTACAAAGTCTGGTGGTAGTCTGGACACCATCACTAGGTTCATAAAAGTGCAAAGTGCATGGGGAAGAAGGAATGGTGCAAGAATCAACATGAAATTTTATTGAGGGAATTAAATGATAGGGGCTTTGTGCTTTCAAAGGCAAGGCCTTTCCCTCAACAATCTATCTTCCATTGGTTCGACTCTTATGCCCACTTATTCTGCATGAGAAACTTGATATAAAGCACTCATGCATGCAAGTGAATAGAGCACACAAAGGGATGTAAAAACATGGGATTGTTCACAAGCATCAAGAAAAGTATCATTAGATAAATAACATAAAGCTTTGGGATTTATGGCTTGTCCACACTTTGGAATAAGCTACCCAATTCTGGACTCTTATGCGATCCCAAGTTTATGTATGCGACTTGGACTTAAGTTTGTAGAAGAGTGTATATAAAACACCAGGATTTGCAATTGTCTAGCCCTTTTAAGTATAGTAGGAGGATTCTTGATGGGAGGAAGTGTAGGCTCCAGGATTCTAGGTTGGTTCAAAGGGTTAGGTGAGGTTGGTTGTTTGGGTACCCATTGGTGAGAGGTCTCCCAACCCACCGACTCTAAAGTCATGATTGATGGGGTCCTTGACAGGTCTCTAAGTTAGGAAAAATCCAAAGAATAGTCCCTTACCATTGGGGCAATGGCTTGACACCATAGCCTTAGGAAATAACCTAGTCCTGTCTCGTAAGCAAAAATGGGACAAAAATCTAAAAGCTAAAACTTTTTTGACCTTGTAACCTCTACAAATGGGCTAAAGAATCCTCTTCCAATAATTTTTTTCCCTCTACGTGAGCGAGGGCACAACCATTGGTAGAGTCCTCTTCCACTGAAGAAGTTTAGTAAAATGCTAAAACGCGAGGATGGATAGTTACTAAAGTAATCGGGTCCACCCATCCATGATCGACAACCTTAATCGATCCCAGCTTACCACCCCGCACTCACACGTGCTACCACATTCTTTTTACACTTACAAGAATGGTTCCTTTCAATTTTACGTAACAATGATTCCTTAAAACAAAGCATTGAAAACAACACTGGAAAACATTATCTATCAAAACAGACATCTTTAGATTTAAAACAAGGTACTCTCAACTAGAAAATAATCTTTGACAACCATGGGCAGTACTCATCTTGTCTTAAGATTACCTGTACAAGGGTGAAAAATGACACCCATTCCTTTATTCAAATTCGGGGTGGAAGAAGACATCACCCAAAAGTTTGGGGCACCCATACGCCAAACCAATTGCCCATACAATTGGGTGGCTCCCCTAGGATAAGAAAACGGTATCCTAACTTATGTAGAAACACCAAGACACGAACGGAGTAGAAACTCATCTTTCAGGGGGGCGGCCGGCTAGTGGCCTTATAGCCATCATTATTTATCACTTGAAGTGAAAAATACCAAGGAATCACAGGTGGTCTTAAGGCAAGCTATCTTAAGGATGATTAATCGGATCTTTTCTAGTTCATCCAAACTAAGCAAAAAAATTCTTTCCTAGTTTAACAAACAAATGCACGATGTTTCTTGGAAGGTGTCCTTCCGTTCTTAGACAATTCAATATTTCCTAAGTAACTATCAATTACCTAACGTATGCAATGTTATAACCTAAAAAAGACTTTTGCTAACTTATAGACTTTTATATAACCAAGGACCCACCTTGGATTCATTCAAATGCGGCTGCGGCTCGGGGGCATGAAGACTCTTGTTCATCAAAATGCTACTCAAACCGGTCTCATGATCTTGAGTGGTCCTGGTCCACTTGGTGGTGACATCATCCTTCATTTGTTGATTTGCACGAGTTCTTTTAGGGGCTTCTTTTTCATAGATTAAAGGATTCTTAACCATTAGGTGAAGTATTGAAAACTCAAAACCTACCATAAAAATTTCCACGATGCATTTTTACCAACTAATTTAATCCATTTTTTTCAAAATCTAAGCCTTTTATTGGATTTTAGTATTATAGGTAGTTTTTGTTTGTGTGATATTATTATCATGGGTTCCTAATACCTTGATTTAGCTATAAGAGTTCACACATAATCTCAAGAGCTAATCTGCTAATTTTTTCCTTTGATTTATAGTTAAAAATAGTGACTTTTTGACATAGTAATTCTCTAAACTAAATATCTAAGCAATGTATTTTTTATTCTAGCTTCCTCATGATGTATTTAAGCTGTGATAGTTATCCTATAATTTTTTGAGTTAATTTTTTAATTTCTCTTTTTGAATTATAGTAAAAAATAGAGCATTTTTTACTTAACAATGAATGAAATTGAATACCTGATTAATGTATGTCTATCCCAGCTTTTAATAGTGTATTCTCAATTTGAATTTTTTTAAAAAATCTCTAAGCTAATTTACTAATTATTTCTTTTAATTTTTTGCTAAAACTAGAGAATATAGGACATGGTAAGACTAATTATTTCATTAGGATATTTTTATCACAAGTTTATAACACTATGTTCTAACTCTAAAATGTATCTTATAAACTTGAAAGTTATTTTACTAATTATCTTCTTTAATTTTTTACTAAAAATAAAGAATTTAGGCCTTAATAACTAGTGAAACTAATTTACTCATTGAGATATTTTTATTGCAAGTTTCCAATAGTGTATTAAAACTCTCAAAATTATCTTATAAGTTTTCAAGTTGCTTTACTAGTTATCTCCTTTAATTTTTTGCTAAAAATAAAACATTTAAGATATAGTAATTAGTAAAACTAGTTATCTCATTAGGGTATCTTAATTTCAGGTTTTCAATAGTGTTTTCTAACTTTGAAAATCATATTTTAAGTTTTAAAGTTGATTTACTAATTATCCTTTTAATTTTTCCATAAAAGTAGAGAATTTAGGACATAGTAATTGGTAAAACTAATTATCTCTCTTTTTATCATGGATTTCTAAAAAAAAAATCTCACTCTAAAAACTATCTTACGAGTTTCTAAATTGATCTACTAATTATTCTATTTAAGTTTCTACTTATAATAGAGAATTTAGAGCATAGTAATTAGTAAAACTAATTTTCTAACTGAGACTTTTTTTCAATAATTTCTTGATAGTGTTTTCTAACTCTTAAAATTAATCCATAATTTTCTAAGTTAGTTTACTAGTTTTCTCTTTTAATTTTCTATGAAAAATATAGAATTTTGGGTCTAATAATTAACAAAACTAATTAGTTAATTTTAAGATAATAACCACGGCTGATGTGTAGTGTGAAGCTTCTTTTTTATTATGTCATGATTTTTAAAACTATAGTTCTAGATTGTTTAGTAATGACGTGTCAATAAATAATAGTTTTTTGCTTAAATATATATTAAAACTAGGTAAATTTTTTTGATATAATTTCCATAACTTTTTAATAATATGTAGAAGACATGAAAATTAATTTATAATTATCTAAGTTGATGTGGTATATTTCTCTTTAATTAAAGCCAAAATTAGATAATTTTAGTTCTAATTTAAGTTGATAATTTATTTATTTTTTGCTCTTAATCAAAGATTTAATATTCAATAGTTTAATTATGTATAAGAAGGTAATTATCAATAGAGAGAGGCCTAATCTTTCCTAGTTAAAATTATAATTGTAAAAATAGACCTAAATTAATATCTTTAACTAATTCAACAAAATTAGGGTTAGTTACCTTGATTAATCACTTACAGTTTTTGCTCTCTAGTGATTTTTGGGTAGTCTCTCTCTAAGCTAGAGAGAACTTTCCAGGGTCTCTGAGTCAGAGTAAATTGTGAAAACTAGGGACTGTAATTAGCAACCCCCCAACTTCTTAGGCAGCCTCTGTCTCAAGGAAGCGCCCCTTATTGCTAGATCAATCTTTGGAAGGTCCATAATATCTCCTTTAGCACATGTCAAGCTTGATTTCCCAATCGGCTAACTATAGTTTCACTTTATTGCTTCAACTAGGAATATCTACCGTATGTGATAAAATTTCTACTAGGCCATGTGAAAAGCCCATGTGATTTAATAATTGTAAAGTTTTTTAATTTTTTATTTAATTAAAGTGACCATGAAAACTTTAGGCAAAGATTTGACAATTAGTTTTTATCCAAATTCGATTCCGAACATTTTTGGCTGAAGTAAAAGTTGTGCTTAATATTATAAAAATACCAAATTCAACTATATTCAGGTTAAGGGTTTAATAGTTTGCATGTCCATTGCTCTCAAATAAAAATTGATTTTTGTAATTCCAAAAATGTTGTAGCTTTACAATCACCCCAATTTAAGAATTTGAGATGTCCTCATTTCAACCAAAGTTAGGTAGCTCTTATTTCTAAAGAAAAAGAACTTCTTATCTTTAGTGAAATCATCTTTCCTTATGACTAGATGCCCCTTAATTACTTTTTTCCTCAAGAATACCATCTGCTTTGAGATTCAACAACTACTTACTTTGGCATTACTAACCATTCATTATCCAATTTATCTAAGAAACTCTTGGTATTGATTCCATCTTAAAAACCTTTACAAACCAAGTGTATCAACTCAAAAACCAAGTCAAATCCCTTCCATATAAACAAAAAGGATCCATACATCCAACTTGTCAACATGAATGTGCTCGGCCTAGCTAACCATTTAGAGAAGCTTGTGTTTGACAAGTATTATACATCCTAGCTTTGCCAATTTGAATGCGCTCGACATGTTCTTGACATTTTGATCAATCTGTGTTCGACACAAGCTACCACCACTACCCTAACTTGGTTGACCAAAAATGAGTAAAGGGTTTGAAGAGGTATCTTACCAAAAGTTTTTGGCTTTCAATGAGTCTCTTGCATTGATACTTCTGTACCTAGGTCATTTTTAAAGAAAGGCTATCCTGTGCACAAAGAATGTGGGTTGATTTTTGGATAACTAGCCCATTCCTAAGATGCCATCATAGATTTCTACTAGCAAGGTGCGAATAAGGACAAGGTGGGGATTCCTTCGAGTTTGAATTCTACCTCCTTGAATGAGAGTTGGGAGAGAACCCCTTTCCCATTTGCTAGTTCTACCCGATGATAGGGTGCAGATTTGTTATGGTTTACCATGAACTCATTTAATAAGTGTTCTATCACCTCATTTAGGAAGTGCAATCCGCGATCACTTACAAGCTCAATAGGAATTATGTACCTAGTGAATATGCATTCATACAAGAACGCAACAATAGTTCTAATATCGTATTTCCTAGTGGCGTGTGCTTCAACCCATTTGGTTAAGTAATCTATGAACACAATAATAATATATTGCGCCTGAGTTTTGTATGCTGGCGGTTGTATTGGAGCTACAAAGTCTATACCCCACTTAGCAAATGCACGTACTCCCATCATAGGTCGCAATGGAATACTATCAGTTTGTGTTAGCATCTTTGATCGTTGTTGACATGAATCACGTCGTTGAACAAATTCTTTGGTATCGTAAACAATATTGGCCACCATATGCCTACCATTAGTATAGCCTTTGTTGGCTATGGTCTCATGAGAGAAGTGGCCTCCTGCTAGACCTGCGTGCGCTTGCTCCAAGATAGGAAGATACTCCTATTCATTGGCACACAATCTAAGTTGTTGGTCTTTTCCTCGTTGTTGATAGAGCTGATTCACAATCATTGCATAGTTGGATGCTTCAATCTGCCAATTGTTGTCATTTACTCATATCTTTTGGGAAGGTTCTTTTAGTCAGATATTCCACCAGATACCTACTCCACTATGGCATTACTAAAATTTGAAATAACATGGCATGGGGTATGGTGGCTTGTTTTTTACATTGAGAGCAATTGTTCATGTAATCATGAACGTCTTTCTTCATGGTAGGCCAATAAACTCCTAGCCAAGTCAGCCATTGTAGGGTTTGGTCTCGTACAAAATGCAGTCCTACTACTGTGGTATGAGCTTAACTCAAGTAGGCTTCTTATTCCTTAGGGTTGAAACAAAAAAGCAGGATTCCATCCTTGTTTTTCCAATACAACCTTCCAACCAGCAATTGATATAGGGTGGATTTCTATATCAATCGTGGTGTAATAGGGATTGGTTTTTGGGAATCTAATTGCACTATGGAATTAAGAATACAAGATCTTCCAACCATCTTGGAACCATTTCCACAAAGAACAGATATGCATTTGGTAAATCATCATCTACTCCTTTGGGTGCTTCCCTTGCAGTGAGTCTTGACAGATGATCGGCTCTTTGGTGCGTGGTGCCCTTTTTGACTACCACGGTAAAGTCAAATTTGAATAGGATGATGAACCATCTCACAAGCCTCCCTATGTTGCATGGCTTGTTCACCAAATAGAGTAAAGCTTGATGGTCTACAAAAAAGAAAAACTTGTTAGCGAACAAGTAATGTGATAATTTCTTGATTGCATACACCATTCCAAGACCTTCTCTTTCAGTGGTTGTGTAGTTCTTTTCTGCTAGTTTTAGTTGTCTGCTAGCATAAGAGATAGGAAAATTCATTGTCCCCTCTCCTGGCTGAGCTAAGATGCAACCAATAGCAAAGCTTGAAGCATCCACATGCACATGGAACACTTTTGTCAGTCTGGATCTTTCAGTATTGGGGTTGTGGTCAAAGCCTGTTTAAGCTTCTGGAATGATTTCTCACATTCATTTGTCCATTCGAATTGAGTGATAAGGCTATAAATGGGTTTTGCAATGAAGGAATACATGTGGATAAATCTACAATAATAACCGCAATGTCCCATAAATGTCTTAACTTCCTTAACATTTGTTGGTCTAGCCATTTCGGCAATCACTTCCACCTTCTCCATGTCTATGTCAATACCATTTTTTGATACAAAATCTAGGAGAATTTTTCCATGTCTAACCATAAATATGCATTTTCAGGATTTAAGAAAATTCTACATAGAGCGCATTTCTCAAAGACACACCGTAAATGTTCGAAATGACTCTCTCTTTTTGTGGAGTGCACACAAAGATCATCCATGTATACTTCTAGGAAATTCCTCAGATATTCCTTAAAAGAATGGCTCATTAGCCTTTGGAATGTTGCTCGTGCATTGGTCAATCCAAAAGGCATGACTCGATAAGCAAAAATCCCCCATTTCATGGCGAAAGCCATTTTATGTTGATCTTTAGGATCTACGGTCAATTGGTTGTAACCCGATAATCCATCCAAGAAACTCTAAGCCTCTTTGTCGGCTACTCGTTCTATCACATGGTCTCTGATAGGAAGAGGATAGTTGTCTTGTATAGTGGTGGCATTCACCTTCTTGATATTTACACACACTCTGAGTTTGCCATTCTTTTTAGGTACTATCACAATAGGTAATAGGTAATACCCAATCAATGTGTTCTATTTCATTGATGAACTCAGCCTCCCTGAGCTTCTTGTTCTCTTCCTTGATCTTTTTGGTAAATGTCTTGTTATAGGTGTATGGTCTTTGTTTGCTCAGCTTAGCATTATCTCTCATAGGGATAGTGTGCTAACATATTGCAGGATCCACCCCCTTGAGGTCTTTATATGACCAAGCAAAGACATACCTATACTCTTTTAACGTTCGAACGGTAATCTCTTCTTCTTCTTGTGACATATCCGTAGCTATATAGGTGGGTCTTGATTCTTCTATAGGCTCTCCAAGGTCAAATTTTTAGCGTTCTCTAGCCCTTCATAGGATTTTTCTGGTTCTTTTGGTTGTCACTAGGGTAACAATAGTTTGTCAATCTTGCAAAGTGTATTTTTTGTAATGAGATGGAACAGTGATTGCCCCAGGTTTGTCATTGTCTAACTCCATCTCCGTGGTCTAGACTTCTTTCAGGGTCCTTTTCAACTCCTTGTATTTTGCTTTGCGTTTGGTTTCCATCATTAGAGGTTCTTTTCCTTTAGTCCCATCAGGCTTATATAACTTTTGTTTTGTTTTGTTTTGTTGCTTTGAGTTTTTTGTGTCTGGATATCTTCATGTTATCTTGTGTTAACCCTCACGGACACCCTATCACCTTCGATGGATGCCTTATTATTCAATTGAGTTATGAACCGGGCTTGTTGGTCCAATAGGTGTGTAGGTGATCTCCGATGAGAGGTGCACCACTTATCCCATTTTTACATGATTTTTACTATGTCTGGATATCTTCATGTGTTAACCCTCACGGACACCCTATCACCTTCGATGGATGCCTTATTATTCAATTGAGTTATGAACCGGGCTTGTTGGTCCAATAGGTGTGTAGGTGATCTCCGATGAGAGGCGCACCACTTATCCCATTTTTACATGATTTTTACTATGATCGGCCACTGTGACTATGATCGGCCATTTTTTTAATTAGATCTAAACCTTCATTAAGACATGCATGCATACATTGACTTCTAGGCCAACTCAAGAATACATGCAGTTAGATTCCATAGTTTTCCTTTCAGAGTTTTTTAATTTTCTAAACCTCTTTACATGAAGGATGTAGTGATAGAATGCTTGAAGAAAACATTTGTATCCATAAAAGAGATCTCTCTCACACATCCAAAGTCCATGAATTCTCCATTCCACACTTGCAAGTTTTATTTTGACATCAAAACATCAATTTCTCTTAGTTACAAATAGAGGAAACCTTGAGATGGACTAACATAAAATTTCTTAAGAAACAATAATTAATTATTGTTTACTAAATGATCGAACATAGATCCCAATTGAATAAAAAATAAGTCCCCAAAAAACAGGGTGCATTCTAACAATACATTGGAGTCTCCTTACAATAGGATGCACTCTAGTAATACATTAAAGTCCCCTTAGAGCAAGGTGCACTTTATTAAAGTGTTCATCAAATTGACACGTCTTTTCTCTAAGATAAAATTTATATCATATAATTATACAAATATTGAAAGATGCCCATTACAAAAATGAAGGAGACATCTTGTGGACACCCAATAGA
The DNA here is from genome assembly GCF_014529385.1 of Adiantum capillus-veneris. Lineage (NCBI taxonomy): Eukaryota > Viridiplantae > Streptophyta > Polypodiopsida > Polypodiales > Pteridaceae > Adiantum > Adiantum capillus-veneris. The sequence goes on from NC_140932.1 coordinate 157,510,161, forward strand.
TCATTGTTAATCAATGCTTTTGCATCGACAAGTACACACCAAGGACATCATTTGTATCAGAATCATAGTACTGATTTACAATTGTGTTGTACGTATATTTTCTCTTGTCTCTTGCAAATAACCATGCTACCAACCATGGCATCATTGTTTCTTGCAAGAAGCTTTGAAGTTGCCTAGATGTTTGCCTCTACATCTTTGGAAATATAAGACATGTCCCCGACATGTTCCACATCACCTTGTATGGAGTGTCATAAAAAGTTAGGGTATTCTTTGCATCCAAATCCTCAAACATCTTCCAATATGACTCAAATTTTTGTGATAAACCCTTCTTAATCCTAGCATGATATTTTGATTCTAGCAATTCTTGTTACTCATAAGCATCTTGAACTTGGTATAATGCTTAGGGAAGCATTTTTGTATGATGTGTTGCACTCTTGTTAAGTTATAGCAACTCATATCCATAGCTCAAAGTATTCACTACAAAAATAAAAAAAAATCTCTGCATTTGGTCGCTCCACATGAAAAATTTCATCTTTATCCTCCACAACTCACATTTGTTGAGCCCAAGTTGGCATAGAATCTCCATGTTTTGTTTCAATGGTCTTGAGAAGCAATCCCTCTAGATCCAAGATAGTACTCTTTTGATGTCCTTGATATCAAGTGACAGGTGATAAGGAGGTGGTTGAAGCCTTGGACAAGGTCTTGGATGAGGTTGTTTGGGTAGTTCAATATTTTTCTTCAAATCATTCATGCATATACCCAATCCATTTTCTTGTAATGACTTTGAAATTGAAAAACAAGAACATTTAATGTTGATAAAACAATAGATGTGAGTTTTACATTGTATATCATATGGTAATATTAGATGGAAAAATACATCTACCAATATACTCATTACCATAAAGAAAGTCAAATTGAAAACCTGACCTATTTTATGATGCACTCTCTCTTAGTCTCAAAATCAAAACTTCAACTAGATCTAAGTCAATTAGTAAGTACTACTTGTCAAATGTATGCTCGAAGAGCATAAGTTCTTAACCAGTTCTCTATTGTAGAATGGGTGCTTAGGTATCAAGTCTACCACTTTTCCAATATAAGATCCGTTTGGATATGGAAAGAGAAACTCATAACCACTTATGCAAGCTATCAACTAAAGTTTAAATCTTGATTCTTGTAACACACAATTTTGACTAATGTCTACTCAATCTTAGCATATGTAGAATTAAGGTCCACCACTTGTCCAACCTAAGCATGGGACATTAATATAAGGTCCATGGCCCTATTCTCAATTATAGAATGGGGATTTAGTCTCAAGATTCACAAATAATCTAAGCTAGGATTCATTAAACAATGATAACAAAAACATCACCCATAATCCGTGCTAGAGCCCATGTGGGTCAATCAACTATGGATTTCAAGGTCCACCACGTTTTTACAAATTTATGATTATTTGTTGGATGGGGAATTTGGTTTGAAGGACCATTGCTTGTCCATGGTTGTAACATGCAGAGAATCAAGGTGCACCAATTATCCAAGGTAGGCTTACTTTTATCATGAAGAGAATCAATGAGCATTAGTTGTCCAAGCTAGGCATAACCTATTGATACAATGCCACCACATGTAAAACCCAAGTGGTGGATCTCCTCTTGATTTCCATTCATTGATAGAATGTGAAGTAGTAGAATTTGCTTCCATCCATGTGTCAATGGAGCACAGCTTAGATAAATGATGGACATTGAAATTGAACCCCCCATTCTACAACATATCATAAGTTGAGCAAATGATAAGAAAACACTATCCATTCTGTAAAATAGCATATGTTTGGGACCTTATATCAAGTGGTTTTCCTTATAGCTTGGACAAGTGGTGGATCTTTCTTATTTCTATGCTTCAATAGGGCTTAACATGCACAAGAGGTGGCTCTCGCTTCTCTCCACTCTCCATTAGAGCCTAGCTTGACAAGTGCTAGGCTTTGAAACAAAACTCTTCATGATACAAGATAGAGTGGATTACTAGAAAAGTAATGGACCTTCTAGAGTGGGTTTTCTAAAACTACTTGAGATAGATGGTGGATTTCTGCTCTCTACGTTTCAATGATCTTTTCTTGGATAGGTTGTGAACCTTTCTCCTCTCTATGATTCAGTGGAAATAAGATACAATCACTTGTAGACCTTTCTCCTCTCTATAATCACTGTGGACAAGATTCAATAAGTGGGGGACCTTGGATATTAGTCGCTTAGCCATTCTATTAGAGATGATAGTTTGGAAAAGTGGTGTTAACCGACAAGTCAGACAATGGAGTTAATATTGGGCGAATAGGAGGCTTGGTGACTGCCCAACGCTCCTACCGCTTGGTGTTGACCTTGGTGTTAAAGCCATTACAAGCGACAATAAAGACCTTGGGACATGATAACCATCAACGGAGACCCTTGTGGTGATGTGATTACAAGTCGTACAGTGGAGTCAGCACCGAGAAAATAGGAGGCTTGGTGAATGCCCAACACTCCCTATCACTTGGTGCTGACATTGGCAAATGGGCATCGGTCTAGTTAACATCCACGGATATCGTCTTGTTTTGAGTCAAGGACCGGGCTTGTCGGTCCTATAGGTTCTTGGGGATGAGAGGCACACCACATATCTCATTTGATACTATTTTTACTTTGACCAGCCACTGTGGGTGCCCATGTGTGAATGGGTTAAACTCTTATAAAAGGTCTATGTTGACCTAAAAATTTTATTCTGTAAGGTGTAAGCTAAGAAGTGCTCTTGCTCCATCTTTGTCTCCTTCTCCCTCGTATGCTCACTGGTGGGTGTGTGTGTATGCTTGAGAGAGAGAGAGAGAGAGAGAGAGAGAGAGAGAGAGAGAGAGAGAGAGAGAGAGAGAGAGTGATTGAGCATTGCGGCGGTGAGGCGGTAGAGTGCGGCATCAGCGAGCTCCTTCTTCTTCACAGCACAGGATCCTTCACGACGGAAGCGTTGAGCGGTGACTGACACACCATTGTTCCTTTGAGCTTGCTAGGATTATCTAGTTGTCTGCTTGCAGCCATTTATGGCTCGCACACGGTATTTTGGCAAGTTACCAGTCTTCGAGGCAAAGCATACATTTTTGGCGCCGCTGCCGAGGAAAGCCTTGCATTAAGCTCAAGGAGCCGCTACCTCGGGAAGCCTTTCTTCCATTTGTTTTCTGTGTTTTGTTGTGTTGTGTTGATTGTCTGTGAGTGTGCAGAGTACTATGTTTGACAAGGTGTTAGTAGAGGTAGTTAGCGTTAATTAGTTGTGTTAGTTGAAAAGAGGCTAGACAGAGTTTGCAGGAGGTGTTGTGTGTGTGTGGGAGCTCGGTGCCCACACGGCCACATTATCCTCAGAAAAATTTTATTATAAAAAAAAACTCGAGAATATTGTGACCAAAAAGAAATTTGAAAATTAAATTTTAAAAAACCTTATCCTAAAAGAAAGGATCGGGATCATTCCCCAAGCCCAAGCCCAAGCCTCGGTCCTCAATCTTATAATATACTACTCACACTACGTTATGTATAAAGACTAGGATCTCAAGTAAAGGGAGGGCATGTGGGACAAGTTCCTCAAGTCCTCCACCATCCCCTTCCCACTCACCCTTTGGACTTACTAATTCTAGCCCTCTCCCCACCTAGGAAAAGACTAGTTTTAGGATTCCGAGGACTGTACGTAACCGAATCAGGGGCTGTAAAGTATGACATGTCTCCCTAGCCAAGACGCTCATTTTGAGCTATCACACACTTTATTCCGTGGCTCGGTTTTTTTTAAAAAGGGACCAGAAATACAAAAAACTTTGGGTTGTAAACACCTAAAAAACTTGGTGAGCGGCCTTCACGGGCACTCATTAACACCTCTAGAGTGTCGAGGTCGCATGCACCTACGCTTTGTTTGTGTGCTAAAGGACGAGTACATCAATAGTATCTCCGTTTACATGGACACTCATTATTCCTCTACCTTAGGCTCTAGGATCTCAACAGGAACCCAAGATAGTACCACTCAGGACCCACATATTGCGTCTAGTGACTCTTCCTCTGACTACGACATCATGGAGGGCTATCCGATGCCTAATCCTAATAGCTCAGGTGAAGGCATGCATGCCATGGGCCCACGATCCGGGCCGAGCATGCTTAGCCGCTTGAAGGAAACCTTTAGTAGAGCCACTCGCTCCGAACATGGAGCTAACGATGTAAATGAGGGGGGTGGGGAAGTAAATTTTCCATTCATGACCAATGTAGACCCATGCTAGGAGAGTGTGCACGTGAATACTCCATTCACTGCACCCCCTAACTTTTCAGAGCTATTCCCCTCCAAGTTATATTACCTGATGGTAGAAGCCTTGCCGAAGTGCAAGAGGTTGAGCGGTATATCATTGCAGCTAGGGAAAAGGAAATTGAGAGCTTACGCAAGGCAAAGCAACGAAGAGAGTTAAAATAGAAATCCCCTATGTCAATATCCTTCCTAGGAGAGCAATCGAGTGCTCCTTAATTAGCGACTACTAAGGGTCAACCCATAGAGAGCCACATTGCATCTAGTTCAAAGGACACCCCTAGCACCTCACTCCTAGATGGAGTGTTCCTAAATGAGAACTGGGAGTATGAACTACAAAGGAAAACTCTAAGCGACCTATACACAGGTCACACCTATCATGTGGATTGGTTAGATGTCCTACAATCCACAACGGGTGCTACTAGTGTAGAGGATCAACAACAAAGAGTTTGTGATGTCATCCAATGGGTTATTGAGCTAGAGAGACAGAACAAGGGGATCCACATGCCTTCAACAAGTCTCATGAGATTCTTGGATATAGGGAAGGCTAAACAACCAACCTTATCGCAAATGGAGACTCCCTCGGAAGTCCGATGGATCCTCCATATGTTGTTTTGCTAGGGGTCTCTGTGCAATCTGAGCCCACAAGTGATAGCTTTACCTTACCAAGTCTAGCTCATATTTCCCTTGATGACACCAAGGCTACCATGCCTACCCCAGTGATGGGCATGCCAAGAAACACGCCATGGATCTCTTTTGTTAGTAAAGCATTGCTACATGGTAGCTCAATGCCTGCAATAGTACCTAGAGATCTTCTCTTAATACCATGGGGAAGGCCTTCCTAATAATCAATGGTTACTTTAGGTTCTTAATCCAATTTAGGCAACATTGTGTGCAATGTACTAGGGATTTCTAGTGGGTTTAGTCCCTATTGACCTTTAGCTTAAGTATTATAAAGGGAGTTTACTAGTGCGATGAGCCTCGGTAGGGTAACAATGTCATTGACCCCCAAAATTACAAAAGTAAATGTTGAAAAAGAACAAAAAAAAAAAACAAACAAACAAACAAACAAAAGTGCCACAATGTAAAAACTTAAGCTGGAAGAGAAATCCCAGCTTGATTTTGATACTTCACACACATGTATTGCCTATGGTACTAGAGCCCTAGAGGTTCCCATTGTGGACGCTTTTCCTTGAAAAGCAATAAACCCAAGGCATACAAAATAAGCACACACATCAAAATTGAATCAATGTGAAAAAACTTTGAGGGGTCAAAGAAAAGGAAATTAGTCAGGTGATGATTTCATGAGAAATTCCTTTTATCGTAGCTTAACTACAAGGTCTTCTAGGTATAGCCTCTAGTCTCGGACATCAAATACTTGGCTCTCGCAATTAAACAGCTTAATTGACCAAAGAAAATTGAGAAGCTTGCCCATGGTATTAATAGTTGACCTCTAGTGCCTTTCGATCGTTAAATTAACGTCCCCAGACTGTTTATGCGTTTGATTATATTACAGTTTAATGTTTATTGCTGACAAATTGTTTAATATTCTGTTACCAATCAATTTGTGTGCCTACAACTACATGTGTTTTTAAATTATATATGAGAATGCAATTATTGTGCCAATTTTGGTTGATTTTACAGTGATGAAGAAGGCTAAGGACATTCAATCTTGAATGCTCTTCCACCTCGACGAACGGGCTTCATCTCAATAGCTTTTGAGGACATAATCTACAACAGGAAGGGGGGCATGTTAACCGACAAGTCAAACAATAGAGTCAATACTGTGCAAATAGGATTCTTGGTGACTGCCCAACTCTCCTATCGCTTGGTGTTGACCTTGGTGTTAAAGCCATTACAAGCGACAATAAAGACCTTGGGGCATGATAACCGACAATGGAGACCCTTGCGGTGATGTGAATACAAGTCATACAGTGGAGCCCTAGTGGAGTCAGCATCCAACGAATAGGAGGCTTGGTGACTGCCCAACTCTCCCTATCGCTTGGTGCTGACCTTGGCAAATGGACGTCGGTCCAGCTAACATCCACGGTAATCATCTTGTTTTGAGTCAGGGACCAGGCTTGTCAGTTCTATAGGTGCTTGGGTGATCGCCAATGAGAGGTGCACCACGTATCTCATTTGATACTATTTTTACTTTGACCAGCCACACTGTGGGCGCCCATGTGTGAATGGGTTAAACTCTTATAAAAGGTCTATTTTGACCTAAAATCCTTATTATGTAAGGTGTAAGCTAAGGTGTGCTCTTGCTCCATCTTTGTCTCCTTCTCCTTCGTATGCTCACGGGTGTGTGGGTGTGTTGTGTGTGTATGCCTGAGAGAGAGAGAGAGAGAGAGAGAGAGAGAGAGAGAGAGAGAGAGAGAGAGAGAGAGAGAGAGAGAGAGTGATCGAGCATTGCGGCGGCATCGGTGGTAGAGTGTGGCATCAGCGGCAACTCCTTCTTCTTTGCAGCACGGGATCCTTCACGACGGAAGTGTTGAGCGGTGAGTGATACACCATTGTTCCTTTGAGCTTGCTAGGATTGTCTAGTTGTGTGCTTGCGCCATTCATGGCTCGCACACGGTGTTTTGGCAAGTCCTCAGCCTTCGACATGTATGGCAAAGCCTACGAGTGGTGTATCTTGTAGTCATTCATAGTAAAAACCTTGGAGAAATGGTGGAATTTACTCTCTATGTGTTTTAAGGAAGCATAGCTTGAACAAATGGTGGACCTTACTTCTCTTCAAGCTTGGAGAAGTTGTGGACTTTACTCTCTATGTGTTTTAAGGAAGCATAGCTTGGACAAGTGGTGGACCTTGCTTCTCTTCTAGCATCAATAGACTAGGATTTGGGTAAACGGTGAGCGTGAAAACCAAATCTCCATATTACAGCAAAATAAAGGTTGGACACGTGGTGGAGCTTAAGACCAAAACTACCATGCTAATAGAAATGCTAGATTGAATGTATGATGGTAACCTTGCATCCATGGTGTTTGTTTATTTGTGTTTCAATGAAGCTTCTCTTGGAAAAATGGTGAGCCTTCTCCATGCCCAACTTAGACAAGTGAGATACTTGTTTATCCTTATGTTTTAATGGAGCTAACCTTGGAAGAATGATGGACCTTGATTATCTTAATGCATTTATAGATCTAAGATTGGAAAAGTGGTGGTTATTAAAAAAGTTTTCAATGCATAGCTAATGGTTAATGGGCATTGCCTCTTGATTCTTGAAACTTTAAGAATTTCAAGTCTAGAAAGTGATAGATCTTGTAAGCCCCATGCTACAACACAGTATAGGTTAAACAAGTGGTGGACCTTGAATTACTTTCTCATGCCTTGGATTATTTAGTGATATACCTTGTTTTTCTTCATGATTCAATTGGATTAAGTATACCTTGCTTCTCTTCATACTTCACTAGGACTTCAATGGATTTGAGATTGACCGGTGGACCTTTAACTAGCTTCCCTTGGCTAGGTTAAGTGATTTATCTATGCGCATGGCCAACCTATAATCTCTAGTAGCATGGGTAGTTGATCTTAAGGTATACCACTTGTCTAACTTTCATTCCATTGTAGTATATAGATTCTAGTTTGAAGGCCCACCATATGTCCAATCTTTTCTTCATGGGGAGAAGCAAGGCCCGCCACTTGTCTAAGATATGCTCCATTGAACATGGAGAGAAACAAGATTCACCAAATGTCAAATTGGGCCAAACTATGTTATCTTAGAGCATAGAGAGTAATTTTTTCATCGTTTATGATATGTTGTAGAATTGGGCAAAGAGACTATCTGAAGTCAAAATAAGTCTTCATCGAAACATAATGAGAAGAAGCACTCACTAATCATCCAAGTTAGGCTATACGTAGGTATCTAATGTGTTAGTTTACAGGGCCTTTGAATATTAGCTTCCATTTGTACAAATAAATGATATAAGTAGGAAACTCAAGTGTTGATTTGAAGGCATTTCACTTGTCTAAGCTAATCTCTAACTCAATGATAAAATTGTGAAGATTCACCACTTGTCTAATCTAGGCTCCAAAAGAGTCTTAATTGGTTTATGATAGATTCTAACTTTCTCGATAGAGTGGAACTCTAGAAAAATGAGGCAATCCATGAATTAATCAAAGAAAAAAGACACGAGTCTTTGAATTTTTCTTCCAAACTAAACAAGTACAATCTAATGTTAACAAAACTTTAAATTATAATTGAAACGTTTACAAGACAAAAATTAGGCGATCTTTAAAAAAACCATAATTTTCATTTTCATAGAGAAAACATCTCTCAAGAAATTGATAAACAAAATCTAGGTGTTTGCTTTGTTAATTTGAAAAAAACATATTAAAACTTGTATCGATTGAGCTCCATCAAGATATACCCTCTGTAAGAACCTTCAAGTAGGAACAAAAAGAAAGATTGATTAGATACCATGGATATGAATGTTCAAGCTAGCATGTGTATCAAGACATTTCAATAGTACCTTAGGGTTTTTTTCTATCCAGCTTTAGAAGATTGTTCTCAGCTTCCACCTTATTTATAAACACCTTTGCAGTGGTTTCCTTCAATGGTCTTTTTGTGCTACAACCCAATTGCCTAGCTAAAGAGATCAATTGTGGCGCCTTCATGATTTCACTGGGTGTACCTTCCTTTGCCAATATTTCTTGTATTTGGGCTCTTCTTATTTCACTGTGGTGGCTTGTGTCACTTGCTCGGTACAGTTTTTCTCGAAGGGTAGTTTCACCTTTGTCATATTTTGCAGGTGGTATTCTTCTTGTAAAGAACACCATACAAGATTTGAATGATGAGGGAACCATCATTTAACCTCCTTGTGTACAAGCAGTGATCCTCTTGGCTTCGTACATAACCTTGGGATTGAATGTACTTATCAAGCTTGATGTACCACTACCTTGAGCCTTGCTTTAGGCCACACAAAGATTTCTTGAGTCTACACACCAATTCTACCCTTGTGGGTTTCTCAGGCTTTATTTCAAAACCTTCATGCTGCATCATGTAGACATCTTCTTTGAGATCTCCATGAAGAAATGTCGTCTTTGCATCCATTTGGACCAGTTCCATGTCTTGTATAGCTACTAATCAAAGCACAAGAAGCAGTGTAGTCATCTTGATCATTGGGGAAAAGATCTCATCAAAATCTACACCTTTTTTTTGCTTGAATCCTATAGCAACCAATCTAGCCTTATATTTAGGCTTGAGATCTTTTGTCGTGTACTTGTTCTTGTACACCCATGTGCAAGGCAATGCTTGTTTAACCTCTAGTAACTCTATCAATTCCCAAGTCTCATTGGCTAAAATCAAGTTATACTCGGGTTGGATAGCTTGCTCCCACTTCACACCTTTTATGCTTCCAATACTCTATGATTTCTTTGTATTCACTGTTATTTGTCACTTCAGGTTGTCCATAAAGATTACAAGCAATCAAATCGTGCACATCCCTTCTCTCATCAAGTTGAAGCAAGTAGGGAAGTAGCTCCCCCAAGAGCACATTGTCAACCATTTTATGCTTCCAATACTCTATGATTTCTTTGTATTCACTGTTATTTGTCACTTCATGTTGTCCATAAAGATTACAAGCAATCAAATCGTGCACATCCCTTCTCTCATCAAGTTGAAGCAAGTAGGGAAGTAGCTCCCCCAAGAGCACATTGTCAACCATCTTTTCACCATCAAATTGAGGTGAAAAAATGCAATTCTCTGCAGGTGAAATGCATCCCTTGTAAGGAGAGTCATCAATAAGCATTGTTCTTTGTGGATCACATTCAAACCCCATGGAAATTTTGGCCAAAGGCTTGAACATTGCCTCAACATTTAGATTCTCAGGTCTAAATAATTTTTGGCTTTGAGCGGTGTAGCAACCTTCTTGATATGAGACTACAAAGAAAGGTAATGTATCCCCAGCTAAGTTGTTTAGTGCTTTAAGGATTTGAAGCACATTGTACCTAGGTAGCTGTTGACCAGATTGCAGCATTAAATTTTTGTAATATAGTCGTAAAAAATTGTATGCAACCTAGCTTGAGTATAATATATCTTTTTGAATCTATCTGCATTGACTTATGGTGTGAGGATGGCTGAGAGTAACACTTCAATAATAGACCATTTAAATCCAATATAATTGTAAGCATGTATTTCTCATTATCTATACTAGATGTAGTAGCGATTGGAAATGGCTCAGGAGCAGATGTTTCAACCTCTTTTGAAGTAGGTTGGATTGTTGGAGCACTGATTTCTTGGTCCACATTACTGCAAGCTTGCTTAGGCTGCACAACACTAGACTCTGGTATAGAAATATCTGTCTTGGGCACTTCAGAAATGAAAGAATCAATGGATTATACAATTGTTGATTCATTGATAGGGGCTTTTTCAATCCCAATCTTTGAATATAAGATCACTAGAATTTAATTCATCATTTTTACACGTAGAGCTCCAAGTAACAAATTTATTCAAGGTGAAATCAATATTAGAATCCTTGCAACCATTGTTAGCATTGGTACACAAAGCACCACTTGCATAAACTACATTCCATTGTGGAAAACTTGTCCTTCCTACACTCTATTAAATGTTAGTACTTAAGTGAATACTAAAAGCCAAAACTTGTTCAACAACACACGTGAACAAGGTCCACCACAGGTCCAATCTAAGCTACAAGAAAAACATGTTCAAGAACACACGGGCAGAAGGTCCACCACATGTTCAATCTAGGCTACAAGAAAAAAAATTGAGCTTTGACATAGATTTGGATTCAAGGGCCACAACTTGTTTAAGCTAGCTAGCTTCAAACTACACCAAAATGTCGCAAAGATGTGCTACATATTCAAGGTAAAATTTATCAAAAGAAGAAAGTAATATTGGAGCCCCTACCACTTTTCCAACCTAGGTATTCATTAAATTTGATAAGATTATCTAAAAATCTTGAGTAGATGTGTGAAGATGTGCATTTGTGCCAAGGTGGAAAATTTGGATCAAATGTATAGAATACATTTGGCTGGACACTTGAACCATGAGAACTATTTATATAGCCCGACACATTTCTTTCTACTATGCAACCAAGAATGTATGCTTGATCTTCCTCTTCTTCTACATTTGGATCTTCTAGAAGAAAATATTTAGAGGCTCTTGAAAACATTTTGCATATCCTTTTCCACTCTTTAAATCTATACTTATGCCCTCCATAGTTTAGAATAGCCACACCACTTTTAAGGGTAGTATGCACAAATAGCCCATAACCAGCTCCTTGAGTACATAAAAGTCACACTTCAAAAGCCACCCCATTAATATAAAAAAGTACATTCTTAGGAATAGAAAAATTTGGTGTCCCAAAAGAATCTTCATTATAATCATAGCGTGAAATACACTTCATTTTATCTCACTTAACTCCTTTGTATTTGCAAAAAAAAGAAAAACATTATGCATAAATACAAGGACTAGATCAAAGGATGATAGTACTATTTTGATGTCCATCATATGGAAGACTTAGAGTGTCTCCTACGTGGGGCCTCAAAAGGTTCAAAAAATAAAATCTTTGAGAAACAATATAGCACACCATGTCTCCAATATATTGCCCATTTGAAGCATAGAGAGAACCAAGGTCCACCACTTGTCCAAGCTAGACATTGAGCATTAATACAAGGTCCAATAACTATCCAAGAAACCTATAGTATGTGGTAACATGGGATACATTGATGCAACAAAAATAGCCTAACCTCTTGGTCCATATATGTTTTCTCGTAGACTAGGGGGATAGTTTCAAAGTCATCACTAGTCAAGATTAGGCATAGGACATTGATACAATGCTCCACCACATGTGCAACTTATCTTCTCTAGTAGCATGGGTGTTTTGATCTCAAATTTCACCGCATCTTCAACGTATACTCTATTGTAGTGTAAATATTTTGGTTTGTAGGTCCACCACTTGTCCAAACTTGGCTTGTTGATGTATGGAGATTATCAAAGGTCCACCAGTTCTCCAAGATAGACTTATAGCACAATTTCAAGGTCCACTACGTGCACAACATATGAGGGGCTATAATATGCAAGCTCTTAATTCAATGTCTACCATCTCCTCTCCGACTCTAAGGTTCCATTGAAGCATAGAGAGAAGCAAGGTCCACCACCCAAGCTAGTACTTTTTTTCATCACTTCAAAATTCCATGAATTGTTGTCCATGGGGTGTCATAATAATCAATATCTAATTCTCCTAAATGATTTTCTCATGTTAAACTGATTATTTAATATGGAGAAGTGCCAGGGGAGAAAAATGTAAGGTCCCTAACCCGCCTGTATCGAGATCGGGATGGGATCCTTGACAGGTCTCTAGGCCTTATAAAAATCGGAGTCTCTAAACAGGAAAAATCCAAGGAATAGACCTTTACCATTGACAATGGCTTGGGTCTATAGCCTTAGAAGAAGACCTAGTCCTGTCTCGCAGCGAAAAGGGAACAACCTTTTAAAAGTCCAATAACTATTTCGGCCCTATATCTTCCACAAATTGGACTAAGGTATCCTCAACCAATGCTTTTCCCCCCCTAACATATGTGAGGGCACAGCCGCTGGTAGATTCCTCTTCCGATTCAAGAAGTTTTCTAAACGTTTTAGTGCGCAGGGATGGATAGTTACCTGACGAATCAGGTCCACCCGTCCATGATTGACAACCTTAGTCAATCCCCACTTACCACCCCGCACTTACACAAGATTCATTTATCTTATTAGCACATTGTTTTAACATTTAAAATAATGGTTTCTTTTAACGTTCCATCACAATAATTCCTTGAAGACAGCATTGAAAGCATTCTTTCAGAAAACAAACATCTTTAAACTTAAGACAGGGTACTGTCAATCAAAACATTATCCATAATAACCATGACCAGTACTCTTCTTGTCTCAAGACCACCTAAGGGTGAAAAACGACACCCATACCTTGTTCAAATCCGGAGTGGAATAAACCCCCACCCAAGGTTCCGGGTGCCCATACACCAAACCAGTTGCCCATACAACCGGGCGGCTCCCCTAGGATAAAAACGGTATCCTAACTTATGTAGAAACATCAAGACATGACACGGAGTAGAAACTCGTTCATGGGGGTAACCGACTTAACCGTGGCTAGAAAGCCAATCATTATCATCAATTTATATCAAGGAGTCGGAGGTGTCTTGAGACAAGCTGTCTTAAGGATGATCAAACATATCTTTCCTAATTCAACCAGTTTTAACCCAAACAATTCTTTCCTATATTATAAACAAATGTACATTGGAAGTTACCTTCCGTTTTCAGTCAGTTTATCCTTCTTACGTATGCAATGCTAACTTATAAAAGAACTTAAACTAATTAAAGACTTAATTGAATAATGGGAAACCCACCTAGGATTGATTGGCCATCTGTTGTTACGCTGGCGCCTGAGGACTCTCCTCCGTAGGCCTACTACTAGGCCCGGCTTCGTCGTCATGCGATGCTCTAGTTTGTTTTGGAGCTACGTCCTCATCATCAGATGTAGGATTTGCTCGGGTCCTTTTTGGTATCATAACTTCTTATCCTTATAAAAAGGACGTCTAATTATTAGGTAAATAGTTCAAAATCTAAACTTAACCTTTGTATTTAACCGTAACCCATCCAAGGTTAAATTTATAGTCTTAATTGATAAATTCTTGACCTAGTAATTTCTTATTTGTCTATATAAGCATGATAACTTCTTCCACCGCTTCCCTAAGGGTTTTCTAAGCTCTCCTAACTTTCTTATAATTTTCTATATCTTTTTCTTAATTTTCCTATCAACTTTTAAGCTAATAATTTACTTATTTTGGGCTTAATATTTATTGTATTTAATTTCTCTTAGATATTTCATTTCCTTAACTTGATATCATAGGTTTGCACTTACTATAATTTTTCTAAAAACTTTTAACCACAAAGTCTATTCACTTTAATTAATCATTTGCTCAAAATAAGACTTTTGGTCAATTATGATTTACTAAAATCACTAATTAACTATGGTATAATTACCACAAGTAGATAAGCATATTTTTGACCTCTGGTAATTATCTTATTATTTTCCAACTTAATTATATAATTTCCATCTTCAATTTTCAGCTAAAAATAGTGTAATTTGACTTAGATAAATATCTATACTACTTTTCTAACCTTGAAATAATTATCGCAGCCTCTTTACCCTATAATATATCTCTGATAAATAGCATGTAATCATATAGCATGATTTACTAATTTCCATCTTCAATTTTAAGCTAAAAATAATGTAATTTGACTTAGATAAATATCTATACTACTTTTCTAACCTTGTCATAATTATCACGGCCTCTTTACCTTATAATATAGCTCTGATGAATAGCATGTAATCATATAGCATGATTTACTAATTTCCATCTTTAATTTTTAGCTAAAAATAGTGTAATTTGACTTAGATAAATATCTATACTACTTTTTTAACCTTGTCATAATTATCACAGCCTCTTTATCCTATAATATATCTCTGATAAATAGAATATAATCATATAACATGATTTACTAATTTCCCTCTTTAGTTTTTAGCTTAAAATAGTGTAATTTGACTTAGATAAATATTTATACTACTTTTCTAACCTTGTCATAACTATCATGGCCTCTTTACCCTATAATATAGCTCTGATAAATAGCATGTAATCATATAGCATGATTTACTAATTTTCCTCTTTAATTTTTAGCAGAAAATAGTGTAATTTGACTTAGATAAATATCTATACTACTTTTCTAACCTTGTTATAATTATCACAGCCTCTTTACCCTATAATATAGCTTTGATAAATAGGATGTAATCATATAGCATGATTTACTAATTTCCCTCTTTAGCTTTTAGCTAAAAATAGAGTAGTTTGACTTAGATAAATATCTATACTACTTTTCTAACCTTAACATAATTATCACGGCCTCTTTACCCTATAATATAGCTCTGATAAATAGGATGTAATCATATAGCATGATTTACTAATTTCCCTCTTTCGTTTACCCCTAAAAATAGCGTAATTCCACTAAGATAATTAGTTAAAATAATTATCTGAGATTAGAAAAATTATCACAGGTTATCTAACATCTAATAAACCTCTAAAAATTTAACTCAATTAAATTTGAATCTATTTACTAATTTCCCTTATTTAAATTACTCAAAAAACCGAGTAATTCTGCATAATTACTTAGCTACATTAATTATCTGAGCTTCTCCTAATTATCACGGATTTTCTAACACCTAAGTAACTACTGATAAATATATCACAGCAATTGATATCAATTTACTGATTTCCCCTATTTAAATTTCTCAAAACACAGAGTAATTCTGCCTAATTAACTAGCTAGATTCATTATTTGAGCTTCTCTTAATTATCACAGGTTCTTTTATTCCTAATTAACCACTAATAAATATATCACAGCAATTGAAATCAATTTACTAATTTCTCCCATTTAAATTTCTCAAAAAACAGAGTATTTCTACCTAAGTAATTAGCTAGATTAATTATCTGAGCTTCTCCTAATTATCAAGGGTTTCTTAACACCTAATTAACCACTGATAAATATATCAAAGTAATTAAATTCAATTTACTAATTTTCCCTATTTAAATTTCTCAAAAAACAGAGTATTTCTCCTAAACAAGTTAGCTAGATTAATTTTCTGAGCTTCTCCTAATTATCATGTGTTCCTTTACATCGAATTAATCCCTGATAATTATATCATAGCATTTAAAATCTATTTACTAATTTCGCCTATTTAAATTGTTAAAAAACAGGGTATTTCGATCAAAGTAATTAGCTATATTAATTTTCTGAGCTTCTCTTAATTAACACCGGTTTTGGAACACGTAATTAACTACTAATAATTATATAATAGCATTTGATTTTCATTTACTAATTTCCCCTATTTAAATTGTTCAAAAAACAGGGTATTTCTTCTAACTTAATTAGCTAGATTAATTTTCTGAGCTTCTCCTAATTATCATGAGTTCTTGAACACTTAATTAACCACTGATAAATATATCACAACATTTGAAATCATTTTACTAATTTTCGCTATTTAAATTGCTCAGAAAAGAGGGTATTTCTGCTGAAATAATTATCTAAATTTACTTTCTGAGCTTTTCCTAATTATCACGAGTTTTTAAACACCTAATTAACCACTGATAATTATATCACTTCATTGTAAATTCATTTACTAATTTCTCCTATTAAAATTGTTCAAAAAACAGAGTAATTATGCCTAATTAATTAGGAAAACTTCTCAAAAAATTATAGGATAATTTTTCTAGATTAATAACTGTCTAATGCATCTCTGATAAATAATTCAACTTAATTTAATCCTAATTAATATTTTTACCATTAATTCATGGTTAATTTGGCTAATTTCCGCCTTAATATGATAGGATAAATAATCAGCTTAGTTTTACTAAGTTTAATTATAATAATCAACAGAGATTAATTAATTTAAAGAGGTTTAAGGAGCATACATAGGCCTAATCTTTGATTTATTAGCAATTTATCTTAATCTAACCTTCCTAATTAAGAAGGATTAGGTTAATTACCGTTAGGGTTAATCAATTAGAGATTAAACTCTAATGATTTCTGTGTAGTGTTCTCTCTAGATGAGAGAGAGAGTAGCAAGGCTCCAAGTCTGTGTAAAATGTTAAGCTAGGGGTCCTATTTATAGTTTTCTGGCACTCTTAAGCTCTCACAGCCTAAAAAAGGCAGTTGCTTGCACTTCAAGCAACCCCCTACAGGTCAAAAAAACGACCCCTGCTGCTAAATGAGTCCCTGGCAGGTCAGTGATGACCCTCCCATTACCTGTCAGCTTTTAAAATGTCAATTTTGTTATAATTTGACCTATTTTTGCTTAATTGGTAAATATCTTGTAAATATCTGGGAGACCTTTAATAAAGTCTATGCTTAAATGATTTCTCTAACCCTTCAATTTTATCTATTTTACTCAATTCACAGTATAAACTTCCAGCGGTCATAGCTATGCCAGTTTTTATCGGAATTCAATTCTGAAAATTTCTACCCCGGGGTTTGCCGTGCTTAAGATTCCAAAAATACCAATATTTGCCATGGGCGGACAATTCTACATTGCTTTTTCAATAATCATATCAGTTTGATTAAGCTTTATACAACCTTTAAGGTTTCAGAAATTGGAAACCTTACAAAAAAACTAGAATATTGGTTAAGCTAGCAGACGAGCCACAGTAGGGATCCAAAGGAGGGAAAATAGGGATCCAAAGGGGGGGCCATCTGCAAAAGAGCAATGTGCAATAATGGGCTTAAAAGACCCTAAGGTTCAGCCCATTGAGACTTCCAAAATGCTAAGGTTCCAAAATTCAAAGGTTGAGTCCAAAGGTCAAGCATGGTGGGAATTGGATGCTTTTGTGTGTGTCCCAAAAGTATTTATCAATCCCTACATAGGAGGGGGAGAGCCTTGGGAGTAGGGGATGAGAGAGAAACTCACACACACACACACACACACACACACACAAGCTCCCTTTACACAAAGGGAATGAGGGACACATGTCAGCTCCCTAGCCCAGATGCCCACAAGGTGTACCCAATTCCTATTGGATGGCCTTGGAGGTGGACCAATGAGAATTAGGCTACAGTAAATCTAGTTTAATTAATTAAAAAACACTTAATAAAAGAACCAATGAGAATTAAGATCTCTAGAAGACTATTGGACAATCTCCCAAGGGGTCCAATGAGCATTCAGCAGCCCAATGGCTTGCCTGATTCCTATTGGCTAGGAGACAAAGGGGTCCAATGAGAGTTTAGTTGCATTTATTAATTACATAAAGCTCTCACAAAAGGGGAAAGGGGGACACATGTCAGAAGGCTATCACTTATACTGCTTAATATCATTGGCTAGCCCTAGGGAGGTCCAATGAGACTGTAGCATGAGCAAATAGCAAGAGGGGTCGACCAAGAGAGAGAGGGGGCTGATTTTTGCAAGGCATTATCACACACACACTCACACAATCTCATGTGTGAAGAAAAGAAGACTCACTCTCCTTCTCAAGCTTTAATGGAAAGCTTACCACCTACTCCAAGCTTGTGAGAAGGGAGGCCTACACCAACAACTCTTGGCTTTGTGATGCAAATCCAACCAAGAGCCAAGCTTCAATGCATGCTCATCTCCTCTACCATGCTAATTACTAAGCTAAGCTATGCTAATATGAGTGATTATGTGAGGAGATGTACATCTTTCTCGTAAGAATGCTCCTTCTTCCTCTCAATCTACTCTCATACCCCGCTAGCTCTCACCATCTTCGAAGGTGTGTGAGGTCTTGGGTCTGAGACCGGAGAGAATTGATGTTGTGTTTGATAAGTGTTTTGCTTAGTGCATGAAGCTTTTATTTTCATTGCACCAGCTAGTCTTGAAGGAACACAAAGAATTGTATTGTACAATGTCTCTCGTGATGGGAGAAACCATAATACAAAGCCTTTTGGAGGGGGGACCGGCTCCATGTAAATCTGGTCCTCAACTGTTGTCAATAGCTTAAGTTCTCTCTCTTTTGAAAGTATTGTTCATGCTATCTAACTAGGTGTTATGATTTTTGTTGCTCTTCCACCCAAGCACTGTTGTAGTTCTCATTAGGAATCTATTCTAATGAAATGCCCACTATGTTCATGCTAATTTCCGCTACACACAAGTTTCTAGGCCATTAAATGTTACATTGGTATCAGAGCACAAGGTTTCTCTTTTCTTGCTCAAGAAGGGAGGTCCTCAAGCTAGCTATAAATGGTTGGTATTATTAATTGCATGTGAGTACCTAGAATAGGGATTTTTCAGCCTTGTAGTGCACCTGCCTTCGTGCAGCTAACGGGGCATCACCATCGAGAGCTATGGTCTTAATAGTGGAGTCCTACGGGGCTTGCCTACGGCTCCACTATTGAGCTATTAGAAGCTTGACAGGAGCCGGTGCTGTTTTGGTGTTGAACGACCCTCTCTTCTATTCCTTGCAATTAATGGTATTCGAGCCACGGGTACAGTAGCTTGAGTGCTTTTTCTAAAGACGTAAAGAGGAGTAGCAACTAGGGCTTGAAGTGCCAAAGTACACCTAAAAAGTTTACACCTAAAAGTTGTTAGAATGGCTGACAATAGTAAAGAGAGTGAAGTTAATGCTGATAACTTTGATTTTGCTAATGAGCAAGCTACTAATGATGCCCTGATGCTTGCTAACTATCTTGTTTCTAGGCTTCAACAAGCCATGGGCAATCCATCTCTCCAAAGTGAAGTGCAACGGCAGCTCCGTGCTCATGGGATTCTCCAAGCTCACCACCATGACGAGAGAACACCTAGGAAGCCTCCTTGTGAGACTTCCAAAGAGGTCTCTCTCCGATTCGGGAAGAAGAAGAGAATCCTTACGAAGGGCTCAAGAATTTACTTCTTGATGATGCATCTCCTTCCCAAAGGAGAACTCAAGAGCCTCCACCAAAGGAACGAGAAAGAAGTGAGTCTCCCGCCACCTCGGTGGAGATGGCTCCACAAAGACGACGGGCTAAACGCTCTCCATCACCTCCAAAACGGAGAAGACCATCGCACCCTTCTCCACACCATAATTCAAAGAGGGATGATAAAAAGCAAGAGAAGAAAAAGGAGAGAAAGAGGACACCCTCTTCTCCATCTTCTTCATCCTCTTCCTCTTATGAAAGTGATGGTGAAGACGATGAAGATCAAGACAAGAAAATGGCGAGAAAGAGGTCACCCTCTTCTCCACCTTCCTCAAACTCTTCACCTTATGAAGAAAGTGATGGTGCAACCTTTGAACCATCGAAAAGAAGAGGCCATAGGAAATCCTATGCCACATGGAAGAGGTCGTGTCCAAGCTTAAGAAGTTCAAAGAGGGAGGGAAGAGCATCTCTTTCCTTACCTATGATGGCACCCTTGGTGCTACGGACAAAGTCTTGGCCTTTATCCAACAATTTGATGCGGCGTTCGGAGATGAGGGCTTCACGGAGTCCTCTAAGCTACCCCATGTAGCTATGCACTTTCAAAAGTCCGCCAGGCAATGGTGGTCTAGCCTACGAGCGACCGGTGAAGCTCCGCGAACATGGAAAGCTTTAAGAGCTTCCATTATGATGCAGTTTTTGACTAACGATTCCAAAGACAAAGTACTCACCGAATGGCGAAGCTTAAAGCTCTCTCCCTATGAATCCATCCACAAATATGTAGACAAGTTTTGGGACCTCAACTCAAAGCCACTGTCTTCAAAAAGTTGGATTTTGGAGAGCAAAAGCAACAATTTTGTGCTTAACCGAAGAAATGGCGGAGTGTGTCAACTCCCAAAGGCCACGTACCATATCGGCGGTACTACACCATACTATGGTGGCCTCTCGAATCAATTTCCAAACGGGGGTTAAAAGAAATAATAAGCCCACGGAAAACAAGGGTTCCAACGAGCCTAAGGGGAAGGACAATGTCCAAAAGTCTCCTAAGGGCAACTCCAAAAAAGCTAAAGAGAAGGGAGTTTACAAAGGTAAAAACGAACTCTCTCCTGAAGAGCTTGAGCTTTATCGCAAGGATAACCGGTGTTTCAAGTGCGGCGAACAAGGGCATGCACACCGGCCTTGTCCCCAAAAGAAAAACCGCCAAGATCCTCCTAGAGCTACCTTGGTTGAAATCCAAGAGGAGGAGACCCACCAAACTCACCACAAAGGATCTCCTCTATGCCATGCTCGGGGAAAGGTAAGAGAACATGATGCTTTTATTCACTTTGACCCTGGTTCTACTCACAGTTTTATATCTATAGAGTTGGCCACCAAGCTAGGCATACAAGCCTATGAGATGGGAGATGTTCTACCCGCAGACAGTGCTTTCAAGGGGCAAGAAGCTTCAGTCACTCCCTTAATCGGGAAATTGAGGCTTCATGTCCAAAGCTATGTGGACAAAGAGGACTTCTTTATCTCTCCTCTCAAGCATGAGGATGTAATCCTAGGGGCACCATGGTTTGGTCGCCTGGCTGCCAATGTTAAATTCCCTAAAAGGAGAATCTCCTTTAAGTTCAGGGAAAAAGATATGTATATAGATGCTAAGGAAATGAGTAACACTATCCCCATTGTACATACACCAGCTTTCAACAAGTCAATAAAGAGCTCTATTTCCGTGTACATGATTTTTGTTAAAGATTCTCAGAATGAACCTAATGCTTTAGCAAAAGAAAATAAAAGCAACCAAAAGGAATTAGAGTTATCCAATTTTCTCAAGGGGTTTCAAGATGTTTTTATTGATGACATCCCTTGTGACCTACCTCCTAAACGAGGTAATGATGACCATGCAATTGAACTTCTTTCAGGAAGTTCACTACCTAACAAACCTCCTTATAGAGTTTCTCAAGCTCAACAAGAGGAGATTATGCGGCAAGTGCATGAGTTAGTTGAGAAGGTCATGGTTAGGCCTAGCTCATCTCCATTTTGCTCACATGTGCTATTAGTGCAAAAGAAAGACGACACATATCGTATGTGTGTCGACTATAGAGCACTAAATAGGATCACTACAAGAATAGGTTTCCCGTTCCACAGGTAGAAGACCTATTTGATAAGCTACAAGGATCGACCTACTTCAGTAGGATTGACCTAAAAAGTGTCTATCATCAAATAAGGATAGTTGATCAAGACATTGTAAAGACCGCATTTGGCACCACATTTGGTCTTTACGAGTACATTGTCATGCCTTTTGGCTTGACCAATGCACCAGCCACATTCAACCACTTGATAGAGAATCTGTTCAAGCCTCATTGAACCTTCACTGGAGTGTTCTTTGATGATATTATCATCTACTCTAATTCATTAGACGAACACAAGCAACACCTCCAGGTAATATTTCAAGTTTTAAGAGAGAATAAACTTTATGTAAATCGAAAGAAAAGTGAATTTTTCTTGCAAGAGATTCAGTATTTAGGTCACATTATCTCTCAAGATGGCATCCAAATGGATCCATCAAAGTTAGAGGTAATAAAAGAATGGCCTTAACCAAAGAATCTTCATGAACTAAGAGCTTTATAGGTATTACTGTTGGGGTATAAAGCCCAATGTGGTCGCCCAGGTAAGTGGGCAGGCCGCCAAGTATGTACACGTATTCTTTTGTAAAAACCTAATAAGAACTCAATATGCTCTACACATTACAGTAGAGCGAGTTCACCATATCGTCGTGCTCTTCTTCTCACACTTTCTCTCGCATCGCACTTCCGCTCGTACTCCTTCAACTGGTATCAGAGCTCATATCGAGGCTCGGGGTAGCACTGCAGGAGGCTAGAGTCACCAGCTCAGATTGGAGTGAAATTCGACAGGCGAAGACACGGCCCCAAGGATGTTGTCAGAATTTCATTCTGAGGTCATCTCGGCCACCGTTCGGCTTCAACAAAGTTCTGCGCAGGCCATTTTCGACTACGTGGTCTCAGCGGGTGCAGATCCGACTCTGCAAATTTGGGGTTTTCGGCCTACGACTGTAGGTGCTGAGGATATCGACACTCCTAGAGTGTTGATTTGTGGCTGTCTACACATCGAAGGACGGCTCACAGTTCTAGGAGGCGTGTCACATACGACACTGGCGCATCTACACACAGACTGTAGACGACATCCACTAGTTCATCAGGTAGCTTGTGTTTGCTGCTTGATATTCCAGATTTCATCCTGACATTGCAGGTACTTCCACATGGGATGTATTGTCAGAGATGATGTATGTCTGTTGAGGGTTTGCTGGCTGTGAGTCACGCAGCAAACAATCGCCGTAGCGGTTACAGCATATAGTGGGAAATTTGTGGATGTATGACTTTGTGGGAAGTCTATGTATTGTCAGATTTACTGCAACCTTTTTTGAGGGTCGAGTGAGGTTTTATTGAGTTGGGGGATTCTCGAATGTTGAGATCCTTTCGGTGATACAGGTCTTGGAGCGATCCCTTGAGCACCCTTAGATAGGCAGCTAGGATGTATTGACTGTGAGTTAGACAGTTGGGATTGCATCTTTGCTTTACTGCCGTTGAGGCATTGTCACAGTCTATGCTTAGAGGACAGTGACAGAACAGTCAGAGATAGTACAGGTGCAGGACAGGTTTACCCATAGCTTACAGTGTCAGAGAGACAATTTTTTTTTGAGCTGTTTTTTGGTCTGTTTTTTGAGTACACCAGAGCCATTTTACAAAGGAGACTCTGCCAAAATTTATGCAGAATCTGAAGCTTTCTTGGTTCATTTGACAGGTTGATATTGGTTCAGAGGTCAGTTTACAGGGGAAACTCTGCCGAATTTTTCCCAGGAAAGTAAACTACTGTGAAGCATAGCTATGGCTGGATCACAGGACACTGCTCTTTACAATATCAAGAAGCTGGATGGAACCAATTTCCCATTGTGGAAGCAACAGATTTGGCACGTGTTGGTACAAAAGAAGCAGATAAAACCTATAAAGCTCAAGGGGATAAAACCAGAAGATATGGACGAAGATGAATGGAGCGAAATGGATGAATTGGCACTTTCTACCATTATGCTGACTTTGGCAGAAAGCGTTTACTTCAATGTAGCAGACGAGGTGTCAGCTTATCAAGCATGGTTAAAGCTGAGTGATCTTTATGAGAAGCAGAGTGCAGCTTCACAGGTATACTGGCTTAAAAAGCTTGTTGACTTGAAGATGAAAGAAGGGACCCCTATGTCCAATCATACGAATGAATTCAACACCATCTACAGTCAGTTGTCAGCTCAAGGTGTCAAGTTTGATGAACCTGTTAGAGCTATGTTCCTGTTGATCACATTGCCAGAAAGTTGGGACACTTTTCGCACAGCTTTGAGTAATTCTGCACCTCCAGATGGTTTGAACATAGCAGGTGTAGAAGGAAGTCTGCTTACTGAAGAAACCAATAGAAAGACAATGGACAAAGGCAAAGGAACAGCCTTAGTTTTCAGGGGAAGGACCAAAGAAAAGTACAAAGGTGGAAAGAGGAATCAGTCTCGTAGCAAGTCCCGCAGTGCTAAAGGCAAGAGTGACATAGAATGCTACCATTGTGGTAAGAAGGGTCACATGAAAAGAGACTGCAAAGAATGGAAAGCAGAAAAAGGCAAAGAGAAAGCTGAAGACCATGGTGAGAAGAACAAGTCCTCAGTGAAGATTCAAGAAATAAATGTGACAAACACTGTTGCAGAGGATGACAGTCTAGTGTCAGGAGACATCTACTTCTTGAAGAATACAATGGACTCAGCTCTTCTTAGAGAATCTGATGGAAATGCAATGAGTGACTGGATTATAGACTCAGGGGCATCACTTCATGTGTCTCCAAACAAGGAGTGGTTTACCTCTTATGTGACCACTAAAGATCATGTTCGGCTAGGCAATGGGCAGACATGTGAGATCTTAGGTGTTGGAGATGTTCAATTGAAGTTTCAGAATGGCTCTTCTTTCACGCTGAAGAATGTGAGACATGTTCCCGCAATTACAAAGAGCTTGATCAGCACAGGTTTACTTGATGATGCTGGCTACGTCACCACTTTTGGACAGAACATGTGGAAGATATCCAAGGGTTCTATGACAGTAGCACATGGAGTAAAGTCTGGAGGACTTTACATGATTTATGTATCAAATGTCTCTAAAAATGTAATCAATGTAACCGAGCGGCCGAACGTTTCTTTGTGGCATAGCCGGTTAGGACATATGTCCAAGAAGGGAATGGAAATCTTGTCTCGTTCTGGTTATTTGCCTGGCTTTTCATTTAATGATTTTGAATTCTGTGAACATTGTCTGTATGGTATGCAAACACAGCAGCCACATAAGCATAGAAGCAGTAGAAGAGATACACAATTGGCACTTGTTCATAGTGATTTGTGTGGACCTATGCCTAACCTATCTCTACGGGGATCTTCTTACTTTATGACATTTATAGATGATTACTCGAGGAAAGTATGGGTTTACTTTCTCAAGCACAAGGATGAAGCGTTTAGTGTTTTCAAAACATTTGTGACACTTGTGGAGAATCAGAGTGGCAAGAAGCTTAAATGCTTACGCACTGACAATGGTGGAGAGTATGTTTCAAAGGCCTTTCAGGACTTTTGTGAGTCAAAAGGTATAAAACGTGAACTTACTGCTCCTTACACTCCTCCTCAAAATGGTGTTGCTGAGAGGATGAATAGGACCATACAAGAGAAGGTCAGAAGTATGTTGTCTAATGCACAGCTGCCAAATGGGTTTTGGGCTGAAGCTGTATCAACAGCTGTTCATCTTGTAAATAGATCTCCCAGCAAGGTTTTGCAGAAGGATTCAGTGCCAGAGATGGTATGGTCAGGCAAAATGCCCTCATACAAGCATCTCAGAGTCTTTGGCTGTGAGGCATATACTCACGTTCCAAAGGAATTTAGGAACAAACTTGCGCCAAAGAGTAGAAAGTGCATCTTTCTAGGCTATGGTAATTCTGGTGAGATGGGGTACAGACTTTGGGATCCCGAATCCAGAAAGGTTGTCCGCAGCAATGATGTTCACTTTAATGAATCCAAATATCATTCTAAACCAGAGAGGGTTGAGGAGATTAGAAGAGTTGTCTTCCAAGAAGATGGACCTGCACGTGGAAGACAATATGTCAGGGCTCAAGAGGAGCAAGGACAGGATAGAGTGGAACCACAGGTTGTGGCTGAGCCTGAGCCACCTATTGTGCGTAGATCTGGACGTGTCACGCGACCTCCTGATAGGTTTGTTCCATCTATGAACTATGTCATGTTGACTGATTGCAATGAGCCTTCATGCTACAAGGAAGCAGTGCAAATGAAGGACTCCGGGAATTGGGAATTGGCCATGTAGTCAGAGATGACAGCTCTGCATAAAAACCAGACATGGAAGCTAGTTAAATTACCACGGGGCAAAAAGGCTCTACCTTGTAAATGGGTTTACAGGTATAAGATCACCGCTCATGATAGTCAGCCAAAGTACAAAGCAAGGCTTGTTGCCAAGGGCTTTAAGCAAGAACAAGGCATTGACTTTGATGAAGTCTTCTCTACAGTGGTCAAGATGACTACATTGAGATGCTTTCTTGCATTGGTTGCCATATTAGATTTGGTGTTGCACCAAATGGATGTCAAGACAGCGTTCTTGCATGGTGATTTAGATGTGGAAATTTACATGCAGCAGCCAGAAGGGTTTGTTGAGAAAGGCAAGGAAGATTGGGTATGCCAGTTGTTAAAGAGTCTTTATGGCTTAAAACAATCACCGAGGGCATGGTACCATAAATTCCACAAGTTTATGCTTTCTCAAGGCTACAAACGTAGTGAGTTCGATCACTGTCTATATACAAAGAAGGCTAAGGATGGTAGTTGGCTGATCCTTATTTTGTATGTGGATGACATGTTGATTGTTGGCAAGCACTTGGAAGAAATTTCAGCTTTGAAGTCAAAGATGGCAAAATCGTTTGACATGAAAGACATGGGTGAGGCAAGTCATATACTTGGTATGCGCATTGAGAGAGACAGATCAAAGAAGTTGATTTGGTTATCTCAAACAGAGTATATTGACAAGGTTTTGCAACGTTTTAATATGGAGAAGGGAAAGGCACTGAGTGTTCCATTGCCACCATATGTGAAACTTAGCAAACAAGATTGTCCTGTGTCTGAGGAAGAACAGGCTGAAATGGATAAGATTCCATATGCGTCTGCAGTGGGTAGTTTGATGTATGCAATGATTGCTACTCGCCCAGACATTGCATTTGCAGTGGGAGTAGTAAGTCGATACATGTCAAACCCAGGCAAGAAACATTGGGAAGTAGTGAAAGGAATATTGAGATACCTGAAAGCTACAAAGAGTATGCGTATATGCTATGGGAGTCAGGAGCTAAGTGTAAAGGGTTTTACAGACTCAGATTATGCAGGTGACTTAGACAACCGAAGGTCTACGTCAGGGTATGTCTTTACATTGGCTGGTGGAGCAGTATCATGGCGTTCTAGATTACAAGATTGTGTTACTCAGTCTACTACAGAGGCTGAATATGTTGCAGCATCAGAGGCATGCAAAGAATCAATTTGGCTTAATCGACTAGTAACAGATTTGGGAATCAAAGAAGAGATGCCTGTGTTATATTGTGATAGTTAAAGTGCTATACAATTGGCTCGCAATCCAGTTTATCACTCAAAGACAAAGCATGTGGATGTGAAGTATCATTTCATCAGGGAAATGCTCGAGGATAAGCAACTTCAGCTTGTCAAAGTTCACACCACAGAAAATCCTGTTGATCTACTTACAAAAGGACTTCCCTCAGAGAGCTTTGCGCATTTTCGCAAGCAGTTAGGTGTAGGGTAGTACATCAGTTCTCTACATCTCTTGTATATTAGCTTCTCTCACACTTAAAGTACCACATTGGACTTTAAGTGGGAGGTTGTTGGGGTATAAAGCCCAATGTGGTCGCCCAGGTAAGTGGGCGGGCCGCCAGGTATGTACACATATTCTTTTGTAAAAACCTAATAAGAACTCACTATGCTCTACACATTACAGTAGAGCGAGTTCACCATATCGTCGTGCTCTTCTTCTCACACTCTCTCTCTCGCGTCGCACTTCCGCTCATACTCCTTCACATACTATAGACGCTTCATAGAAAAGTTCTCACAAATTGCGGGACCATTACATGACCTAACAAAGAAAAGCGTTAGGTATACATGGTCTGCTAAGGAGAACAATGCTTTCGAAAAGCTTATCTCTCAACCTGTGCTTACACTACCGGATCTCTCAAAACCATTTGAGGTCCAATGTGATGCTTGTTGTGATTGCCTTGAAGTTGTTTTGCTTCAAGAAGGGCACGCCATAGGCTATGAAAGTCGAAGGCTCGACCCTGTTGAGCAAGCTCTAGGCATATATGAAAAGGAACTCCTTGCAGTTCTACATGCCTTAGACTCATGGAAGCACTATTTATTGGGGACCCTTTCATTCTGCGAACGGATCACCAAAGTCTTAAGTACTTCATGACGCAGACCAAGCTCTCCGAAAAACAAATGAGGTGGGAAAATTTCCTTTCGCAATTTCATTTTCAAATTGCTCACATTGCTGGCAAGCATAATCAAGTAGCAGATGCACTCTCAAGACGGCCGAGAGTCAATGCAGTTTCCGTAGCAACTCACAATGATCGATCTTCAATGATAGATGAGTATGCTATTGATCCCGATTTTAGAGATGTGATTTCAGCCCTTGCATTAGGAAAGAAAGAACAACCATTTACTTTACAAGATGGTTATCTTCTCTATGGCAATAGACTATGCGTTACTAACTCACTACGTGAGAAAGTAATGTATGAATCTCATGCTCCTCCTTACAAGGGGCATAGAGGGATTCAGTCTACCCTAAAGGGAATTGAAACATGTTTCTATTGGCCTACCATGAAGCAACCTGGATTGCTTCAACCCTTGCCAATTTCTAATTCACCATGGGAGAGCATATCCATGGATTTTATCTTTGGATTGCCTAAGTCTATCGATGGGAATACGGGAATATGGACGATAGTAGAGAGGTTCAGTAAACAAGCTCATTTTATACCTGTCAAAAAGACTTTCAAATCCCATCAAATGGCAACCCTCTTCATTTCACAAATTTTCAAGTACCATGGCTTGCCAATGTCCATAGTGTCGGATAGAGATCCTAGCATGACCAGTAATTTCTGGAAGGGTCTCTTTGAGAATTTAGGGACAAGGCTAAACTTCTCTTCGGCCTATCATCCACAAACGGATGGCCAAAGTGAAATAGCTAACCTAACAATTCTAGATCTACTAAAAGCCTATGTAACGGAAGTAGATCAAAGATCCCAATGGGAGAAGTACTTACCCTTAGTGGAGTACGCTTACAATAACACTGTACATACTTCCACAGGAAAAGCACCTTTCGAGGTAATTGAGGGAAGATCAAAAAGTCCCTTGCTACTTAAGGTACATGGGAAGATCTTCGCTGCAGATGAGTATAGCCGAGACCTACAAGAATCTTTTCAAAAGATTAAGGATGCTATCTCTATCTCACAACAAAGGAAAAAGGTTGTTGCTGACAAGCACAGAAGAGCCCAAGACTTTAAAGAAAATGATTGGGTCTTATTAAAATTTCCCAAGGCTCGATTAAGGCACACGACGAACAAGAATCCAACGGGACACCAAAAGTACTATGCTAAACTAGCAAAAAGGTACTATGCTCCCTTCCAGATTCTTAGGCCAATCAATGAGATGGCCTATCAACTCAAGTTGCCCAATCATTGGCTCATACACAATGCTTTCCATGTGAGCCTATTAAAGCCTTACAAAGGAGAGCCACCTCAAGAACCAACTACTGAAGACCCACCGGAGATCGAGGACCAAGAAGAGGTGCTGCAGCCGGAGTCCATTCTCCGACATGAAGACAAGGTACTAAGAGGGGGTAAGACTATCCGACAATACCTTATTAAGTTTAAGAATTATCCTTTTGAAGATGCTAGATGGATGCAAGGCATACAATTAAAGGATAACCTAAACCTTGTCAATGCTTACAATGCTTCCCAAGAGTAAGAAAATGTACAAAATGTTAAAAATGAAAAAAAAAATTGTCTTATAAGACTCTCTTTTTCTTTATTGTGCACAAAAATGAAGTAGTATGCATGCTTAGATCAAGTTTGCGGAGAGGACGTCTTCCAAACACCAAGTAGATCTTGTCACTCTACTAAGGAAGATTGATAGGACTAATGTGCAGACATGCTTGCGGCAGCCTCAGGCTCTCAAGCGCCAAATGGACTAGTCATCTATTGTGGAATGATGTCGTAGGGTAACATAGGGATCCTCTACCCACTAAGAAAAGGACAATGAATATGCTTTATCTTCTCTACCCCATAGTCGAGGACGACTATGATTTCAAGAGAGAGGTAATGTCATAATAATCAATATCTAATTCTTCTAAATGATTTTCTCATGTTAAACTGATCATTTAATATGGGGAAGTGCCAGGGGCGAAAATGCTAGAATATTGGTTAAGCTAGCAGACCTGCCACAATAGGAATCCAAAGGGGGGGCCATCTGCAAAAGAGCCATGTGCAATAATGGGCTTAAAAGACCCTAAGGTTCAGCCCATTAAGACTTCCAAAATGCTAAGGTTCCAAAATTCAAAGGTTGAGTCCAAAGGTCAAGCATGGTGGGAATTGGATGCTTTGTGTGTGTCCCAAAAGTCTTTATCAATCCCTACATAGGAGGGGACGAGCCTTGGGAGTAGGGGATGAGAGAGAAACTCACACACACACACAAGCTCCCTTTACACAAAGGGAATGAGGGACACATGTCAGCTCCCTAGCCCAGATGCCCACAAGGGGATGAGAGAGAAACTCACACACACACACACACACACACACACACACACACACAAGCTCCCTTTACACAAAGGGAATGAGGGACACATGTTAGCTCCCTAGCCCAGATGCCCACAAGCTGCTTGATTCCTATTGGCCAGGAGGCAAAGGGGTCCAATGAGAGTTTAGTTGCATTTATTAATTACATAAAGCTTTCACAAAAAGGGGAAAGGGGGACACATATCAGAAGGCTATCACTTATACTGCTTAATTATCATTGGCTAGCCCTAGGGAGGTCCAATGAGACTGTAGCATGAGCAAATAGCAAGAGGGGTCGACCAAGAGAGAGAGGGGGCTGATTTTTGCAAGGCATTATCACACACACACTCACAAAATCTCATGTGTGAAGAAAAGAAGACTCTCTCTCCTTCTCAAGCTTTAATGGAAAGCTTACCACCTACTCCAAGCTTGTGAGAAGGGAGGCCTACACCAACAACTCTTGGCTTTGTGATGCAAATCCAACCAAGAGCCAAGCTTCAATGCATGCTCATCTCCTCTACCATGCTAATTACTAAGCTAAGCTATGCTAATATGAGTGATTATGTGAGGAGATGTACATCTTTCTCGTAAGAATACTCCTTCTTCCTCTCAATCTACTCTCATACCCCGCTAGCTCTCACCATCTTCGAAGGTGTGTGAGGTCTTGGGTCTGAGACCGGAGAGAATTGATATTGTGTTTGATAAGTGTTTTGCTTAGTGCATGAGGCTTTCATCTTCATTGCACTAGCTAGTCTTGAAGGAACACAAAGAATTGTATTGTACAATGTCTCTCTTGATGGGAGAAACCATAATACAAAGCCCTTTGGAGGGGGGACCGGCTCCATGTAAATCCGGTCCTCAACTGTTGTCAATAGCTTAATTTGTCTCTCTTTTGAAAGTATTGTTCATGATATCTAACTAGGTGTTATGCTTTTTGTTGCTCTCTCCACCCAAGCACTCTTGTAGTTCTCATTAGGAATCTATTCTAATGAAATGCCCACTATGTTCATGCTAATTTCCGCTACACACAAGTTTTTAGGCCATTAAATGTTACATTGGGGTTTTGTTTCAAGGTCCACCACTTGTTCAAGGTAGGTGCTCCATTGAAACATGGAAAGAAACAAAAATACACCACTTGTATAAGACTCTACCACTTGTCTGCGCTAGGCTCCATTGAAACATGAAAAACCCATGATATGTTGTACATGGGTGGTTTTGTTTCAAGGTGCACCACTTGATTAATCTAGGATACTTTGCAACATTTAGAGAGGTCAAGCTCTACCACTTGTTCGAGTTAGGCTCCACCAAAACATGGAGAGAAGAAAGTTTCACCACTTGTCCAACCTTGGCTTGATGTATGGAGATAATCAAGGTTCCACCATGTCTCCAATATAGGTATATAAAAGAATTGCAAGGTCCACCATGTGTACAATCTATGATGGTTGTAACAAGAGAGGTTTCATTTCAAGATTGAACACTTATCCACCTCCACTTGTCTAGCCTTAGCTCCATGGAAGCATGGAGAAAAGCAAGGTCCACCACGAATCTAAGTTAGGATCCTTTGAAGATACGAAACACTAGTTTTCCTAAATATGCATGGGGGAACCTCCACAAAGACCATTATTTGTCACATATCCTATGCTGCAACATGTGGAGTTTTATTTGAAGGTCCACTCTATGTTCAAGCTAGGATCCATTTAAGCATGGAGAGAAGTAAGATATACCTTAGTCCAAGATAGCGTCCATTGAAACATGAGAGAAGGAAGGTTCACCACTTGTCCAAGCAATACATGGGTAGTTTGGTTTCAAGGTACTTCACTTGTCTAAGGTGCACTTCATTGAAGCATAGAGAGAAATAAGGTTTACCACATGGCCAAGATATGCTCCATCGAGACATAGATAGAAACAAGGTCCACCACTTGTCCAAGCTAATGTAACAAATTGGTGTTGTTTTAAAGTCTACCACAATTGTCTGAATTAGACTCCATGGTAGGTCCACCACTTGTCCAAGCTAGGCTCCAATGTAGCATATGAAGGGGATATTAATACAAGGTCTAAAACTTACAAAAGTCAAGCTCTTAAGCCATTAAGTTTAGATTAGTCTTATATTTTTAATCTAAGGATTCACCATTGAAACATTAAATACTTGATATGAAAAAGATAAACTCAAGAAATACTATATAAAACAAAATCTAACACTAAGAGTATCAACATGCAACGTGGATTGTTGGGTTTGAAGACCAGCCCACTCTTCTATATCGGCATGGAGCTTAACAAAGTCTAGAAGCTTGATTGCTAAGGTTCTGTGCTCCTCCGCTCTCTCAACCAAGCATAGGACTTTTTTTTTTTGGGTAGTCCTTCTTGTGCAACCAAGGAGCCATCGCTAAAGAGATCAACAAGTTTGTGGTATTCAAAACAATATTTATGAATGTAGTGCTTGACCAAAGTGCTTTTTGGCTTCCAAATATTGTAAATCTGACATGCTTTCATTCGATACTTGAAGCAATGAACAATCAATCGGCATGGGATGTTCCTCTGATCTTATTTTTAATTCTTCAAAAGCATTACCTTGTCCCAAGAAGGCAACAACTGATAGGAAATGAATTGATCCTTTACAAGAAGCTAATGTAAAGTGATGCAAGGCACCACAACAATGGTAGCTCACATTATCTCCCAATCTTTGGAATGCACATTGCAAATTTGTGAGTTTAGTGAAATCCAAAAATGCAAGAAAGATAAACCTAGGATCTGTTGACCCTCAAACAGTAGCCAAGATCCCATCCAAATCATTGTTAATGTCTCCTCGCTCCACTGCAAACCGTCCCCATAGTGTTTTGTCAAGTCTAAAATACATAAGCCGCTAGGCATTTCATTGTTAAAGTGGCACTTCAAGTAGAGATTTCCTTCCTCTGTAGGCTCACCATATATATAGACTATGGTAAATCTTTAGGCTCAATTTTTTGCTTTTGAAGTTGAGTTGCCCACTGCATATATTTTATTCCTTCATTTGGAAAAGCCGTTTTCTTTATTCCACGCTTCAAGCTAGTTTTGAGCCATTCCTCACATAGCACCAAAATTGTTTTATAAACTGTTTTATTGATGTTATACATGTTGGCAACTTCTTACCAATTTGTACATGGTGATACCACATTCAAAGCATTGAAGCCCTCAAGAAGTGCATCTTGAATCAATTTGTTTTGCTTGAGTTTCTTGATTCAATCATACATATCAGTTACATCACCATCTTGATTCAATCATACATATCAGTTACATCACCATCTTTTGCACTCTTTGACGACATAATCTTCTCATTTTTTATTTCTTGTTGAATAGTCTTTATCTCTGATTCGTCAAGACCGCAAAGGAATCTAAATGCAGTTGTTGGGGGTTTCCTGTTCTCCTCCTCAATGATTTCTAACCAAGAATCATAAACTTCTTCAGAATATGTCACCATGTCTGCTTGTTTAGCAATCCAACTTGCTCCTGCACTCATTTTTGCCAATCGAAGAAAAGCCTAAAAAGAAATATAGCCATAATTAAAACATTGAACACTGGATTATATATAAAGACTACAAGAAAGGAAAAAAGTGACTTACATCCATCCAACACGATTTACATGTCCCTATACAACTCCACTTGCGACTTGGTGGTCGTCTTGAGAAGATCCATTGACTTCGCAAGTGTCTCAATATCTGACTATAAGGTTGCTTGACATACAATGCTTTAGCCTCATCGTTTGCAATGGCAGATATAGCAGTTGCAACAAACGGAGGAGCATTCACAACAATGCGAGCCTTTCTAAATTTATACACATGAATCAATCTTTGAAATATCTCTTTATTTTTTGTTGATTGTGGAGCAATACTTTTGGAGCATAGACTGAATGTTGCCCATCAAAAATCCAATAATGATAATCTTGTAACTTGCTCTCTTCTACCTCTTCCACTGCCAAAGGAGTACCCTCCTTTGTCTTTGCATTCCGCACGGGCATCAAGTATGCACATGCTACAGGCTTAGTTGTACTGCGTGAAAATCCAAATAGCATGCTTTCTGCATGTTTTTTATCGAGAATATGTGCATTATGGTGATCCGGAGCAAGCCAACAATTTGAACAGGGACATCAAACTCCTTATATTAGAAAGGAAAATAGTTTATGTACTTGTTCATTCCACATGTGTCCTTTCCTGTCCTTTCATGGTCTCATCTTCTAAAACATTTGGATCCACAATTTTCATCTTTGATGTTGAACCCTGTTTTAAGGATGTCCAAAATGTAACTAGTTCCCTTAGGTGCCACTTTTTGCACTTTGGCTTGCTTTTTTGTAGGCGTTCGTGAAGCTTTCACCTTCTTTCCTTGTAGTGTGGCAATGATGGAGGTTTGAAGTTGATATGCATTGAGATCTGTAGTTGATTCTTCAATCTTCCATCCTCGAGAGTACATGGTCTCTTCTTTATTTTGAGACATGCGTACAAATGCATATGCTCTTGGAGATAGTTGAAATTCTTGATTCATTGGAACTACAATGTCAATGCACTCCACCCCTGGATGACTATCAACTGCAAAGACGGATGCTTCCACTACTTGGTCCAACATCTTCAAAGAGACTATCATTCTCCTTTTGCCAATAAAAAGATGCACCTTATGAAACTGTGCACCTTTGTGGTATGGGTGTCTAACCTCACTCCTATCTTATTGCAGATTTAGCGAGAACCACGATTGAATTGTCAATCCATGGGACGAAGCTGACTCGACTAGTGCATAGAGGCTACAAGAGGTTGTCAATGTCTCGGAGAACAACTTTTCATCTCTTCAATGCGGACTCTTCTTTCCGCATTGTCTGAGCTTTTCACTGCTATGTCCTTTTGGAGAGCTCTCGACAAATTCTTCATCGAATTTGTAAGTTCTTTTGGTGGACCTTGTGGCTCGAGGGGATGGCTGGGCAGACACGATCCATGTGTTCTGATGGAGGAGGTGGCAAATTGTATGCCATGCCGATAGCATGGTAGGCTATTCTTGTGAGTACCTCAGGTGCTCCCAGATATGTTATCTTAACCTCTTTCTTTGTACCCTTCAGTGTGGATAGAACATATTGTGCATGGTCAATGGGTTGCCTGGTTGTCGACTTTAATGCTTGTGTAAATGTAGTCGCAACTGCATGATTGGGTGTTGTGTATCTTGGCGGTGTCTTTGTGAGAAAGTGGAAATGTTGATGATATAATCTTGTTGGTTCTTCCACTTGCTTTTGGATAAGATCAACAAAGGTTGCAGCATCGGTCTCCTTGGTGAAGGTACCTGCTGTCTTTCTATCTCTAGCCCTCATGGTCATCCCTTCTGTCGGCATTTGAGAGCTTCGGCCACTATCTCTTTCGTAATTACCACTTTGACCTTGTTCCCTTGCTGGTCAGAAATCTCGGCTGTTCCAGCTTCCTTGATTGTGGACAGGAGCTCATAAGCTTTCTGAAAATCTACACCACATGGCTCTTGGTTGTAGAATTCTCTAAGTCCAAGCCTTCTGTTAGCTACTTTTGTCTCGGACTTTGCTGCGACATCATAGACCTCTTTTGGCAGAAGTTGTAACTCTACCTGATGTCCTTCTTCACTTTTGAATCTACCTGTCAAAACCGTTGTGTTATTCTCCTCAAGCTGTTCTTTAGACAGATAGGTTTCTTTGACTATCTTTACTGAATTGGGGTCCAATTGGTATGGTGGTAGCTCTTGCAACTTCTTCTTTTGAGAGACCCTCTTCTTGGCCTTCTCCGCAACTTGCATGGCTCCTGTTAAGTGAATAGAGTGTCAAAGTTAGCAATTTTGGTAGATTCCGCTCTAAAATATCCTCCAGTCTGAATTGCTGACAAATTGAGTCCAATTTGCTTCAAATCAATTTTTGAACATGCATAGATGCATAAAAACATGTAAAGATCAAAATCATGAAGTCCAAGCAAAAATTTACAACAAAAGTAAATAATCGTGATTATTCGCACTGAGAGATTTTTTCAACTTCTTGCAATTTTGGCATTATAGGATTGAAGTATGTATCAATTAGATACTCTGAGTGAAGTGTGGGCTCATTTGAGTGCACTACGTGAGAATGGTGCAAGATTTGAGCTTTAGGTCTCTGAAACAGTAGATATAAAGGAATTTTGAGATTTTGGGCTCCAAATTTGTTCAAGCTTGGTTAGTGGGCTTAGGATATCATGTACTTTGGTCCCATGATGGCAAAGTTGCAATTTTCCCCATCTTGGCAAAAAAGTAAATAATTGCAATTATTAACTTTTCTTTAATCAAAATGAGCATTTTTTGGTGCAACTTGGTTCTAGGCATGGTGTAGACCCTGTGTATGTGATATGAGGTGATTTGGATAAAAAGATGTGACTCATAACTTAGAAATTGGTTTGAAATGGGCTTCTTTGCGTTTTTTGACAATTTTCCAAGTTACCATTGATCATTTTGACTCATACTTGAAATGTGGCATGTAATAGGTGTGTACAAGTGATAGGTGAGGTGATGATACCATTTTCAAGCCAAAATATTATAAAAGTAAATAATCGCGATTTTTTACAGCAGTCAACGTTTTCTTGCAAAACTTGAGAATTTTGACCTAAACATATTCTATACTCCTAAAACAAGTCCTAAATTGAATTTGGTTGTCAGCATCACTTCGTGCTTTATCGACTCTAAAATCACCTATTTTTGTGACTACATGGCCGGTGGAGTTGGTTAGTCACTTTTGAGGCTATGGACTTGTCCGCTACATAGTCCTGAAGCAACTCATCCAATGTTGGCCCATTTGGAGTCAGTTTGACCTCATATGTCAAATTTGACGCTTTGTAGCCTTCGATCCGTTTTCTGCTTTTCGAGGGATTGGCTTGATTGATTTTATGAAACCAATCATATACATTGTGTATAGACCTCGTATGTAAGTTGTCTGTGGAGTCAGAATCCAATTCTGGCATTTGTCAAAAATCTAGCTTTTCTACTTGGGACCCCCTCGACCCTTGCCGAATGGTCAACTGTTGATATAGAAGTGTTCTATTATGTTGGGGCATGCTACAGTTCAAGTCTCATCTGATTTGGTTGAGTTGACAGGCCGCTATGGTCAATTTTTGGTCGTAGGTCTTCATGCACTGCTCGTATTCTAGGGTTTTTTCCAGGGGTTTAGACTAGCTACCGGTCGTACAAAATGGATCATTGATAAGTATAAAACTTACCCCTCATGTCTTGTATGAGACGGCGCTAAAAACAGGCAACTGTGGACTCCAAAAAATGCGCGCGACGAAGGTCGAAAAGCTCTCTCTCCAAAGGCAACAAGTGAAAATGAGGTGATTTTAGCCTACCTTGGGTATCTATACTCGGACTTCCCGAACCATTTTTCCCCAAATTCCTCTGTTAGTCCTACTAGGCCATGAAATCTATGTTAAACTCAAAAATTTTCCCAATTGGATTCCTAAAGCTCATTCTGCAAGAATTCTGCAAAAGTAGGTCTAACTGCCTAATTTAGGCTTCCCGTTTCCATCTGTCGATTTGATTGAATTTTTTTGTGTTTGTTCGCCTTGTCTTTCTGATCATCAACATATCTTCAGTTTTTTCATCTGAGCTCCTTAGCTATTTAATATCAATTTTTGACTTGTTTATTGAAAAAATCAAAGAAAATAACAAAATGCGCTAAAAAAATAATGTCAAAATCCAATAATTAAGAAAATCCATTGAAAAACATAGATTTATCATTTTTTGTTGGACTTCTCCATTTTTAAGTCTCAATACCAAGAAAATGATGAAAAGTAACAAAAAAGAACTATTTTTTGATGAGTTTTTGATAGTATATACACTATTTACAACCATCGGGGAGATATTATGAGTTAAATTTCCCCTGTTGATTATTTATAAGGGCATTATTACGTAATTTTACAAAAAATCACACGTTAACATCAAAAATTTTCCTCTCTCTTCAAACCTTGTCCTTAATTACTTAGTGCTTTTCCACCCCTTCGAGATGGCGTACTCCGGGACGACTGTGTGCATGAGTTGAACAATCATGTCTATGCATAGCCTTGGTTAGCTCTACCATGCTTTGAAGATTAGTGCAGTTCAAACCGTCATGATGTGCAAGAGTTGGGTCTTGAGTAATTAACTCAAGAGTTTCTGATGTCGAGGTTTTCTGATGATGTCTTCCAAAGAGCAAATCTTGTAGCTGGTGTGCTCTTTGCTTGATTGTACCATCAGGATGCTTTGGCATGTTAATTTCCTGAGCTGTTGGTATCAATAAATGACTGATGTTGAGCTTTTATCCGCCATTGATATCTTGGTTTGTCTTGGTCAAAATGGTGTGGTTGAGTCTTCTGAGTCTTAACTCTCCATTGCTTGATCGGTTTTGACAGTTTGTGGAGAAGATAAGTGTTCTTTTTTCTTCTAAATCCATTTCATGTTAAGTTCCTTGCTCGGAGATGCTCGTCGCTGTGTTTTGAACCTTGGAACCATCTTTGGTACTGTCGATGATATTTTGGGTACCCAAATTTGAATCGGCTTATCCTTAAGCTGTGCTTTTGGTACGCAAATTTGACAGACTCCTTGCATACTACTTGTAGCATTTACTTGTTGATAGGATGAAGAAGATTGATTGATTCATGGTTTGCTTTGCTGGTAACTTCCTTTCCATTCCTCCTTGCTTGGTGCAATTGGAACAATGAGTTGTCTGCCTTTAGGTGATAGCTTGAGCTGATTGGTATCCCAATCTGGTATTGCCTTGTAAATCCGCATCCAGGGGATTCCAAGAATCATCGTCTCATTCATGTGTTTCATCTGGTAAGCATACAACCTGATGAGGACATGAACATCCATGTACTATCACATTTAAGTTGACGACTCCCAATGTTGGTGTTTGGTTCTTGTTGCATCCTTTGATAGTCGTTATTCCTGCTGTCAAAGACTGATTGGTTGCTTTCTTGTATGTGGAATATCTGACTGCATTTACTCGAGCTCATGTATCAACCAATGCATTTGTGCTATGATTGTTGAGTTGTACTTTGATGCGAAGGTCCATTCCATCTAACCATTCATCATCTGTTGACACGGTATCTTTCGGCAATTCCCATTGTCAGTCATCTGTTTCCAGAGTGTTGATGGGAATAGGTATTTGTTGATTCTTGAGAGCAACTTTCCTTTTGAGTACTCAAAGCTGAGCTTCTTCTTGGGCTTCATCAATAACCTGCTGTCGTTTTATCTTCCTTTGCTTAGCTGCATGCATTCTTTCTAGCAATTCATTGGTTAGTGCCAAATTGTACTTCTTTAAACGACAATCCACTAATCCAATTAGCCATTGGTTCACCATCTAAGGTGGATAACTTAACTGCTCCACTTGGAGATACATCTTCAATGATAAACGGTATGTATCCCTTTTTCTTAAACTTGGGAATGTGTTGCTTGAGGGAATAGACTAAAACTAAATCCCCTTTTTTGAAGATTTTTGTAATTAGATGGGAATAAAAAAATTGTTGTTGTTTTCGCTTTTGTGCATAACGCAGAAACTCATGATAATCCACATAAGTATGCCTCGAGTGTGGGTTTGACGCTCCGTTGGTAGTAGAGACACATCCTGGATAGGGATACCGGTCCATAGCTCCTTTAACTCATCAATAAGAGGGGCTAGATACACATCCAAGTTTTTGACTTTGTACTTTCCAGGGATCAATAAAGATAGCATGATGTAGCCTTTGTTGGTGCTCTTCCAAGGGGGGATGTTGTAATTGATCAAGACAACTCGCCATGTGCTCCATGACGTACTATTGGTGCCGAAAGGGTTGACACCACAACATTGTATGCAATAAGCTTCAACTGGCTTGAGGTTCTTGTCAAGCTCTAGGAATTCAATTTTCCAATGATCATCTGCACCACAGTTATGACAGTTTCCAGTTCTTGGCTTAATCATGGGTCTTACCATAGGAGCTCTAACACCTTGATTAGCTACATAGTACATTGGTGCAAGCTCTGGTGTAGCATAAGTCACAGGTTCTTCCATTGGTGGTGGATGTAATTATACCAAACTCCTTCTACCATTATTTTAGATGGACTAGGCTCAGCATAGGGTGTAATAGGCACTAGTGCTTGTTCATCTATGACTCCCTCTAGATGCATGTACTTTACAGGCACTGCATTATGTCCGAATATGGAGGTTGTTGACCCAACATCGGTTGAGTTCTTTCCATACCCATCGATGGTCTTTGAGCTAGGGCCATGTTAGGATGATATCTGTACATGGGTTGTCCTTGTGGCCTTATAGGCACGTATTGAACATTCCCATCATACTTTTGTTAGTAATAGCACTCATTGGTCTCATGGTTGGTCCATTTATCCTCGATTGCACACCATTTCTGTGGCCTAATTGGTTGTCCCTATTGAGGTATCCCTTGTCCTGGTCCTCTCATAGGTGCTTTTTGCATGTTCTTCATCATGTCATTCATCTTTTTGAGCATGTCTTCTATGGTTGAAAGCGGTGCTGCAGTAGCCGTTCCCACTTGTGCTGGTTTGGTGGATGTTGTTTTCTCACTTTAGGGACATCTTCTTTGTTGAAAATATCACAATTGTCTCCTAAGTCAATAGCATCTGACACACACTCTTTTAGGGTTGTATGCTTCTTGCTATACAAGATAGCATGAAGTTATTTGTTCAGCAGTCCCTCTAGAAACAATGATACTAATCACTCTTCTGCAGGTATCTCTAGCTCTAGGCATGTGGCAATGTTTTGTTTCATTCGAGTTGCACGATCCCTAACAGACTCACCTTGTTTCTGTTTAAAGCTGTAGATTTGAGCTACCGTATTGTGTTTGATCCCCGTTTTGGAACAAGCAGCTACAAATACTTGAGCTAAGGTATTAAAGTCCATGATTGACCTTGGTGGAATGTTTTGGAACCATGTCAATGCTTTTCTTTCTAATGTCATTCCAAACCCTTCGAATTAAGTATTGTTGAGCCAGCAAAGGATCACACCCACATTTTTGCTCACACTCATCATTTTTGTAACCATT
Organism: Adiantum capillus-veneris; assembly: GCF_014529385.1. NCBI lineage: Eukaryota > Viridiplantae > Streptophyta > Polypodiopsida > Polypodiales > Pteridaceae > Adiantum > Adiantum capillus-veneris. Next base: position 157,551,757 of record NC_140932.1, read on the forward strand.
GATTGTAGTAAATGTCTTTCCGACATTGATTTTGAATTGAGCCATTCATTAAGTAACAGGACTCCATTGAGTTTCCAGCTTGTAATCCCGAAGTAATTTCACTTGCTGATGTAATTAGTTAGAGATGTTCTCACCTCCAAGGCTGAGGTATATAAGCCAAAGTTTTGTAACGTAAGGGAGATTCAGTTTATTAATCAAAGTGAGTTTTTGAGCGCCGTGACTGTGTCTCAGAGAGAGAGAGAGAGAGAGAGAGAGAGAGAGAGAGAGAGAGAGAGAGAGTCTTATCTACTTGCTACGCGAGCTACGGAGCCGCCATGGGAGAAGCGACACCACCATTGTGTTAGCAACGGCGAGAGCTACGCACAGATACCAAGAGTGCGCGCTATCGGCTTCTATGTGTGGTAAGTTCCTACGAGCTTCGGTGTGAGTTTTCTTCCAACTCGTGTGTCGGAATGGAGTGTGCAGCATATCTATAGAACCACAACGAGTAGAGCTACACATTGGTACCATCGGGGTCAAGTTTTGATCACCTGTATTTTTCGGCCTGTCTTCATACGCGTTTGCCGCACGGAGTGGTTATAGGTTGATTTTGCAGTTCAAGTCTTTAGGGTGTTGTTCTTACCTAGTGTATAGACTTCCCCTTGAGTTTGAGATCGATTCAATGATTCTAGATCCTGTTTCGTATAGCATTCGTTCGTAGTAAGGATTTCAGTCACTTGCGTATTTTAGAACTTAGATTTGATTTCTTTAGTAGTGATTGTCATTAGAAGGTCAAGTAGGTGATTTGACACCCACCTAGTTGTTTCCATGCGCTTGCGGGTCAAGCTCCGTCCTCGTCTGACAAATTCTGTTGTTGGTTGAGTTCTCGCTATTTAGCTTCGGCTAGCGGCGTAACCGCCTTAACATTTGGCGCCGTTGCTGGGGACGAGAGCCCTAAGTAGGTGACCTTAGACTAATCCTACGAGGTAAGTCGTATAAACTACTTTGTATACTTTAGTTAGAAAATATCTAGGAGTGGTGGACTCCGAAGATCTCGAGAGATACTAAGAAGTGGGGTATTCCTAGGTCTTCCGTGTTGACAATATTTTTAGATTAGCTTAGATTTGTTTGTTGTTTTGTTGGTGTTGAGTAGTTGTTGATAGAAGAAGAATTTGCTAGTCCGTGAGTGACAGTGGATATCTTTAAAGTCACAATTACCAAACCCATTTTATGATTAGGAATAGCTTAGGTAGGACTTCATTTGATCCTGATCTAGAGCTAGTAATCATTGGAGTATTTGCTTGATATGGTTGATTGCATGTTAGATCACTAAACCGTTGAGTTAGTAGTGAAACTTGCAATAAACAAAAGTCAAAGAAATTTTCTGTGTATCTGGGAGTTGCTGAGCACTTGAGAAAGCTTTAGGAAGGATTCTGTGCCAAAAAACTGGAAATCTGCAACTTTAGACATCATACGCGTATGATGTCTAAATGACCAAACAGAGACAAAAACTGAAATTTTGACTTTACCAGAGTGTTCAAAAGGGGAGTTATACCCTAATTTCAACTTAAAACAAGAGCATTAACACTCAAAGAAACCCAAAAAGACAAGTCGGAGTCCAAGAAACGCAAAGAATAGGAAATTTTGGATTCAGATCTTGTTTTTACATTCAAACCTGACAAAAACACTTGAAACTCAATTATAAACATTGGAGAAGGCTTAAAACCAAGAATAGTCAAAATCTGGGACAAAAGACATCATACGCGTATAATGTCTTTTGGCACATCCACTGCTTATTTTTAATATCTGACCTGACAAGATTGTTACAAGCACTGTAGGAAGCATAAATATCAAGTTTTGACCCAAATTGATGAAAAAGACATCATACGCGTATGATGTCTTTGACCTAATTTTGGACATATTTTGATACTTTGCCAACACAGATCCATTGTAATAGCTGTCTAGAGGTTATATTTCAAGTTTCATCCCATTTGGATCACAATTGACCCAAAACAAGTCAAAAGCGGAAAATTGCCAAGAAAAGCCTAAATTAGCCATAACTTGCTCAAACAGAGTTCAAACTGAATTTTGTGAGTGGAAAGAGCATAAGGGGGCTACTAAGAATGAGCATAACCAAAATAGTCTAAATCTGTGAAAAAAGACATCATACGCGTATAATGTCTTTTTCAGCATAACTGCAACAAAATTCTCACTTGATGAAACAGAAGTTGTCCAACTGACAAGATTAAACAATTGACCAAGTATCAATCAGTTTGGATCAATTCTGACCACAAAAACTTGGGAAAACAAATTGCCGAGACGGAAAAGTTAAAGTCCTTTAGGGGAATTGATGAATTTGAGATCGGGCAGGAATCTCCAGAATAACCAACCAAGACAAGGAGAACAAGAAAGTGTCATATCAACCGAGGGAAGTGTAAACCAAAGTTGGGTGCAACCATTAGAGCCGATCTTTGAAGGAAGTGTTTCTGATACTTCTTCGGAGAGATCTTACGAGATTTTCACCGAACACTTGGAACACTTGAACCTGAACAACAGAGAAAATATGGCAGCAGGATCATCAAACCCTTCCGCCACAATGAAGTTATTGTTCATAAAATACCAATACGACAATGAGCAAGGTGCCAGGATCTACAAAGATGGAATGGACCGCTATTGTGTAAAGATAGAGGAGAGACCTAGTGAGTTTAAGGACTTAGTGCCTGTGAGCTATAACGGAGATAGATATCTAGATGACGAGGGTACCATGTACTTGGTAGTCCTAAACCCTAACATTGTGGACAAGTGGGGATTGATGGGCACCAAAGCCAAAGTAGATGAAGAACTCGAGGAGAAAGCACCAATAATGAACTTCCCTGATGCGAGGTTAAGAAGAGAGAATGAAACTACAAGGATCAACACTGATAGCATCTATGTGGGGCTATACAAATATAATAATGGGGAGCAAGATCTCTATTATAGATGTGAAGAACCCTACACCGGAGAGTTGACAGACCAAAAAAGACTTTATGTCTTTACCTACACAGAGGGATCGGAAGTGAAAATTGCTGCTTACGACAAGTATGGGAGGCAATACTCAACAATGGGCAAGAAAGAATTAGAAGGATATTCATACTTTGGGGGACCATTACATCAGTATTATGTTACTTCTAGCTCACAAAGACCAGCACCAACAAATGGAGGGAAAAACCCAATGACGATAGGAGGACAAAGAACTCAGGCTGCTGACTCTTTCAGTCAACCTCAGTACTCGAAGCCCGTACCAATGGGATCATTACATTCCAGAGAGTCAATGGATACGAATCGAGGTAGTGCAGTTCCAATCCCCACATATACCACTCCAGGTCCAAGGTTTGAAGCGGAACCATCACATTTACCTCCTAGTAGCAGATTCAGAGCAGGGGAACCGACAAGGGTAACCCATGAAGTCCATGATGCTAGAGAAAGCTTTAGCCGGGACACAGGAGCAATGAGATTGGTAGCAGACCATAGACGTATGAGACCATCTCAAGTAGCGAAGTGTATGCCAAAGAAGTATGGTGGTTCAGGAGATCCGTATGCACATGTGTCACTCTTTAAGCAAGTCTTAAGAGCTGAGCAGATAACCGATTTCCATACACAATACGAGGGATTTGGTCTTACTCTGGAAGGTACGGCATTGACATGGTTTCAACCACTGAACATAGGGGGATTCCATGACATTGACCATTTGCTAAGAGAGTTTGCTGAGGAATTCTCAAAATGAGGGATTAAGCACAATACGGTCTCACAAATATATGCTTTTAAACAGAGAGAACACGAAAAAGTGAAGGAAGCTTCACTTCGCTTCAAACAATACATTGAGAGATGTCCAGTACGTGAACGACCACAAGATGACAGACTATCTGTTCTCTTTATTGAGGGACTGAGAAACGACACTCTCAAGAAGGACTTGCACTTGAAAGCTTGTACAAGTTTCGAGCAAGTAACGAGAGAAGCATTGTACTTAGTGGATAATTGTACGGTTTATGGAGAGGTGTCAGCGGATACAGATTTTGCATCCAGTAGCTCCTCCTCCGTAGCGAGCGAGACTACCACTAAAAAGAATGTTCAAACAACAACCATGCCAAATGTAGAGCAAATGATAGAAGATGCTCTAAAAAGGATGGCACCATACCAAAAACCATTGCCAAAAACACTGAAATGGTGTGCTATTGAACAAAAATGGACAAACCATCCAACAGAGGAGTGTTATTACAACAAAGGGTATGTAAGGGAGCGTCAGTATGCACCTCCTGCTCAATTAGCACCACCTCAAGTACATCCAGTACCTCGATACCCAACGGGAAATGTACCAGGACCTATGGGGATAGAAAGACCGCAACCGGTATTGGGACAACAACCACCTTTACCAGGAGCAAGACCAGTGGGCATTAGATATGCACCAACCTTAGAGAATCAGGAAGAACAAGCCCTAGTGCCTGTTCAAGCCTATTATGAAGAATCTGGTGCACCATGTCTCCAATTGTGTATTACCCACCAGAAGAACCCAAACAACCAGAACCATGGGGCATGATTGGGAATGTTGGAACACCAACAGTTACAAGTGCTTCTGATGAAGAGAGATACAATTTGGACGCAAGAACATTGATGTTCATAGCTCATGGAGGGTTAACAGGACAAAGACCATCCTATCCACAAAGGACGAATCAAATGGGACCAAGACCAGCACTAGGACCCTGTTACAAGTGTGGAGGTGACCATCTGATGAATGTTTGTCCACATACGGAAATCATTCGAATTAACGCTTATTGCACTGAGTGTGGGGTTACTCACTTCATTGAGGATTGTTCAAAAAATCCAAACAAAGTGCAAAAGATGACATTGAATATGCTAGAAACTATTCCTACGAGCAGTGGGTCTGAAAATGAAACTCTGATACCAACGCAAGTTGTTACTAGAGCTCAAGCTAAGAAAACCACTAGAGAACCTGAGAATGGAAAGTTAGCGACTGAAATGGTTAGTCAAGGACCGCGGAGTCAGAGAAACACATGGAAAGCTAGAAAAGCACGCATGAAGTTGAGAAAAGAACGTGAAGACGCTATTCTATCTGAGGAACTAAAGCAAACTAAAGATAGATTAGAAAAACTTGAGAGTCAAAACGGGAAACGAGAGATGAGCCCGGAAAGAACAAAACAAAAGAGTATCAAAGAAACAACGAGCTTAAGCTCAGCGGGATCAGTGCTAGTCGACAAAGTGCACGAACCATTGGACGCACTGATGAGAGCTTTCGAAGCTAGGTTAAAGAACAACCAAACACAAGAACAGAGGTGGATGACATACCCAAACGCGGAATTGGAAAAGCAGAGACTTTAAATGTGCCAGAGAATGATCGAGACTACACAAGCCTTATTAGAACCACCAAAAGAAACAATGAATTGTGGAACGGAAAACCCAATTCAGCAAGAGACTGTCATTTCACGGGTAGCTGAAAAGATCCCAGTGCACAAAAGCCTGAAAATACACACAAGGATGACCGCATAGTGTTGAACACAACCGATCAGGAGATAGAGAGTTTTCATCCAGTCATATAGAGGTCTTACGGAAGAGATGATGATTACAATGAATTTTGGAAACAAGTGAGAGAGGCAAACTTTGCAAACGAGCTAAGTTGCCAAGCTAATCAGACAAATTGGGAAAAGGACATCAGGAATCCTCCCATAGTGGAATTTGAGGCAGGATCTCAAGTGGACTTGGATCTGCAATCTTACTGGGGAGATGAGGGCTCTGTTAGAACAATGGAGAGAAAACCTCACTCACTGAATACCTTACCTTCATGCTTAGGAGAGTATGAAGCAAAATCCGAGACTAGAGCACTTCCCTCACGAAGAATTTCATCAGAAAAAGTCATGGACTCGCAAGGATTGATAGAGATCTTGTCAACACCAGTGACATGCACTATCACTCTAGCTGAGCTTTTGAGGCTAAGACCACATATGTGGACCACTGTAGGAAAATGCTTGGAGAAATTCGGGATAAAAGACCCAACATCGAGACTGAAAGAGGGTATACAAGAGCTGAGTAAACCACAAAAGAACGCTAAGCCTGTACCCTTAAACAAGGTCGGAGAGTATTGCGAAGGTGAAGAGGGGAATACAACCTTACCAGTTGAATTCCAAGGAGTGAACACGATGGCAATACTAGACAGCGGAGCTGGGGTAGCCATTGCTACAAAAGAAATCTGGAAAAAATGGGGGAAAACCAGCAATAAGGAAGACTAGGTTGAAACTCCAATTAGCAGATGGACACATGGAGAAACCTATGGGGTTATTAGAGAAAGTTGTAGTGACTTCTTGCGGCATTGAATACGAACATACTTTTGCTATTGTCGATTTTGGCAAGGAGAATAACTATGATATCATACTGGGACGACCATTCATGAGACAATTGAAAATGGTCCAGGATTGGGGCTACAATCACATATACCTGAGAAATATGGAAACCACTACACGTGTGAACCTGAAAGACCATAGCTACAAAGATGTGAACCGAACACCGGTGGAGGAGTTTGATTCAGCTACTTTGTCGGGATCCGAATTTCCAGCTTGGTTAGGTAAACCCAAGGAGTTATGGATGTGTGGAGCTTCGAAATGTGGAAGTCTGAAACGAGAAGAATGTGTTTTAGAAAGGGCTATCGAAGACAAAACTTATATAGGAGAACCCTTTCCAGAGGACACGCTTAAACCATTAGAATGGACACACATTCTAGCAACCCTAGATGTTTGTGCAATTCCGGATGGTCCCACAACGAAATTTTGCGACAAGGACGGGTACGACGCGGTTCCGTACTTCATGTTGAGAACTGTACTCGAAAAAGAAACTGAAAAGAACGATACACTGGAAAAGGAAGATGAAGAGGAGGTGTTTCACAACATTCCCGATCATCCTGAGTGGGAAAATGAAGCAGACAACGAGTCAACGGACAATTCAAGCGGAAATGAAGAAACTATAACAGATGTCTGATTTTATGATTTTTCGAACCAAACTAAACAACGCCAGAAACGCTATAGAACAAAGAGAAAAACAAAGGGGGTTAGAACCAATCCGATGCCTAGAATAAGAGAAAAAAATCAATTCCTAATGCTAGTAAAGACGGAAGATTGTGTTAAGGACAAGATTTCTGGAAGAATGAGAGGCAATGATCAAAAGAGCTTACGAAAAGACAAAAGAGGCTCAAGAAATCAAGTTCAAAGGAATGGAACGAAAACTGAAACAGAAAAATCAGAAAAGAACAAGCGCAACAGAGAACACACGGAGTCCAAGCTAGAACGTAGAAACAAGTACAGAGAGCTCAAGAAAACTCTGAAAGAAGTTTAAACGACAGAAATTGAGAGTGGAGAGGACGAAAACGCCAAAATCAAGGAAAACATGGATGTTCCCTCTCACTATAGGAAATTCACAATAGAGGATAGGAAGGTGGTATTAACCCCACCTATTCGAGAGAGAAAGGAGAACAAATCTTATGACGGACCGGAGGATGCAAAAAAAAGTTGATTTAGCAGCTCCAGGTGGGCCACCTAGACCGGTGTACATAGCCACAGATTTGTCTCCAGGCGAGGAAGAGAGACTTTTGAGTCTTCTCAGAGAGTATAGGGATGTGTTTGCATGGTCTTATAAGGACTTAAAGGGAGTTGACCCATCGATATGCCAACACACAATCCCACTGAAACAAGACGCAAAGCCTAGCAGACAGAGACCATACACATATAATGATACATTTTCTAAGCGAATCAAAGAAGAGATAGATAAGCTAATGGAAGCTGAATTCATATACGAGATTGAACACACCGATTGGGTATCTCCGATTGTGGTAGTACCCAAGAAGAACGGAAAACTCCGAGTGTGTGTCAACTTAAAGAAAGTGAATGCTGCAACAATCAGGGACAATTATCCCCTGCCGATAACTGATCATGTTCTAGAGCGTGTATCAGGGAAAACAACATACTCTTTTCTTGATGGTTTTTCAGGATATAACCAGCTAGCCATAGCACTGGAAGATCAACATAAAACAGCTTTTGCAACGGAGTGGGGAATTTATGCTTATTGGGTTATGCCTTTTGGTCTAACCAATGCTCCCGCAACCTTCCAGAGGCTGATGACGCATGCTTTCAAAGAATACTTAAGGTTGTTTCTAGAAATATACATGGATGACTTATGTGTACATTCTCTTTGAGAGATGAGCATCTAGAACACCTAAGAAAAGTATTTGAGAAATGTAGGACATATCGCATTTGTCTCAATCCTGAGAAATGTGTGTTTATGGTCCGACAGGGCAGAATTCTGGGACATATTGTCTCACAAAACGGAATATCCACGGATTTAGAGAAGATAAAAGTTATAGTGGATATGCCTAGACCAACCAATGCGAAACAAGTACAGAGCTTTATGGGACATTGCGGATATTATAGACGATTCATTTACATGTACGCTATAATAGGCCAACCACTTTACAGGCTAATAGTGAACTTTGAATGGACAGAGGAGTGTGAGGAATCGTTCAAGAAATTGAAAGAGGCACTCATTACTGCTCCAGTCTTGAAATCACCAGATTGGGAGAAGATATTCCATGTGCATATAGATGCTTCGGCATATGCAATAGGATGCATTCTGGCTCAGCCAGAAGAAGGAAACATGGATTTTCCTATCTGTTACGCCAGTCGACAGCTCAACAATGCAGAGAAGAATTACACCACAACAGAGCGAGAGGGATTAGAATGATATATGCTGTGAAGAAATTTCGGCATTATCTTCTAGCCAACAAGTTTGTGTTTTTTACGGATCACCAAGCCTTGCTCTACCTAGTGAATAAACCATGCAATACCGGGAGAATAGTGAGATGGTTCATTATCTTACTGGAATTCGACTTCACGGTAGTAGTAAAGAAAGGAAAAACACATCTTAGAGCTGATCATCTTTCGCGATTGACGAATGGAGAAGACCCTATAGGAGTAGATGACGACATGCCAGACGCGTACTTGTTCAACATAGAAATGATACCGAAGTGGTCTCAAAATGTCGTTAACCTATTAACCTATGGAGGAGAGTTCGATAGAAGAGAATACAACCAGAAACATATTGCTATTCAGCAATCCAAGAATCTTCAATTGGTTGCAGGAAGGTTGTATCAATTGGGAAATGATCATGTTTTACGACTATGCATCAATCCTGAGGAATATAATATATATCTGCGCGAAGCACATGTTCAGGAATGTGCATTTCATTGTTCAAGAAGGAACACATATAGGAATTTGTTACAATTGGGAGTCTATTGGCCAGGAAATGAAAGAAAGCGTTACATGAATATGTCTTTGTATGTATTGTATGTTCATCAAAACGCCAGCAGTGTATTCGACATTATATCAGATAATGATCGCTCCGAAATGGAGTCAGTATATTGTTGAATATCTCACAAATAGAACTTTCCCAGAAAGGATCGTCAAAAGCTCATCAGAAATCTGTAGAGACAGAAGCTAGAGTACGCTTTATTAGGAGATCAACTCTATAAGAGAGGTAAAGACAATTAGCTTAGGATTTGCGCATCAGAGTCTGAGTATGTGATAATCCTAGAGCAAGCTCATGGAGGAGTAGGTGGAGGCCATTTCTCAGGTGATAAGACAGCAAACTTGTCTTAGCCGCAGGTGAATATGGTGGCCACATTACATATGGACGGTGAGGAATACGGTAAAGTTTGTTGGATGTGATGACTGTCAGCGGACCAAAGTACCACTTAAAAGAGATGATATGCCGCTTAGACCAATGATGGGGGCAAGAGCTTTTGCAAAATGGGGGATTGATTATGTCGGACCCATTTCACCTCCTGCATATAAGACTCATGCACAATATACGAACTATCTAACAAAGTGGGTCGAAGCAAAGGCAACTCAAAAAGCAGATGCCAGGACCACGGCACAATTTCTATATGAATACGTCTTTGTACGATATGGATTGCCAATAGAAATTGTGAGTGATCGAGGCACACATTTTATAAATGAAGTGATAGAGATCCTTCTAGATGAATTCATGGTAATCCATAGGAAATCAGCCCCGTATCATCCACAAGCAAACGGACAAGCTGAAGCAACAAACAAAACCATATGCACGGTCCTTACGAAGATTGTATCTGAGTCGAGAACTGACTGGGACCAGAAGTTGCATTCAACATTATGGGCATATAGGGTAGCATATAAAACATCAATAGGAACGACCCCATATAACATGGTTTTTGGGCTAAATGCTATCTTACCAATAGAATTCTTGATTTCAACCTTAAGGGTGGCTAAGGATCTAGAGTGGACAGGGCACGAGCTTTCTGATAGAATAGATGACCTGGAAAAGCTAGATGAGCTTCGCCTAAAGCAAGCAGTAGCTTCTATCTACGCTCAAAAAAGGCGACAAAAGGAATTTTTTGATAAGCATGTGCGGACTAAAGAGTTTAAGGTTGGGGACTATGTCTAGTTTACACTCTGAAACAGCATGCTAAGAAGCTTAAAAAGCGAGGGATGGGACCTCTGGTGATTAAAGATCTATCACCAAGTGGAGCCGTCAAGCTTGCTACATTAGACGGAGAAGAAATGCCAATTGGATTAGTGGATGCAGAGTGAAAAAGTATCTTTTGCCGCTAACCCAAGACATGCTTCTCAAAATACATCAAGAAAAGCTGCGTGTCCAGAAAAAGAAAAAGATTGTGGAGGAAGCGCAAGCCGAGGCGAAGGAAAGAATGGAGAAAAGAAGACTACTACGTCAGAAACAGCGCAATGAAGGAGCAATACGAATAAACGCAGTCAGTATAACAGAAATGGATAATGACAAAGAAGAACCCATCATTGAATGCAAAGTAGGAACCAACCAAATCAAAGCCAGAGCACTATTGGATTCAGGAGCTCAAGCTAACCTACTTTCACTCAGTTTGTATAGACAATTGACAAATGACACTAAACTACAAACTGCCAAGCAAGAGTTAAAGAGTTACTCTGAGAATTCAATCAAAACTGTCGGATGCACAGTTTTACATATCCAGATTAACCAGTATGTGTATCCGCATATGTTTTACGTGGTTGAAGACCAAGCTACACAACAACCATTATTGCTAGGGCAACCATGGCAGAAGCAATACAATGCAATGATTGACTGGAGTTCTAAATCAGTGCTTATCAAATACGAAGGTGAAAGTCAATCAGTTAAGTTCACCAAAGGAGAAGAGCCAACTCCAAAGGACGAATCCAAAGACAAAGGTAAACAACAACCAGAGAAAAAGAAGAAGCAATGGCAACCGAAAGTTTCTATACAACCGGATTACTCTTCGACGAGGAACTCTCAACAGTGGATAAGGAAGACAAGCAATAATATAACAGCTCAACCTTGGGAAAAAACGGAGTCAAAGTTGGTATGGAGACCAAAAAAGGTTGTGCCAGAGAACACAAAGGTGGAAAACAGAGTCTTCAATACCAGACAACAGAGTGATTCTAGACAATCAAGGACAGTGAAACAGATCTGGATTCCAAAGAAGTTCATGACGGCACAAAACTATAGCAAGCAAATTTGGATCCCAAAGATTTGTAAACAGGAACTCCCTTCAGTACAATCAACGGACACTCCTAGGTATTTCAAGTCGAGGAAATCAACACAAAGAACAAAGCAGGTTTGGGTCACAAAGAGTTTGTGGCAAGCACAAGTGAAGCGGAAGCAGATTTGGATTGTGAAAAGGAACAACAAAGTAAAGAAGAATCCATCTACTGATTCTACTACCGAAGTGCCAAAAACAACCCAAAACCCGACCACCAATCCTTCAATCAAACAAAGAGCAGCTTTATTGGAAAGACTGTTGTATCATCGCTCTATAATTGCACTGGGAACTTATGACCAAAACAACTACATTGCTTCGCCCACAGACACTTCATAGTCGTCCGGGAGGACTCAGACTAGGAGGGGGGGAGGTATACAGGTATACAGGAGTTACAAAGCAGCTACAAGCGCCAAAAACAAAGAAAAACAAAAATTATATTACAAGGGCAGTGTCTTACATGATTTTGCAATTTTTATGTTTGATTGCGGATATTGATAATATTTATGCCCTTATATACCTTGTTTTGCAACAAGAAGAGATCAAATGATGAATTTGGGTCTCTAGACGTGTAAATATCACTAAATAAGAGTGTTTTTGGAGCAAAAAAGTGAAAAAAAGTTGTAATCCAAGTCCAGAAATCACAAATAAGTGTATATTCATATACACAGGGTTACCAGCTATTTATCGTGTATGTTTGGAATTTTTGGCCTTCAATTTGCTATTTTCCTTTATTTTTTATGATTTTCTTAATAAAAGTAAAAGAAAAATAAAAAAGCAGGTGAAATGAGATCGGAAAAAAGAAAAGAATAGACGGTGATGGTCCTAATGACAAGGGCAACCCATGGTAAAAATTGGGTACAATTCTGAAAAAGTTGCGGAAAGCCCGAAATGACAGAATTTTGGCAAAGTGGACAGATTTCTCAGAAATAAGTCAAACGGAGTCCAAATTGAGAAATTTCAAATCCTAAAGTGCATTTCACGACGAGATAGGAGCACATGTCAAATTTGGTAACAAGTGATCCGGGAAGCCCGAAGTTAAGTATTTTTCACATCACTTTCAAGCTCATTTCCACTATTACCTTCTTGGAGAGAGCAAAGAGCACACAGGAGCATCCGACCTTCTACCGCCTTCTACGACTGCTAGGAGAGCTCAGAGGACACCAGCCATGAGAGGTAGACTCGTTGCCATAAGCTTTTGATGCTTATCGTTAACTTTTGTCGCGAAAACTGACCAAAACCAAGAAACAAGAGCAGACGGGGAATGGGGAGGAACGCTAGGTAAGGGCACAACCGCCTAACCAAACCTTGCAAGAACTTAGAGGTGGGTTACCCTAACATAGAAGATGGGTTTCTAACACTCAAAGCTCGAGAAAGAACGACTTGAAAAACCCTAGGTCAACAGAGCCTGCAAGAGGCAAACATGAAAAAGTTGTCGAAACGACACAAAACTTCTCAGGAAGCTTAACAACATCGAGGGCAATGCAACCATGGAGTATCTCTGGGTTTGGATCACCAAAAGTAGGTCGGAACAACCGATTCGGCTGCGGACACACAAAGCGTCATTTTGGCATAACGGCTAAAATTGACGACCAAATGACATGAAACTTCACAAGCAGCTTCAAATATACATGGATGACTTATGTTTGCAAGCAAAACCCAAAAGAAAGCTAATTCACTTACCGATGGTGAAAAAAACGCTTTCGGGCAACCAAATGGAGAAAGATGGAGAACGGAGAGCCAAAGTCAAGTTCAACCAAATAGGTGGCTTCACAACATATCCAATGAGCTGGAAATGCAACTCTCGAGAAGAAAAGTTGAAGAAATTCAACTCCAAGGCAAAAAGACGACTTCGGAAACTGAAATGCCTATAAGGGGGCTTTTTAGCTAAACTGATGACTTTTTAAGTTGAAAACTAGTTATCAGGGCTTAGGGCACTAGCACAAAGCATACTTTGCACAAAAAGACCAACATTTCAAGAAAAGACATCATACGCGTATGATGTCTCACAGCATGAATTTCACATCCATTTCAACATTTGAGTGTATAGCCTCATTCCACATGTTAATCACAACCTATGAACCAAGTATCATGAGAATTGGAGTTAGAAAACCCAAGGAAAACCAAAAAGACGCAAAGTAGGCCATAAAATTGATTTTTGGTCCTAATTTTGTCAAAATAACTCCAAACTCATTGAAACTTTGTAAGATTGTTGATTAACACATCTATAAGCTATCTGGAACCAAAAAGCACCATTTTGACACAAAAGACATCATACGCGTATGATGTCTATTTGCACTTACAGAGCCAAAACTGCTCATTTGTCATCATACATCCATTATATATATCTAATACATGCTACATATGAAGTTTGGAACCATTTGGTCAAGTGGATCACCCCATTAGCCCAATTGAGGGAAAATCCTTCATCCAAAGCCTATTTTAGCCCAAATTCAACATACTCAAGTCCAAACCAAGATTTGAGTAGGGACAGTCCCTCACTAGTACATGGAGAGTCCACAGAACCAATCCCATGAAAAATTGATGAAAAAGACATCATACGCGTATGATGTCTCCAGAGCCATTTTTAGCCCAAAATCTATCCAAAATTCATAAATCCACTGAATAAGCCTATCTAAAGTCATATCCAAGCTTATAGAGAAATTTGGTCCAAAAATACACTAAAAGACATCATACGCGTATGATGTCTCACTATGTGATTTTGGCACCTCAGGGCTTCAACCACCAAACAGAAGTGATCTACATGCCATTTGAAAGTGAACCACCAAGTTTTATCCAATTTGGATCATAAAATCCAATTCCCTTTCAAAATTTTGCCAAGAGCCGAAACTGGACTAAATTGGCCAAAACTTGACCAAATGGTATCCAAACTCAAATCCAAGCATATGATAATCATGTATACACTATCAGCTACAAGCACAACCAATATGAAGTCATTTTGACACAAAAGACATCATACGCGTATGATGTCTCCAGTATGATTTTAAGCCCAGTTTGCATATTTTTTTCACCTACCCTGCATCCTTAGGCCCTGAATAGCTCATGTTTCAATTTTCAAGTCATTTGAATAGTTAAAAGCTTCATTTCGGCTTTCAGTACTAAAAAGACGCTAACTTTTGAACTTGGAGTTACAGGATCCATGGATTCCGCCAAGTCATCAGCAACAAAGAGAAAAAGACCGACAATCAAAGATGGTCTTGCAGAAGCAGAACCCTTTGACATTCCAGCAGAAACCCTCAAGCCAACCAAAACTTGGGTGGAGGAAGCAGTACTGGAGAAAGAGGGAATAAAGATCTACCAGGGGACTTTCAGAGATCCTCAAGGGTAAGCGGTGGATATACCGATGATCCCACAAGAATTGGTGGATTATAGCAGGTCAGAGAACATCAGCAGGTACCTGGAAAGGGCAGACTTGCACAGATTCTTCACCTCGAGACCATCAGGTGTAGATACAAGAAGAGTGTATGAGTTGGCAACCTCCATTCAGAAGGATGGGAAAGCCACATTGACATCAATAGATGGAGAGAAAGTAGAGGTACAGATCACTCCACAGCTCATTGCAGATGCATTGAAGCTGCACAACAAAGGGAGCTCTGTCAGGGAAAGAAGGGAGGCTATAGAGGTTTATGGGTCCAAGAAACAGAATGCAACTTATGGAGATATGGCAGACCAAAGAGCGGCAACCCTTTGCCGACTATACAACCAATTTCTCCATATTTGCAGTAAAAGACCGCAAAAGTATACGACACCGCCCCATGCCATTGCAACTACCATCACATGGGCATTGAAGAGCAATATGCCAAAAGAGGTGAATTACGCTCAACACATCCACGAGCAAGTAATTGCCATGCGCAACGAGAAGCCAAAGTATATAGGAGGAGCTGAAGTTCTGACAAGAATAGCTTATGAAGCTATTGGAGCCAGAGATCAATGGCCAAAGGTTCCCTCCCAGAATGAGTGGCTTAGAGAAGCCAATGAGGAGGAAGAACAGCCTGAAGTATCCAAGAGGGCGTCCACAAGAGCACGCAGGAAACTAGAAATAGTTTCAGAACCTGAAGAGAATGTGGATGAGCCGCTTATGAAGAAAGCAAAGAAGAAGGTTGCTCCCAAGCAAACCAAAAGTCAGAAAGCGGCAAGAATGGAAAGACTGGTGGAGCAGTTTAGAGCGGAAAGAGCTCTAAAGGGGGACTTTGAAGAAAAGTGGGTGCCAGACCCCACTAAAGTCAGAACTAGCTCAACCAGGCCACATGTTGATCAATATGATCAATATATTAGAGCTTATGAGGTGTCAGAGGCTATACTGGAGCAGCAACCTGTCGAGCCATACACTGAAGAGAAAGTACAGCTTTTAAAAGCTGAGCTGAAAAAGGACGACAAGGGGAAGAAGAAAGTAGATGAGTCTACCGAACCTCAAGAGAAAGACGGGCAAGCAAACAAAGGGAAAGCCAAGATGACTGAGGACAATCAGCCCTCCTTTACTTATGTACCAAGCCCGAAGAAGACGGAAATCATTGTGGAAGAGACCACAATAGAGATGGACACGGCTGGTATGGAAAAGCCGGAGGCCGGGACCAAGGAGAAGGAGATAGATCCAATTCAGCAAAAGAAAAACGATTATGAGGATCTGGTAGCGATAGGGTACACTGAAGAAGAGGCCCTTGAGGCAGTCTATGGGATCCACCTACAAAAACAAGATGATCGGAGAGGGACAGAGGAAAAAATAAAGAGTACAAAAGAGAGTGAAGAGAAACTGGACGAGCAGAACGTACTAGAAGAGCCGAAGCCAGTGGAGGTGGTGGCAGAAAAAGCTTTAGAGTTGACAGATGAAGATGAAAAAGACATGCACATGGTGCATGAACTGCTCAACAAGATCAAAGAAAGATCCAAGGCAAAGGAAGTGGAGATTGAGACAGCCAAACAAAGGGAAGCCGAGTTGCAGAGGAAATTAGAGGATGCTATGACTGAATCTGAAAGTCATAAAGCATCACTCTACGACGCGGAAAACGAGAGAGACGGCTTGATACTCCAGCTAGCCGAGGCTTCAAGAGAAATAACAAGTGCACAGGAAGCAAGGGAGCGGATGGAAGACGACTTGGAGGCGGCTAAAGATGAGCTCATTGAGCTAAGGGAAAGAGTCGAGCTCCAAGAAAGAACAATCACTAGACTCAGGACTACCCCTAGAGCTAGCAGAGCAGGAACCGAACAAGAGGGAGCTCTTGTACCAGCTCTGGAAGACCAGGTCCGAAGCTTACAAAGAGAGCTAAGATTAGAGCAAGTGCAAAGGTTGCACATTGCGGAGGGATCATTGGCAGCAGAGGAGAGGCTCACTTTAGAAAATCAAACACTAAGAACAGAGAATGAGACCCTCCACAAACAGCTCCAAGATCTACAAGAGCAACAAAGAAGAGAGACAGAGACACCACAAGAAGAATCAGGTGGAGCAGCCATAGAGCTACCAGAAATTGGAGAGGCAACCACAATTGAAGATCCAGCCCCAGTTCACGAGGTGGCCTCGACTTCAGGAATCTCTGAAGAAGAAGAACAAAGGCTCCATGACCAAATAGCAAAGTCAACAGAAGAGAGTGCCAAGGCGGAAATGGAATGGGAGAGGAGACTCCTAATCTCCATTATACTTCAGGGATTAGACACAAAAGTGCTCCATGAAGAGTGGATGCAACCCAGCCTGCCTTTCCCATTGATGAAGTTTGAAGTGATAAAAACGAAAAAGAGAATAGAGGAGGAGCAGTATGTCGCTCTTTACGAAGGCGACATCACAAAAGAGGAACAATCAAAGAAGATTGTAGATTCGCAGCCTAGATGGAGGAAAGGTTGGCTGAACAAATACCCAGCCTACCTCATCTACTTGGTAGAGGCACCAAAGGAGATTCGGGAGGATGCAACCTTCTGCCCGGTGCCAAGAGTCAGAAGCTGGAAAGAGCATGGCAGGATTGCAGAAAAGAAGCCAAATTGGCTTAATTACCCCAGGATGCCAGGACCAAAGGCAGGAGAGAGAATAGGTAAAGCCTACATGGTGAAAACCCTAACGGGCACCATCAAGCTCTTTACTGGCTCTCCTGACCTGTCGTGTCAGATGCTCAAGAAAATTTGCTGGACTCTCTTAGCTTGCATTGAAGTGTTCGCGCCAGATAAAGCCACGACCTCGAGTCTACTATCGACGGCTGACACAGTGACTGATATGATGTATGATCTTTCATTGCAACCTTCTCCAAAAGTGTTGCACCTCCTATACCAGAGGATTATGTTTTTGCCTAGCTTCCACATGCAAACATTCGAAGAAGCTTTCTACACCGGCTTTTTCACCCACGAAAGCAAAATATTCGGCCCAACCTTGACCATCGGCAACCTAAGATACGAATCACATTTGCAGATGCTCAAGACGACAGGACTTTATTGACCAAGCATAAAAGTCATGTCAGGGACGACATGAACACGGAGGGGGGGAGTGTTGAGCCAGCAGAGGATCACACCCACATTTTTGCTCACACTCATCATTTTTGTAACCATTGATTGTAATAAATGTCTTTCCGACATTGATTTTGAATTGAGCCATTCATTAAGTAACGGGACTCCATTGAGTTTCCAGCTTGTAATCCCGAAGTAATTTCACTTGCTGATGTAATTAGTTAGAGATGTTCTCACCTCCAAGGCTGAGGTATATAAGCCAAAGTTTTGTAACCTAAGGGAGATTCAGTTTATTAATCAAAGTGAGTTTTTGAGCGCTGTGACTGTGTCTGAGAGAGAGAGAGAGAGAGAGAGAGAGAGAGAGAGAGAGAGAGAGAGAGAGAGAGAGAGAGTCTTATCTACTTGCTACGCGAGCTACGGAGCCGCCATGGGAGAAGCGACACCGCCATTGTGTTAGCAACGGCGAGAGCTACGCACAGATACCAAGAGTGCGCGCTATCGGCTTCTATGTGTGGTAAGTTCCTATGAGCTTCGGTGTGAGTTTTCTTCCAACTCGTGTGTCAGAATGGAGTGTGCAGCATATCTATAGAACCACAACGAGTAGAGCTACACATTGGTACCATCGGGGTCAAGTTTCGATCACCTATATTTTTTAGCTTATCTTCATACGCATTTGCCGCACAGAGTGGTTATAGGTTGATTTTGCAGTTCAAGTCTTTAGGGTGTTGTTCTTACCTAGTGTATAGACTTCCCCTTGAGTTTGAGATCGATTCAATGATTCTAGATCCTGTTTCGTATAGCATTCGTTCGTAGTAAGGATTTCAGTCACTTGCGTATTTTAGAATTTAGATTTGATTTCCTTAGTAGTGATTGTCATTAGAAGGTCGAGTAGGTGATTTGACACCCACCTAGTTGTTTCCATGCGCCTGCGGGTCAAGCTCCGTCCTCGTCTGACAAATTCTGTTGTTGGTTGAGTTCTCGCTATTTAGCTTCCGCTAGCGGCGTAATCGCCTTAACAAGTATGGAAATCAAATATGCGTTCTGCTCTTAGCACTTGCTTAAAGCTTGCTAAGTGGTCATAGGGATCCCCAGATCCACTATATTTTCTAACCCATTTCTGAAAATTAGCTGGTCTGACACGTCTATTTGGTTCAACTCTCGATCTCCTTGTAGTTGGTCCCGTTCTGAGTCCTTCAAACCAACCTGTTGGAAATAGTGACTCATGTAGCCCTGGACTGTCTTTAGTGTCACCTGGTTTTCTTCGTGTGATGAGGTGGTTTCTAGTTTCTTAAATTACTCCCAGAAGATCTCTCACAGTGTTCTTCTCTTGGAATAGTTTCTGGTCCTTGGCCCAATATCCAATCCCTTATGGAATACCCTTGGTATTTGGTTTGTTCCACCTCCTTAGGAGTCATCATAACAAAGTTGTTGTTATAAAAATCCCTAAACAAGTAGGTTGGTAGATCTGCTGAACCCTTATCTTTGATCTTGAAGATATAGATGATCTTCATGGGTGTTAATTGTCCTGATTTGGCATGCGAGGTCCACAGAAGATCCTTGACGTTTCTATCCTCCCAATAATAGACTCCGATCGTAGGATGTCGTTTCAAAGGCTTCAAATCAACTTAATCGTATCCCTCGAATTCTAAAGTTGGTGGTCCTTCTTTTGCTGCCATATTTGGAATTATGGTGTTTACTTCTAACCCGCATTTGTTTATCACGTCAGGGTTTTCAACTTGTAAATACTGAGTTCCATTTCTATCCATGTACATTTTTCCTTGTTTGTTTGCCCTGATTTCCTCTTCGAACTCAATACCATGGTTATCAATGCGAATAGCATACATGGCGATTAGTTTTATAAAATGAGAGTATATGCTTGTAGGACATTGTCGTTCCGGTTTCTGAGTGAGTTGAATAGGAAGATATTTCATATGTTGAATCTGAAAAAGTGTTCGAGACTTCTTCTATGTGAGTCAGCAGTTGAGACTTCAAACCGATCTATGTGAGTCAACAGTTGAGACTTTCACACCCTAATTTTGCAAAAAGTCATAGGACTAATCTGCCACCTGAAAACTAAGTGAACATGTACCAATTTGGATCCGATTGAACCCAAAATTTTCTCGGGGGCCTTGTATTATGATGGTCTAACACTGTACAAGTTCAAAAGTCAAAACTGGTATCCCTATATAGCAGTAGTAAAAAATCGTGATTATTTACTTTTCTCAGTTTTTTGCACTTTTTGGCTTGATTTGCCAAGTGTACAACATGTTAAGGTCCTTGGACAAGTTTCACTAAGTTTGGACAAAATTTGTTCAAGTTTAGCAACTGTTTCGTGTCGGCAGACTCTGATTTCAAGAATCTAGCTTAAGTCTCACTTTTGTGATTCCAATTTCACCAAAATTGATTTGTGTGGTCTACTTAATATGCTTGACCTTGTGGTATACTCAAGTGTGCAAGATTATCAATTTTTGAAGCAGATATAAATAATTACGATTATTTACTCTAGCTAAATTTTTACAAGTTTTTGTCCAATCTTGACATAGATCTGTTAAGTATCTCAACTTAAGCTCCCTAGGCAAGTTTCATCAAGTTTGGACAATTTTTGGTTCAAATGGTCATCAGTTTTGTGTCCGTGGACTGACTTTGCAAATTTGGTCACAATTTTCAATCCAATGTCCAAATCCGACCAAATTTGATTTGTGGGCTTATTATAACATGGTAAAGCTAGTGGTATGCTAACTTGGTCAAAAAAGTTGAAAAATGGGGCAGATGTAAATAATCACGATTATTTACTTCTGACAAAATTTTGCATTTTTTTGGTCAATTGAGCATATACACATGTCTATCACATCAATATAAGCCTATGAACCAAATTTCATTGAGTTTGGACAATTTTTTTCCTAATTTACACTCAAGTTCTTGAAAGTCAGTACAAACTTTAGTTTTTACCCAGTTTTTTGTCAGTTTGGTGATCCAAATTCTATGGTCCTTTACAAAAGTTGTTTTTACACATGCAATGAGTCATTGGTATCAAGCTTGGTCAGTTTTGAGATGAAAGTAAATAATCACAATTATTTACTTAAGGCCTAAAATGAACATTTTTTTGCACTTTTTCAATGGACAGTCTTTTAATGAGCTATTTTAAGCCTGTGAATCAAGTCAAAACTTAATTTGGCCTAAAATATCAAGAAAAAATAAATAATCTGAGTTTTTGCAAACTCTTGAAATTTTTACCTCAATGTGCCCTTGAGCTTACCCACTGGTTCATACAACTTTTAAGCATACTCTGTTGGGGTATAGGCGTCTGTGCCTTGCCCGGCCGCCCAGAGTCTGGGCGCCCACTGACTTGTATACCTTATACATAGCATAAGTGTATAGGGGGCTGCTCACTCTTTGAGTCTCCCCACCCACATCGTGTGTGTCTCCTTCTCTCTCTCTCACTCTCCGTCTGTGGTGCTCCCCGATCCCCTTCAATTGGTATCAGAGCTATGGTGACCGCGGAGAGCACGACGGCTTTGAGAGCTTCGAGGCGATAGCTCGCTCGCTCTCGACGGTGGAGTTCGATCGCGGAGTTTCACGGAGAGCAATTTTAGCTTGAGGAGCATTGTCTTTGGAGCTTAGGAGCTTGGTGTGGTCAAGCTTGGTCGAGGAGGCGGTTGCGGCTTCCTTGGTGAGAGGAGCTTTTGAGCTCAGTGGAGCTCGTTAGAGAAGTGCTCGGCGGAGGAGAGCTTGACATTCGAGTGCTTGGATGTTGTTGTGGCAGAGCTCTTGTGTTGGAGCTTGCATTGAGAGGACATTGCATCACGCAGAGTGGAGCAGGAGCAGGTTCAAGACTGTGTACAGCTCGTTTTTGCCATTTTTGGGCTCTAAAACGCAGTTTTTTGCGTAGCTCCGTCATACAGAGTCAGATCTACATGATCCAGGAGTCTAGGTCAGGGTTTTGGCACGCTCCGGAAGCGATGGTGATGTCTATTTGCTGAAATTATGCTTTGAATTACAGCAGGTACAGCAGCAAGTTTATTTGTGCACTCTCGGGTCCCAAAAACACTGTTTTTGGCATAGCTTTCACACCCGGACTCGGATACATATGATCCAGGAGTCTACCTTGGGGTTTTGGCATGCTCCGGACGCGCTCGTCATATTAGAATTTCAAAATTCTGAACGCTGAATTTTCTGCAGCAGCAGTTGTTTATTGTGTGTCGAGGATTCCACACATGGTTTGCTCTCAGATGTGAGAGTGATATTTGCTGCAAGTTTCCTCACAGGTGGGAGGATACGATGTATGCCTTATGTGGTTTGATGCTCAGGGAGACTAATGTGATTGCATTTTGAGCTCGGCAATGTATGCCTCGAGCATGTTTTTTGGCAGTCACAGGTAGAGCAGATATTTGTGTACTAGATTTGCAGGTGTTTGCAATGATGTATGCAAAGTGTGGAGATTGGTGCATGCATTTGGAGTACGGTTTGATGCGCTTTGGTTGCTCATGGTTTTGAGCGTGCAGTCAATTTGGTTACTGGTTTTGTGGCCGTTTTACTGACGAAACTCTGGTGAGATTTTCCCAAGAGTTTTATGCGCATCATTTATGCGATCTAGGTAGAGATTGCGGGTTGCACTCAACATTTGCGTGCGGTGTTCTCTGCAGGTGGGAGATTTGTGCGTGTGTATGCATCGATACCGCACAGTGTGGGCTTGGTGATTAGCTCACGGGTTTGACAGGCGTACAGTTATCTTGGCACACTCACAGGATGTGATGTATGCTTGTGTGGCTACGAGCTAGGTAGCCGGATTCGAGCACTAATGGCTTGAGGTTTTTCAGCAGGTTTCAGCTACAGGTTTACAAGTTTACAGCTACGGATTGCATATCGGATTGCACATTGTCTTCACAGTGGTTACTAGATTCAGATGCTACATTCCATGTCTCCTTGTATCGTGAGTGGTTTAGCACGTTTTCTAGTGGGAGACTTGGTTGTGTGCACATGGCTGATGGTGCTATGTATGACATTGAGGGTACAGGAGACGTATGTTTGTCCTTGCCCAGTGGTATGAGATTTACCCTGCGTCATGTGCGTTATGTGCCAGATCTGAGACGGGATTTGATCTCAGTCAGACAGTTACGGGATAGTGGATGTCAGATTTCGCTACGAGAGCGAGATTTTGTGATGCATTTGGGTTCGCTAGTGATTGCGAGAGGTGCCAGGAGTGGTACAGGTTACCCATTGCATGTGGATCACGCGAGAGACGGTGTTGTCTCTGTGATCACGCAGCCAGGTAGAGAGCGAGAGAGCAGGCGAGTCTCTTTTGCTTGTGGGTTGCAGGATGCTTTGCATGGAGTGCAGAGCAGTGACCTTGTTGTGCAAGTTGCGTCTACGGATGCACAGGTAGAGCGGGACAGCTCTAGTGAGTCACAGCAGGATAAGTCATCAGAGGTGATGACAGAGATGACTCACATGGATGTTGAGATGTCGACTATTGTGGAGTCATTTCTTGATATGCTTATGCCAGAGCTTGATGCAGATTCAGGACATATGGATACACTTGGTACACATGTGATATGTGGTGGGCACGAGGAGTCACTCCAAAGCTCGGAGTCAGAGTGCCATGGTCTCTATGATAGGGGACAGGATTGCCATGTGTTGAGTTCTGAGTTGGAGGTGGCAGAGGTTGCCAGGGTTGCATCAACGTTCGGTGTCCTTATGTACGAGATTTTGATCTCGAGGCCCGACATAGCAGTTGCAGTGGGAGCATTTGCAGCAGGGTTGATCAGTCGTTCGATGACTGATCTCGGCATAGAGCATAGGGGAGGTTTGCAGGTATTGCATACATACTTGCAGTACGTGTGCGGTACGTCTGGTGGTGTATGGACTTACACGGGAGCAGGACAACCGGATGCACACGATCACAGCCAGCCAGTGGGCATCGGTTGAGAGCGATTTTCTCTCGCCTTTTGTAGTCTTTAGACTAGGTTCTCTTGCTTAAAGGCACAGTCGTTTTTAAGTGGGAGGTTGTTGGGGTATAGGCGTCTGTGCCTTGCCCGGCCGCCCAGAGTCCGGGCGCCCACTGACTTGTATACCTTATACATAGCATAAGTGTATAGGGAGCTGCTCACTCTTTGAGTCTCCCCACCCACATCGTGTGTGTCTCCTTCTCTCTCTCTCACTCTCCGTCTGTGGTGCTCCCCGATCCCCTTCATACTCTTCAGTCGGATTGAGTGGTTTGGAGTCTTTTCGTGCTATTTCTAG
Organism: Adiantum capillus-veneris; assembly: GCF_014529385.1. NCBI lineage: Eukaryota > Viridiplantae > Streptophyta > Polypodiopsida > Polypodiales > Pteridaceae > Adiantum > Adiantum capillus-veneris. The sequence goes on from NC_140932.1 coordinate 157,576,037, forward strand.
TCGTAGACCTGAAATTTTGCAACTTCAAATAACAACTCACAATTGATTGTTTCGGAGAGAACAATATTCTGAAATCCACCTCGGATCCTACTTACCCTACTCCTTGGTTCTAATGCAATGGGGTTGTGGAAAATGTTCTCAAACACTCGTTTTCTTGTTTTTTAATGGTTTTCGGAGCCTTAATCTTAAGACTTGTCTCGTTCATCAACCTTTCTCAAAACCCTAGTCTAATTTTACAATCCTACAATCCTAGAGGCACTCAACAAGTACGATTACTTCCAAGCTACCTCTACACAGCAAAAGACGACAATCTTAAGCTATGCGGTTTCTAAAAGAAAGTTTCTACTCTAGGAGATGTTAAAGGATAACTTCACAAAACGCTTGTGTTTTTCTCTAGTTTAGGTCTCTTCGATCCCCGGCAACGGTACCAAATGTGGGACGAGTGTCTAACCTCACTCCTATCTTATTGCAGATTTAGCGAGAACCACGATTCAATTGTCAATCCATGGGATGAAACTCACTCGACTAGTGTATAGAGGCTAGAAGAGGTTGTCAATCTCTTGGAAAACAACAAATAACTCGCATCTAACTCAAGCTACACTCAAGTGACTGAAATCACCAAGAGCCAATCGCTCATCGGCAAACAAATCACATTCGTTTACAACACAAATGACATCCAAATGTAACGAAACTTCTAGGACAAGTTATAAGACCTAAGCACACATGCTTATGGTCTCAAATCCCACTTTAGGTCAAGTGCAAAAATTGCGATTATTAACAACAATGGATTTTTGACCTAGTCGTTTTTGACCCAGAATGCATCTAAATGCTTAGTAATGATGCCCCAATACCCTGCCTATTCTTAGTTTTTGATTTTGAAGTATAAATTCCTACTTATGATGAAATTAGGCCGCGGGTCTGCGACGCCAAAAGCTACGAAATACTGTGAAATGCTTACATCAATGCCTAGAGCTCTTACCTGCGGTTGCAATGCAACAAACGCGACTGCAATGTGACAACCGGGGAGGGAGTAGGAAACACGAGAAGGAGAGAAGTGAGCACCATTAGCTCACGTTGTGTTTTCATTATCCAAAAACTTGAAAATAACTTACAAAAATTGGCTTGTATACCTTAGCCAAGGTTTTTGGTGGTCAACTAATAATCTGGGAGCTCTAACTAAAGATGGGTAAAGACAGGTTGATACAATCTGGAAGCTTGTAGCCCCGGCTCATCAATTACAAAGTTTATCCGAAAAATAAGAGTTACAATATTCTCGATTTATCAAAATAATAAGTGTTTTTACAATGAGAGATCCAAAAATTGGTATCCGAGTTAGCTTGTTGCTAACAACCTTTTAGACCATGTATATCCAAATATAAATTCCTAAGATCATTGCAAGTATAGTCAATTGAGACTGCAACCCTCGTAACATTTCTTTTTGGAGCCATCTCTTCTTGAAAAAAAAAACAATTCTTATTATAACACATATTCCACCACTAGTTCAAGCTAGATGATCCAAGCAAGTACATATAGTAAGTATGTAAACTAGATAACTAAGGGGGAAGAGAGTGGCAAGGTCCACCACTTGTCCATGCTCAACTCTATACAACATAGAGAGTTGAGAGGGCACTGATTGTCTAATTTAGGCATGTGGAAATCATAGAAGATTGACCACCTCTCCAACCTATCTTTTTTAGGGAAAAAAAATGTTTGGCCTTACAATTATCCATGTGTCTGACCTATACATCATGTATGACAAAATTTCACTTGTCCAAACTAGGATTGAAACATGGAGAGAAGCAAGCTCCACCACTTGTTATCTAAGCTAGGAATGGGGATGTTTGGTCTCAAGAATCATTGGGACATGGAGAGAAGATAAGTTCCACCACTTGTCCAAGCTTGGATCAATTGAGATATGGACAGAAGCAAGCTCCACCAGTTGTCCAAGCTAGGATCCATTAAACCATGGAAAACCCCAACTGTTTTCAATATCAAGGATTTTCTTTTTGTCAACTTAGCTCCATTGGAACATGGGGAGAAACAAAGCTCCACAAATTGTCTAAGCCAAGCTCCATTCAAAGACAAAGAGAAGCAAGTTAAACCATTTGTCCAAGTTAAGCTCCATCAAAACATGAAAATCCCATGATGGTTTTATTCCACATGGGGTTTTGGTTCCAATCTCCACCACTTGTCCAAGCTAGGCTCCATTGAAGCATGGAGAGCAGTTAAGATCCACCACTCGTCCAAGCTAGGATCCATCGAAACAATGACAACAAAAGGCTCTACCACTTCTCGAAGTTAAGCTCTATTGAAACATGGAAAAACCATACATATGTTGTACATGGGGAGTTTTGTTTCAAGATCCACCACTTGTCCAAGCTAAGATCTATTGAAACAACCCTAAGCCATATATATGTTGTACATGAGGAGTTTTGTGTCAAGGTCCACCACTTGTCCAAGCTAGGATCTATTGTACATGGGCACATTTCTTGTTAATGGGAATATCATAAGATCCCCCGTTTCTTATCAAGTGGGAAAAGTAAAAGGGCTCACTCTTGTAGTGTGAGGCGAGGAGCACAAAGAGCTGTCGTGCAAGCCTGGCAGGTGGCAGAGAACGCAGTGTGAGAGCAAGCAAGCACATGGTGCTCTTTTGAGCAAACAAGTAGCCCTGCAAGGCGAACATGGGAAGTGGGCCATATAGGTGTGCCAAGTCTTTTTTTTGAGTTTATTAGAGAAAATCTCAATAGACATCTGCTTTGGGGGATTGATAAGAAAAAGGAGGGCATGGGAAGGCGATAGATGAAGGGTAAGGCAGGTGAGTGTGTAATGGAATTGGCCTATTTAACTTGAGAGTAGAGGAAATTAATGAGAGTACTTTTGAGAAATGACTTTGTGAGCATAGCGGGTGAACATAGTTGAAGATAGAAACATAATCATAGCAATTAGTTAACTTGGTATGAACAATACTTTTGCAAGAGAGAGAATTTAGAGAACATGACAACAATTGAGGACCGGATTATGTGGAGCCGGTCCCCCCTCCAATAGGCATTTGTATTATGATTTCTCCCATTAAGAGAGACGTGTTACAATACAATCTTTGTGTTCCTTGTGACCTAGGTGATGCAATGAAGATGGAAAGCTTCATGCATCACAAGCATAACATAAACTTGAAGAAAGCTTTAACCATCCCAAGACCTCAAACACCTTCGAAGGTGGAGAGAGCTAGCAGGGAATGAGGGTAGGGAAGAGGAAGAAGAAACATTTCATAGGAGAAAGAATTAGTTCCTCACTTATCATAACTCTTGTTGCTAGCATACATAATAGCATAGTAATGAGGAAGAAGGAGATGGTAAGCTTAAGCATTGAAGCATGGCTCTTGGTTGGATTTGCACTCCATAGCCAAGAGTGTTGGTGTAGGCTCTCAACCTCTACTTGCTTGGAGAAGGAGAGGGACCTCTTGCACTTTGCATAGCACACAATGAAAGTGTTTGTGAGTGTGTGTGGGTGAGTATACCCCCTAAGAAACCCCCTAGCTTGCTTGGGTCGACCCCCCCTTGTAGCTCATGCTTGAAGCTCATTGGACCCCTCCAGACCTAGCCAATCATAAGCAGGAGGCATTACAAGAAACAAGGGTAGCCTTAAGACAAGTGTCTCCCTTTCCCCTTTGAGAGAGAGGGCTAGATAAATGCTAAATCAATTAATTAAATCTCCTAATTTATTATTGGACCCCTTGGGTGGCCAACCAATAGGATTCAGACACACCATGAGGGCAACATGAGGAGGAACTTGACAAGTGTCCCTTTTGCTTTCTTTGTACCATGCATGCCTTGTGTGAGTGTGTGGGTGTTCTCTCTCATCCCCCCTCATGTAGGGCTAGCCCCCTCCTTGTAGGGATTGAATCTTTGACTTTTTGACACCTCAAGCCCCTCATGCATAGGCCCAGTTCCCACCACAAGCTTGGCTCTTAAGCACTTTAAGCTTGGGCTAGGTTCTCATCTCAAGTGCAACCCTAGCATCTCAAGCATGTGAAGCACCTCACACATCTCAATCATTAAGCACCTCAATCATCAAGCACCTCAAGCACCTTAGTCATCAAGCATGATAAGCAGGACAAGCATCTCGAGCTGGGTCGGGTTCCCATGCCTCAAGCTCATCCCTAGCTTACCTAAGGTCAAAGGACTTTTACACACATTATTGGAGGTCTTCAATGAAGCTAACCCTAAGGTATTATGCTCCATTGGTTAGCCTTGATCTTTGATTGACCATCTCTCATTTGGGCCCCTTTACCATTGGCCCCGTGTTGAGATAGATCTATAAGCACATGTCTATATCTTAACACTTGTTCCCGTTTATTCTCCCACATTAAGTGATCAATTTAATATGAGAAAATCATTTGGGTTGTTTAGATATTAGATATTAGATTTTATGACAGAGTGCATCTAATGGATGGGTGGCAGACGAGACACAAGAGAGGGCAAGGAAGTCAATGCCGCACCTCAAGAGGCAAGGGAGGGGGTGAGCATGGCTAGTTGTGCGCTCCTTGCCGCACTGTCGAAGCAAGGGACTTGCCAATACACCGTGTGCGAGCCACAAACGGCTCCAAGCACACAACAAGCCTAAACTAGCAAGCTCAAGGAAACAAAGGGTGTGTCACTCACCGCTCTACGCTCGCCTTCGTGGTGGATTCCTCGCCGCGATGAAGAAGAAGCTGCAGTCGTGCCGCGCTCAACCGCTTCGCCGCCGTCGTGCCTTTGTAATGCTCGATCGCACACACACTCTCCCTCTCTCTCTCTCTCTCTCACACACACACACACGAGGAGGTGAAGAAGAAGAAAAAGATGGAGATGGAGCAAGAGCACTCTTCTATTGCACAAATGAGAGAATGAGTAAAAATTAGGTTTAGTTGGCTTTTATAGGAGCTCACCCCATTCACACTTGGGCGCCCATGCTTAACCAACTAATCCCTTGAATGTCCAAGTTAAAGTGCGCCTCTCATCGGCGATCACTCTACCTTTCCCTATTGGACCGACAAGCCCAGTACCTGACTCTACCAAATACATAATACACGTCCGTCGTAGGTGATGGGGTGTCCGTGAGCCGTGAGGGTTAACATGCCCCCCTTCCTGATGTAGATTCCGTCCTCGGAAGCTATTGAGTTGAAGCTGGTTCGTCGAGGTGGAAGAGCATTTGAGATGAATGTCCTTAGCCTTCTTCAGTCACTGCAAAATCAAACAACATTGGCACAGTAATTGCATTCTCTTAAAAAGCATAGGTAGTTTTAGGTAGACAAATTGATTGGTAAAAGAATTTCAAACAATTTGGTAGCAATGAACATTAAATTGCAATGAAATCAAATGCATAAACAGATGTAAAGGTAAAAAATTAAACAAGTCTGGGGTCGCTAATTTGACGGTCGAAAGGCACTAGAGATCGAATATTAATACCATGGGTAAGCTTCTTAATTTTCTGTGGTCAATTAAGTTGTTTAATCGCGAGAGCCAAGTATTCATGTTCGAGGGCTGACTAGAGGCTATATCTAGAAAACTTTGTAGTTAAGCTACCATAAAAGGAATTTCTCATGAAATCATCGCCTGACTGATTACTTTTTCTTTGACCCCCCAAAGTCTTTATACATTGATTCAATTATGATGTGTGTGATTATTTTGTATGCCTTGGGTTTTTTGCTTTTCAAGGAAAAGCGTCCACACTGGGAACCTCTAGGGCTCTAGTACCATAGGCTATACATGTGAGTGAAGTACCAATTTAAGCAGGGATTTCTCTTCCAGCTTAAAATTTTACATTGTGGCACTTTGATTTTTGCTTGTTCATTTTCAACATTTAAATTTTGTAACTTTGGGGGGTCATATAACACTGTTACCCTCCCCAGGCTCATCACATTAGTAAACTCCCTTTATAATACTTAAGCTAAAGGTCAATAGGGTCAAGCCCACTAGAAAGCCCTAGTACATTTCACACAATGCTGCCTAAATCGGATTAAGAACCTAAGTAACCATTGCTTATTAGGAAGGCATTCCCCATGGTATTAAGAGAAGATTTCTAATACCTAGCTTGGTCAAACGAGCTTAGTTGGACTGCTTGATTTTTACACCTAGACAAGTGATTATGACAAAACATTACATTGAATTAAATGTTTGATACTAAGCAAATGCGCTGAATATTATGCTACCAATCACAATCAAAGCAGACAAACATGGATGCAAAAAAAAATAAGGGCAATGCTAATGGACAAGAAACACCTGTTTGTGTTGATGGTCGTGCTTGATTTGAAGGTTCCATGAAGGTCCAAATCCTATCAATAGCAACACGCTCCTGTACACACTAGGAAACAAAAGGAATACCTCCAGGAGGCACATCAGTGGGAAAAATTAAAACTCCTAAAAAACAAACTCAAAACACAATCTAGACCCCTAACCTACCTATCTATCACCCCTTTTAGAATCAAGGAAAGAGGATATTATATAAACCGGGTGGCCACCCTAAGGCTAGGCCTCTATCCTCATCATCTAGATAAATAAAATCGTTGTCCGTGAGGCCATAGTCTTCCTCGGTCTCTATTAGTTCCTCTTCATCATCCTCTTGTGCTAGCATGCTAATCAAGAACCTCGTGATGCGTGGATACTCATCTTGTGCAAAAGAATAAGCATGTGCCATTGGAAACACATTCACTACTGGGTAGGGATCACTAGTTAGCCATAGACGTATCAGCCATTCTAACTCCTCAAAATTTCTCTCACATGCAAGGCTCTCTATCAAATCCCATTCGCAAGAAAGTATAGGGTAGCATACATAGAACACTTGTTGAAAAGACAAGGGGTACCTTTCATCAAAAATAGAAGTGCATGCCTCTGGTGAAGTAGCCATTTTTGACAAGACAGATAGATTTGGTTAGGCCTTTAAAACATAAGAGTTGTTTTTGTGTGTTGCTTGAATTGACACGGTGAATTTGGACTTATATGTAAGATCTGATAGGGTGCTCTCTCATTGCTAGGCGCTCTTGCTCTTTACTATTTTTGTTTTTTTGTGAGTATAAGGCTATATATATACATTCCCTAAGATCGGAGATTGAGAGGTCAGGGAAAAAGGTTGAGAGGGAAACAAATGAATGATGACTGTCAGCAAACACTCCCCCCTTCCTTAGGTAGATCATACCGTTTGAAATGAGCTTGTCACCCTTTGAAACCAATTGTTCCAGTTGGTAATAGGTGAGGATTTTTGCCATTAGTTTTCTATTACCCTAGGTGCCTCGTCAAGTTGCAAGGGTGGTAAGGTACTCTCCCAGGATTGAACTTGAAGTGGTTCATTAGGTGATTCTTGAACACTGGGAGGTGTGGATTCTTTTGTAGCTTCATGGAGGTCCACTACTATAGATGGAGGCTGTGTAGAAGCTTTTACCTCTATGGATGTATTACATGAGGAGCTAGAAGCTTCATGGGACTCCCCCCTTCCTGAGCTAGGTGGAACAAATTGTTCTTTCTTTGATACCCAAACTAGCTCGGGAGCGGGTGTGTAGCATTCCATGATTTTTTCCTTTTCGCGATTTTCAATTTGTTTTGGAGCCACAGGATTGGGTTTACATGGGCCAGGTGACAGGTAAGAGTACACTTTACGTTTGGGCACCCAGATTTGATCATTTCCTTGATAGTAGCCTTGGGCTTCCAATAGTCGTTTAGGGATCCATCGCAACATTTTCTTACTTTTCTTGGAGCGAGTGGTACGTTTCTTACAAGGCTTCTGTTTTTTAGCACTAGCTATGGTCACTAAAGAAGCTTTAGGGACCCACTTGTATGTTTTCTTCGTTACATTAGGATGAGTCTTGTTGGAAGCGATATGCATCGCTTGTAGCATATTTAAGGGTATAGGCATTTCATCCCCCTCAGGTGTTACCTAGGTCATCCCCCTATTTCCCCAAGTGTCTATGGTTGATGCTAGGTGGACCCAATCTACGTTGTCTGATTCCGTCATACCCGGTAACACATCCATATAAGGAGAATCTTGGCCAATGTCTGTATCCTTCTTACAAGTGTAACAATATTGTAGTGGGGCCGAGTGAACTGTGGTGTCAGAGCGATGATCAATAATGGTTTTACTCCCTAAGGGGTGTACCTTACCAGTCACCAAATCCACTCTAAGAACAGAGTCTTGGAATTGCAAATAGACATGATTTTTAGACCAATCGTGAACCATTTGTGCTTCCCTCATGAATGGTCGTCCTAAAATCATTTCATATGACATAAGGTGTTTAGAGAAATCCATTACAATGAACGTATGTCGTACCTTGTGTCCTAGAACTTTGATCTTAAGATCCTTGAGCATCCCCATAGGTTTGGCTATGGTACCATTTGCCATCTTTACCACAATGTTAGTAACACTGAGGCGGGGTTTTCCCATGGATTCCCAACAATCTTTTGTAACGATGCTAACTCCCACACCACCATCAAGAATTCCCTTTATAGTTAATCCCTTGGTAGTGATGGGTAGGGTCGCATTAGACTCGTCGCCTTCAAAATACTGCCCTAATTCGTTAATGGGTACCTCAATCACAGACTCGTGTCCATCTAAGTCAAGTGATTGCACATGATTTTCCTCATCAATCATAATCAAGTCAGGCCTATTTGGTTGCGCAAACTGCGGTAATCCCGTTCGTAGCTCTCCGTTAAGGAATGCTCGAAGTGCAAGGAATAACTCAGGATCTCCATACAGCTTTGCTATGATCGTGGTTCGGACCTCAGAAGACATGAAGTCCACTAGTTTGGCAACATTCATTGGCGTTTTGCAGGGTGTAGGTCCTTGACTAGGAACTGGTGAGGATGGAATCTCATATTCCTCAATGGGATCAGGTATTCCTTCGTTAAACATCCTTTCCAACAAGAAGGGTGTATGCTCACTTTCTGATGTCCCGTCCTCACTCCCTTCTTGGCTGATACTAGATATGGCTAACGGTCTATGGTTCATGTGGGGTGGATGAACTTGCGTGGGAAACACTGTGTCATGAATTTTGACCTGCATGGGTTCTGGTTCTAGTTTCCTTTGAGTCTCCTCCACTAAACCTCTTAGATGTTTCACCTGCTTAATCTCGTCTACTGGGTTTGGGTACGTCCCAATCTTCTTTTTACGATTCTTCCCTTTTTGCCCCTGCGGTTTATCTTGGGGGTCTTGGATTGGATTTGGAAACACTTGTGGTGTTTTCAGAGGCTCTTTATGGTTTTCTCTTATTCGGTTTTCATTTGGTTCCATGTTACGGTTTTCTTTGTCGGTCTTTCCCTTTGTGGTATTGGTTCTAGTCTCCATTGTCTCGATTGAATCTGAATCATCCTCGAGGTCATTCATATACACGGGGTCATCTCCTGTTCCTATGTTTGTTTTGGAACTTGGCTTTGAATTTTCCGTATTCTGCGACTTCTTCCTTCGTGTCTTCTTTTTCTTTGCTTGGATAACTGACGCGGTATCTTTCTCTTCGAGGATATGGCCTGGCCCTTGAAGCATGGACCGTGTAATCGCATAAGCAGGTGCGACGGGTGGTATTGGCGATGTCACACTAGCAATTTCGACCAAATTTAGGGGTGTGATTTTAGGCGCATTTGGGTTATAGGGGCATTGGGCAATCAAGTGATCTATGCCACAACGATTACATGTGAGTATTGGCATTGCAGACGTGCTCCCTTGATTCATTTGCATCTGTGCAGCATTCTTTTGCAGCCTAATAGGGCATTCCGCTACTCGATGTGGTCCACCACACTCGTAGCATTGAAGAGGTGGCCTCCTAGCCTGGGTGTTGATATTTTGACCTCTGGATGCGAGAGCAGCAGCTTGATAAACCGGCTTGACTTGTCCCCAACAATCTTCCATGTAGTATATAGGACATTCTTCCAATGTATCAAGTCCGTAGGCAATACTAGTGTCTATTTCCTCCTCAGAGCTATCTGGATAAGCATTTGATGGCTCGCAACCCACTTGGTTCATAGGGGCGACTCTTGGATGCGGGGGCTGCGGTCCTAGCACAGGAGGTGGTAGCGGTGTAGCTTGTACAACATTTTGAGATCTAGGGACCATGTGTTGCGGTAGTTGCTCAACAGGTGGAGTAGGCATCAATACAGGAGCTCGAGGCGCATCCGTCCAGGCTACAGGTGGTCTATTTGCCATCATACGTTTGATCATTAAACAATCCTTAGCTTGGTGACCATACCTACCACATGCGTTGCAAGTTCCATTAAATTTTACTCTAAACGTAGGGCACTCACTAGTGCTATGTGGACCTAAGCAAATGGAACACCATTGTTGCTCCCTTCTTGGATACATGTGACTATTTTGAGGGGGTCGATTATCCTTAAGAGACTCTTGGATTGCCTTGGTGAGGTTTATCAAGAATGTCTCAAATACCTTTGGCTCATTGGCAATGGGCTTTGCAGTCATGGTTCATACTCAATGGCTTGTGAGCTAGTGGATCTCGTGTCAGTAGACACCCTCATGCCTGCTATCATCAAGTTGTCCTCTAATTGGATTGCATTGGCAGTGACATCTTCCCAGGTTGTGATACCTCTAATCACTAGTCCATTATAGATTCCTTCATTCCTCAACCCTCGAATGAATCGATCAAGCAGTTGGTTATTGTTGAAGCGCTCATTTACAGGGCAACGAGAGTTTAAGTGCTTTAGACGACTAATGAAGTCCCTTACTGACTCTCCTTCCTTACGTTCGGCCTTCTGTAGCTGAGATGCTACACCCCAAAGCACACCTTCTCGTATGTACTCCTTTAGAAACAACCTTCGAAGGGTAGGGTAGATTGTTTTCTCGTCCACCCTTAGGGTCCTATACCAATCTCCAGCCTTCCCACTTAATGTCAAGCTTAAGGCATTGCACTTATGTAGTTCGTTGCGTTCCCCTAAGGAATCACATACTTGTTCAAACACTTCAATGTGTTTCCTAGCATCTTCGTCCCCATTGAATTTTTGCGTGAGTTTGGCAATTTGTACTGCCTTACTTCTAAGCTCTCTATCAGATGCATGACGCATATTTTCCGCGATAGATCGACCTATGGTTTGAGCAAACGCTGCCAAGTCACCTATGTGAGGAGGCAGGGCCGGTGGAGGTACTCTTGGAATCATATGTGGGAGAGGGACGGGTGCCGGTCTTGGCATATGTGTGGATGATGCAGGATATGGAACATAACCGGGCATAGGTCCACTCGGATAAGAGCTAGGGAGCGGCACTCGAGGAGCATAAGCAAGTGGTACAATTGGAGGTGTGGGGGCCATGTGTGCATAAGGGGCTAGAGGCACATATGGTCGAGGCCCCATATTAGGTACTACGACACTAGGTAGTGGCACTGCGCTAACCGTAGATGTCATCGGTACATTCTTTGTCAGGCTTATCCCTGGAGTGAGCACTGTGTTTTCCTTAATAGAGGGTTGAGCCAAGTTAGGGAAGCTAAAGTTTTCGCTCGGAGGCTCAGATTGCATAGAGACCCCAGGTGAAATGACGTAAGATGGGTCCATGGGGCTCATTAGAGGAGTCTCCATTTGTGATAGAGTAGGCTGTTGAGCCTTGCTCGTATCCAGAAATCTCATGGGGCCAGTTGAGAGTATATTTACCCCTCAGTTTTGCCTTTCTGATTGAATAATGCCATGGATAACATTACAGATCATTTTCTGTTGATCTTCGATGCTCGTGGCACTAGAGGTGGATTGTACAATCTCTATCCATCCTACATGGTAGGCGTGGCCAGAGTGTAGATCCGTCAACACCTCAGTGTGGAGGTCGTATGTCCAATGATCATTAATGAACCATCCTTCTAGAGTCGACGTGTTAACGGTTTCTTGTGAGGTAGAAACAATATTGCTCCCCGTGGTTTTACTTGTCACCAACGGTACTCTAGAGGGAACTTCTGAAGGAGGCAGCTCAACAGGGCCTTCTTGGTAAGAAGTTGGCAGGATATCCACATGGACACTCTTTGGGGGTGTGGGGTCCACGTGCGATGTGAAAGGAGAGTCCACTTCCCCACCCCCTTCGTGTGCTTCATTTGCATCAGGTTCCGAGCAAGTAGCTCTACCTAATGTTTCCATGAAACGGCTAAACATACTAGTACTAGGCTGTGGAGCTTCGGGAGGTGCATGGCCTTCTCTCTCAGTGTTTTGGGTAGGGTATGCTTCCATGATTTCTGAGTCGGAGGAGGAATCACTAGCGGCTATTTTAGGGTCTTGGGTGGTGCTACCTTGTGTCCCCTCTGAGGGTCTAGAGCTTATCGTGGATGGGTAATGGGTGTCCGTATGAACAGAGGCACTCTCAATATGCTCGTGTTCTAGCACCCGCCCAGAGCGTAAGTGCATGTGCTTTTGATACCCTAAGGTGTCAAAAAGCTGCTCTAGGAGGCCTTGTGACTAGTTTTTAGTGTGTTTTTTGTTTGTTTTTTTGCTAGATTTTTTAGAGCGTGTCGTGGAATGGGCCGTGTGATAGCTCGAAACGAGCGTATCGGTCAGAGGGTCGTGCCGTGCTTTACAGCCCTCCGTTTGGTCACTCTATGCCCTCGGAATCCCTAAAACTGTCAATTTCCAGTAGGGAACTAGGCCCAAACTAGAAAGTCTAAGGGTGCAAGTGGGAAGAGAAAGGAGGAGAGTGGAGGACTTGTCCCACATGCTCTCATTCTCTCTTGAGGGAGTAGGGTATATATATAAGAGTGAGTCTAGTATATATCATAAGATTGAGGATTGAGGCCTGGGCCTGGGCTTGGGCTTGGGCTTGGGCTTGGGATCCCGATCTATCTTTTATACAAACCAACCCGTCCGTTTTAAGAGTTATTTTCGAAAAATTTAGCCGCCCGCTCGTTTTAAGAGTCACGTCTTTTATTTTCGAAAAATTTAGCCGCCCGCTCGCTCGCGTTTTTATTTTTCGAATTTTTTTTTTATAATTTTTTTTTCCCAGATTTTTTTTTCGAATTTCAAAAAAAACTTTTTTTTTTTTTTTGATGCAGAAAATACAGAAATTGAAAACGCACAAATTGAAAATGAAGAAATGCAGAAAATTGAAAAACGCAGAAATGCAGAAAATTACAGAAATTGAAAACGCCGAACTTGAAAATGCAGAAATTGCAAAAATTGAAAAAACGTAGAAATGCAGAAAATTGCAGAAATTGAAAACGCCGAACTTGAAAATGCAGAAATTGCAGAAATTGAAAAAACGCAGACAATAGCAGAAATTGAAACTTGACAGCAAATGCAGGAAACGCAAAAAACAGAAATCTCCACACACTCCTTCCCTGCCTTTCCTATGATAGAAATTGCACCACAAGGAAGCGTAAAGTGCTAACCGAGCTTAGTGTAGGGCATATCCCCGGCAGCGGCGCCAAAAATGTGCGCTCCTTGCCGCACTGTCGAAGCAAGGGACTTGCCAATACACCGTGTGCGAGCCACAAACGGCTCCAAGCACACAACAAGCCTAAACTAGCAAGCTCAAGGAAACAAAGGGTGTGTCACTCACCGCTCTACGCTCGCCTTCGTGGTGGATTCCTCGCCGCGATGAAGAAAAAGCTGCAGTCGTTCCGCGCTCAACCGCTTCGCCGCCGTCGTGCCTTTGTAATGCTCGATCGCACACACACTCTCCCTCTCTCTCTCTCTCTCTCTCTCACACACACACACACACGAGGAGGTGAAGAAGAAGAAGAAGATGGAGATGGAGCAAGAGCACTCTTCTATTGCACAAATGAGAGAATGAGTAAAAATTAGGTTTAGTTGGCTTTTATAGGAGCTCACCCCATTCACACTTGGGCGCCCATGCTTAACCAACTAATCCCTTGAATGTCCAAGTTAAAGTGCGCCTCTCATCGGCGATCACTCTACCTTTCCCTATTGGACCGACAAGCCCGGTACCTGACTCTACCAAATACATAATACACGTCCGTCGTAGGTGATGGGGTGTCCGTGAGCCGTGAGGGTTAACACTAGTGGCACAACAGGCAACACAAGACCCAACTGGCAGTCATATGATTTTTTGTTTGAATCAGTGAGGAGCATTGACGAGGCATTAGCGTTTGTTGTGCAAGTTGGTTAGCGCAACACAATTTTTGTTGCTTTACTCGCTGACCTGAGCTCAATATAGCTTTCACATGTGGGTTTGCATGTGACTTTTGAGTCTTCATTGCACCGCAAGATACAACCATAGAAGAATCTCTAAAGATTGCAGCTAATGGAAATGCAATGAAACCAGTAGCAGCAAAGTATGGGAGAACAATTTTGTAGAGAGAGTAGATATGTGTGAATGGACACCTAGATGGAAACACTTGTAAAACCTAAGATATAAGATTTATTTAACTTTTTAGTTTACTTGCAATAGCTGATGAATAAACCTTACTAAGTAGGGTGTAGCTTGTTGATTAGTCTCCACTTATGGTCACATGTGTTGGTTAACATCTCGTTAAATGTGTCCAAAGGAGCTAGCTTGGTTGGTTGGGAACTCAACCGGCGTGACCTGGGTCATAGGTTCGAGTGCAACCAAGCGACCCTGGTAGCGCTCACGGTCGCTTTGTATCGTCTCGCACGGGATAAGTGCAATTTGCTACATAAAAAAAAGATCTTGTTCAATGTAGCTATTGACGGATAATGTAACATTTAACGGCCTAGTAACTTGTGTGTAGTGGAAGATAGCATAGACATAGTGAGCATTTCATTAGAATAGATTCCTAATGAGCATAGCAAGAGTGCTTGGATGGAGAGAGCGAAAAAAAGCATAAGACCTAGTTAGATAGGCATGAACAATACTTCAAAAGAGAGAGAAATTAAGCTATTGACAACACTTGAGGACCTGATTTACATGGAGCCGGTCCCCCCTCCAAAAGGCTTTGTACATGGACCTGATTTACATGGAGCCGGTCCCCCCTCCAAAAGGCTTTGTATTATAGGTTTCCCACATCAAGGGAGACATTTTATAATACAATACTTTATGTTCCTCCAATATCTTGCTGGTGCAATGAAGATGGAAGCTTCAAGCACCATGCACACACTTATAAAACACAACATCAATTCCCTCACGGTCTCAGACCCAAGACCTCACACACCTTCGAAGATGGTGAGAGCTAGCGGGGTATGAGAGTAGATTGAGAGGAAGAAGGAGTAGTCTTACGAGAAATAAGTATATCTCCTCACCTAATCACTCATAATAGCTTAGCATAGCTTAGTAATGAGCATAGTAGAGTAGATGAGCATGCATTGGAGCTTGGCTCTTGGTTGGATTTGCATCACAAAGCCAAGAGTTGTTGGTGTAGGCCTCCCTTCTCACAAGCTTGGAGTAGGTGATGAGCTTTCCATTAAAGCTTGAGAAGGAGAGAGAGTCTTCTTTGCTTCACACATAAGATTTTGTGAGTGTTTGAGTGATAATTCCTTGACAAAATCAGTCCCCTCTCTCTCTTGGTCGACCCCTCATGCTGACATCCCATTGGACCCTGCAAAGCCTAGCCAATGATAATTAATAAGCATAAGTGATAGCCTTGTGACATGTGTTCCCCTTTCCCCTTTTGTGAGAGCTTTAGGTAATTAATTAATGCAATTAAACTCTCATTGGACCCCTTAGTCTTCTGGCCAATAGGAATCACGCAAGCCATTGGGCTGCTGAATGCTCATTGGACCCCTTGGGAGACTGACCAATAGTCTTCTAGAGAGCTTATTCTTATTGGTTCTTTTATTAAGTGTTTTTAAATGAATTAAACTAGATTTACTCTAGCCTAATTCTCATTGTTCCACCTCTATGGCCATCTAATAGGATTTGAATGCACCTTGTGGGCAATTGGGCTAGGGAGCTGACATGTGTCCACTATGTCTTTTGTGTAAAGGGGCTTGCATGAGTGTGTGTGTGTGTGTGTGTTTCTCTCTCATCCCCTACTAAATGGGCTCACCCCCTCCTGTTTAGGAGATTGCAAATACTTTTTGTACACTATCGCATCCAATTCTTCTAAGCATTGACCATTGGACTTAACCTTTGAATTTTGGAACCTTAGCATTTTGGAAGTCTTAATGGGCTGAACCTTAGGTCTTTGAAGCTCATTGCTTGCACATTGCTCTTCTGCAGATGGTCCCCCTTTGGATCCCTATTTTCCCTCCTTTGGATCCCTACCGTGAGACGAGTCTGCTAGCCTTAGCAATAATCTAGCTTTTTCTCCCCTGGTACTTCCCCATATTAAATGATCAGTTTAACATGAGAAAATAATTTAGGAGAATTAGATATTAGTTATTATGACATTACCTCTCTCTTGAAATCATAGTCGTCCTCGACTATGGTGTAGAGAAGATAAAGCCTATTCATTAGCCTTTTTTCTAGCGGGTAGAGGATCCCTATCTTACCCTACGACATCGTTCCAGAATGGATGACTATTCCATTTGGAACTTGAGAGCCTAAGGCTGCCGCAAGCATGTCTGCGCATTAGTCCTATCAATCTTCCATAGTGGAGTGACAAGCTCTACTTGGTGTTTGGAAGACGTTGTCTCCACAAACTTGATTCTAAGCACGCATACTAAATATTTGTGCACAATAAAGAGAGAGAGAGTCTTAATAGACAAAAACTTTGTTCATTTTAAACATTTGTACATTTGCTTACTCTAGGGAAGCATTGTAAGCATTGACAAGGTTTAGGTTATCCGTTAATTGTATGCCTTGCATCCATCTAGCATCTTCAAAAGGATAATTCTTAAACTTCATAAGATATCATCGAATAGTCTTACCGTCTCGTAATACCTTGTCTTCATGTCGGAGAATGGACTCGGACTGCATCACCTCTTCTTTGTCCTCGATCTCCGGTGGGTCTTCAATAGTTGGTTCTTGAGGTGGTTCTCCTTTGTAAGGCTTTAGTAGGCTCACATGGAAAGCATTGTGTATGAGCCAATGGCTGGGAAACTTGAGTTGATAGGCCATCTCATTGATTGGTCGAAGAATCTGGAAGGGACCATAGTACCTTTTTGCTAACTTAGCATAGTACTTTTGGTGTCCCATAGGATTCTTGCCCGTGGTGTGCCTTAATCGAGCCTTGGGAAATTTAAGCAAGACCCAATCATTTTTTTTTAAGGCTTAGGCTCTTCTGTGCTTATCAGCAACATCCTTTTGCCTTTGTTGTGAGATAGAGATAGCATCCTTAATATTTTGGAAAGATTCTTGTAGGTCTCGGCTATACTCATCTGCAACGAAGATCTTCCCATGTACTTTAAGTAGCAGGGGACTTTTGGATCTCCCCTCAATTACCTCAAAAGGTGCTTTCCCGAGGAAGTATGTACAATGTTATTGTAGGCATACTCCACTAAGGGTAAGTACTTCTCCCATTGGGACCTTTGGTCTACTTCCGTTACATAGGCTTTTAGTAGATCAAGAATTGTTAGGTTAGCTATTTCACTTTGGCCATCCGTTTGGGGGTGATAGGCCGAAGAGAAGTTTAGCCTTGTCCCTAAATTCTCAAAGAGACCCTTCCAAAAATTACTGGTCATTCTAGGATCTCTATCCGACACTATGGACATCGGCAAGCCATGGTACTTGAAGATTTGTGATATGAAGAGGGTTGCCATTTGATGGGCTTTGATAGTCTTTTTGACAGGTATAAAATGAGCTTGTTTACTTAACCTGTCTACTATCGTCCATATTTTCGTATTCCCATGGATAGACTTAGGCAATCCAAAGATAAAATCCATGGATATGCTCTCCCATGGTGAATTAGGGATTGGCAAAGGTTGAAGCAATCCAGGTTGCTTTCCTCTATCAAACTTCTTCTTTTGGCATACCACACATTTAGAAACATACTCTTGTATGTTTGCTTTCATGGCATACCAATAGAAATATGTTTCAATCCCTTTTAGGGTAGACTGAATCCCTCTATGCCCCGCATAAGGAGGAGCATGAGATTCATACATTACTTTCTCACGTAGTGAGTTAGTAACGCATAGTCTATTGCCATAGAGCAGATAACCATCTTGTAAAGTAAACGGTTCCTCTTTCTTCCCTAGTGCAAGGGCTGAAATCACATCTTTAAAATTGGGATCCATATCGTACTCATCTATAATAGAAGATAGATCATTGTGAGTTGCTATGAAAACCGCATTCACTCTCGGCTGTCTTGAGGGTGCATCGGCTACTTGATTATGCTTGCCAGCAATGTCAGCAATATGAAAATGAAATTGCGAAAGGAAATTTGCCCACCTCATTTGTTTGTCGGAGAGCTTGGTCTGATGAAGTTCTTAAGGCTTTTGTGATCTGTCTGGAGAATGAAAGGAGTCTCCAATAAATAGTGCTTCCACAAGTCTAAGGCATGTAAAACTGCGAGGAGTTCCCTTTCATATATGCCTAGATCTTGCTCAATAGGGTCGAGCCTTCAACTTTCATAGGCTATGGCGTGCCCTTCTTGGAGCAAAACAGCTCCAAGGCAATCATTACAAGCGTCACATTGGACCTCAAATGGCTTTGAGAGATCCGACAGTGTAAGCACAGGTTGAGAGATAAGCTTTTCGAAAGCATTGTTCTCCTGGCAGACCATGTATACCTAACATTTTTCTTTGTTAGGTCATGTAATGGTCCTGGTATTAGTGAGAACTTTTCTATGAAGCGTCTATAGTATGCACACATACCTATAAAGATTCTTAGTTCATGAAGATTCCTTGGATTAGGCCATCCTTTTATTACCTCTAGCTTTGATGGATCCATTTGGATGCCATCTTGAGAGATAATGTGACCTAAATACTGAATCTCTTGTAAGAAAAACTCACTTTTCTTTTGATTAATATAAAGTTTATTCTCTCGTAAGACTTGAAATATTATCTAGAGATGTTTCTTGTGTTCGTCTAGTGAATTAGAGTAGATGATAATATCATCAAAGAACAGTCCAGTAAAGGTTCAGTGAGGCCTGAATAGCTTCTCCATCAAACGGTTGAATGTGGCTAGTGCATTGGTCAAACCAAAAGGCATGATAATGTATTCGTAAAGACCAAACGTAGTGCGAAATGCGGTCTTTACAATGTCTTGATAAACTATCCTTATTTGATGGTAGCCACTTTTTATGTCAATTCTACTAAAGTAGGTCGACCCTTGTAGCTTATCAAATAGGTCTTCTACCCATGGAACGGGAAACCTATTTTTGATAGTTTAGTGCTCTATAGTCGACACACATATGATATGTTCCGTCTTTCTTTTGCACTAATAGCACGGGTGAACAAAATGGAGATGAGCTAGGCCTAACCATGCCCTTCTCAATTAACTCATGCACTTGCCGCATAATCTCCTCTTGTTGAGCTTGAGAAACTCTATAAGGAGGTTTATTAGGCGGTGAACTTCCTGGAAGAAGTTCAATTGCATGGTCATCATTGCCTCATTTAGGAGGTAGTTCACAAGGGATGCCGTCAATAAAAACATCTTGAAATCCCTTGAGAAAATTGGATAACTCTAATTCTTTGTGATTATTTATATTTTCTTTTGCTAAAGCACTAGGTTCATTTTGAGAATCTTTAACAAAAATTATGTACACGGAAATAGAGCTCTTTATTGACTTATTGAAAGCTTGCGTATGTACAATGGGTATGGTGTTACCCAACTCCTTAGCATCTATGTACATATCTTTTTCCTTGAACCTAAAGTAGATTTTCCTTTCAGGGAATTTAACATTGGCAACCATGCGATCAAACCATGGTGCCCCTAGGATTACATCCTCATGCTTGAGAGGAGAGATAAAGAAGTCCTCTTTGTCCACATAACTTTGGACATGGAGCCTCAATTTCCCCATTAAGGGAGTGACTGAAGCTTCTTGCCCCTTGAAAGCACCATCGGCAGGTAGGACATCTCCCATCTCATAGGCTTGGATGCCTAGCTTGGTGGCCAACTCTGTGGATATGAAATTGTGAGTAGAACCAGGGTCAAAGAGAATAAAAGCATCATCTTCTCTTATTTTTCCCCAAGCATGGCATAGAGGAGATCCTTTGTGGTGAGCTTCCTCTTCTTGGATTTCAACCAAGGTAGCTCTAGGAGGCTCATGGCGGGTGTTCTTTTGGAGGCAAGCACGGTACGCATGCCCTTGCTCGCCGCATTTGAAACAACGGTTATGATCCTTGCGATAACGCTCAAGCTCTTCAGGAGAGAGTTTGTTTTTGCCTTTGTAAACTCCCTTCTCCTTAGCTTTGTTGTTATTGGAATTTCCCTTAGGAGACTTTTGGACATTGTCCTTCCCCTTAGGCTCATTGGAACCCTTGTTTTTCATGGGCTAAAGATTTCTCTTAGCCCCTGTTTGGAAATTGATTCGTGACGCCACCATGGTATGGTGTATGACCGCAGATATGATGCGTGGCCTTTAGAAGTTGACGTATTCCACCATATCTTCAGTTAAGCCTACACAAAATTGTTGTTTTTGCTCTATAAAATCCGTCTTTTTGAAGACAGTGGCTTTGAGATGTAAGTCCCAAAACTTGTCTACATATTTGTGAATGGATTCGTAGAGAGAGAGCTTCAAGCTTCACCATTCGGTGAGTACTTTGTCTTTGGCTTCAGTGGCCAAAAATTGCTTCATGATGGAAGCTCTTAAAGCTTTCCATGTTCGTGGGGCTTCACCGTATGCCCGTAGGCTAGACCACCATTGCCTAACGGACTTTTGAAAATGCATAGCTACATGGCGTAGCTTAGAGGACTCCGTGAAGCCCTCATCTCCAAACGCCGCATCAAATTGTTGGATGAAAGCCAAGACTTTGTCAGTAGCACCAAAGGTGCCATCCTAGGTAAGGAAAGAGACGTTCTTTCCTCCCTCTTTGAACTTGTTGAGCTTGGACGACCTCTTCCACGCGGCATAGGATTTCCTATGGCCTCTTCTTTATGGTGGTTCGAAAGTTGCACCATCATTTCTTCAGAGGAGGAAGAAATTGAGGAAGATGGAGAATAGGGTGACCTCTTTCTCGCCTTTTTCTTGCCTTGTTACTCTTTGTCTGCACCATCGCTTTCTTCATAAGAGGAAGAGGATGAAGAAGATGGAGAAGAGGGTGACCTCTTTCTCGCCTTTTTCTTCTCTTGTTTTTTATCATCCCTCTTTGAATTATGGTGTGGAGAGGTGTGCGATGATCTTCTCCATTTAGGAGGTAATGGAGAGCGTTTTGCCTGCCGTCTTCATGGAGCCATCTCCGTCGAGGTGGCAAGAGACTCACTTCTTTCTCGTTCTTTTGGTGGGGGCTCTTTAGTTCTCCTTTGGGAAAGAGATGCGCCGTCAAGTAGTAAATTTTTGAGCCCTTCATACGGATCCTCTTCTTCTTCCCAAATCGGAGAGAGGCCTCTTTTGGAATCTCGCAAGGAGGCTTCCTAGGTACTCACTCGTCATCATGGGGAGTTTGGAGAATCCCATGAGCACGTAGCTGCCGTTGCACTTCACTTTGGAGGGATGGATTGCCCATGGCTTATTGAAGCCTAGAAACAAGGTAGTTAACAAGCATAGGGGCATCATTAGTAGCCTGCTTAGCAAAATCAAAGCTATCAACATTAATTTCACTCTCTTTACTATTGTCAACCATTCTAACAATTTTTTAGGTGTAATATTTTTAGGTGCACTTTGGCACTTCAAGCCCTAGTTGCTGCTCCTCTTTACCCCTTTAGAAAAGCACTCAAGCTCCTGTACTCATGGCTCGAATATCATTAATTGCAAGGAATAGAAGAGAGAGTCTTTCAACACCCAAACAATATTGGCTCCTGTCAAGCTTCTAATAGCTCAATAGTGGTTAAGCTGTAGGCAAGCCCCATAGGACTCCACTATTAAGACCATAGCTCTCCACGGTGATTGCCTGCTATCTGCACGAAGGCAGGCACATTGCAAGGCAAAAAAATCCCTATTCTACTTACTCAATTGCAATTAATAATACCAACCATTTATAGCTAGCTTGAGGACCTCCCTTCTTGAAAAAGAAAATAGAAACCTTGTGCTTTGATACCAATGTAACATTTAATGGCCTAGTAACTTGTGTGTAGCGGAAAATAGTATAGACATAGTGAGTATTTCATTAGAATAGATTCCTAATGAGCATAGCAAGAGTGCTTGGATGGAGAGAGCAACAAAAAGCATAACACCTAGCTAGATAGGCATGAACAATACTTCAAAAGAGAGAGAAATTGAGGACCTGATTTACATGGAGCCAGTCCCCCCTCCAAAAGGCTTTGTATTATAGGTTTCCCACATCAAGGGAGACATTTTATAATACAATACTTTATGTTCCTCCAATATCTTGCTGGTGCAATGAAGATGGAAGCTTCAAGCACCATGCACACACTTATAAAACACAACATCAATTCCCTCACGGTCTCAGACCCAAGACCTCACACACCTTCGAAGATGGTGAGAGCTAGCGGGGTATGAGAGTAGATTGAGAGGAAGAAGGAGTAGTCTTACGAGAAATAAGTATATCTCCTCACCTAATCACTCATAATAGCTTAGCATAGCTTAGTAATGAGCATAGTAGAGTAGATGAGCATGCATTGGAGCTTGGCTCTTGGTTGGATTTGCATCACAAAGCCAAGAGTTGTTGGTGTAGGCCTCCCTTCTCACAAGCTTGGAGTAGGTGATGAGCTTTCCATTAAAGCTTGAGAAGGAGAGAGAGTCTTCTTTGCTTCACACATAAGATTTTGTGAGTGTTTGAGTGATAATTCCTTGACAAAATCAGTCCCCTCTCTCTCTTGGTCGACCCCTCATGCTGACATCCCATTGGACCCTGCAAAGCCTAGCCAATGATAATTAATAAGCATAAGTGATAGCCTTGTGACATGTGTTCCCCTTTCCCCTTTTGTGAGAGCTTTAGGTAACTAATTAATGCAATTAAACTCTCATTGGACCCCTTAGTCTTCTGGCCAATAGGAATCACGCAAGCCATTGGGCTGTTGAATGCTCATTGGACCCCTTGGGAGACTGGCCAATAGTCTTCTAGAGAGCTTAATTTTTATTGGTTCTTTTATTAAGTGTTTTTAAATGAATTAAACTAGATTTACTCTAGCCTAATTCTCATTGTTCCACCTCTATGGCCATCTAATAGGATTTGAATGCACCTTGTGGGCAATTGGGCTAGGGAGCTGACATGTGTCCACTATGTCCTTTGTGTAAAGGGGCTTGCATGTGTGTGTGTGTGTGTGTGTGTGTGTGTGTGTGTGTGTGTGTGTGTGTGTGTGTGTGTGTGCGGGTTTCTCTCATCCCCTACTAAATGGGCTCACCCCCTCCTCTGTAGGAGATTGCAAAGACTTTTTGTACACTATCAAGCATCCAATTCTCCTAAGCATTGACCATTGGACTTAACCTTTGAATTTTGGAACCTTAGCATTTTAGAAGTCTTAATGGGCTGAACCTTAGGTCTTTGAAGCCCATTGCTTGCACATTGCTCTTCTGCAGATGGTCCCCCTTTGGATCCCTATTTTCCCTCCGTTGGATCCCTACTGTGAGACCAGCCTGCTAGCCTTACCAATAATCTAGCTTTTTCTCCCTTGGTACTTCCCCATATTAAATGATCACTTTAACATGAGAAAATCATTTAGGAGAATTAGATATTAGTTATAACAGATAAAGCTATGACCCCCCACCAACGCAGCTTTTCAAAGGAAGGCGACTCTATGATAACATTCTGGCAGCAATGGTTGGCATTGGGTAGGTAAACTTCATCGCGATCAAGAATGTATCCTCTTACAACTTTAGATAAATGGTACGATCAGATTGTTTGGTCATATATAAAGGACGTCATGAAAGCATTGGGTGTTGGTCATCAGCTCAGTCAGATAATACACACCCAAGAGCAGGCAAGCTTTCGGAGTTGTTGTTCAATAGCTGAATGATGGGCCAAAACTGTCCATCTATAAGAGGCCTAGTGGGCAAAATATTTAAATGGATACAAAAGACCTGGAAGATCATGTTCTTCAAGTACAACCTAGGTACTCTTGGGAGGAAAGAATTGGAAGAACCAAGCCATTCTAGTCTGCACACAAATTGTCCGCTTTTGCTACTTCAGACAAGTTTGGAAGGCTAGGAACTGGTGTATCTTTGAAAACAACCACTCAATGGAAAAATTTAAGGAGATTACTTGCGAAAGTAGGGACATGATAATCTATATTGGAAAACTCAAGAACTCTAAAGTCTGGAAGCAAGTAATCAAAGCCGTCATGGGTTTGGTTTCATCTAGTCACCAAAATGTAACTATTTAATTAGCTCTCATTTGTCAGGGGATGTGTAGCTTTTATATGTGTGTTATGACCCATCAAGGCACCTAGCATGCTTGAAGATATTTGTACATTTCTTTCTGGATTAATGTACCATCCACTCACAATTGTGACTAGGCAAAAAGAAGAACATCTTGTTAAATGTATCAATTTTCTTTTTCGCTCAACTACATCTGCCTTTTATCATATTTTTCTTATCTTCAATTGACAGGATTGTTTTTTTATCTTTAACATTGTTTTTGGAGAAAGCTCTATTATTAACCCTAGGGTATGTTTCAAGAAAGTTTCAAATTATCAAACCATACCTACAAATTTGTAAAGGGATTACATATAAACTGGGTCTGATCACATCATATAAGATTTGTTCACCCCACGAGGCTCTTGTAATTATTTTTGAATGCCTCCATGGATCATGTTTAACATGGAGACCTTGTACTTATTGTTTTGTTAATCTATCTTAACTCTCTCCGTTTGGAGAGAGAGTATTGCAAAAAAAGAAGATTTGTTCACCCCAAATGGTATATTTTAGGATAATACCTTTTCTTGTTGACTGTATTGAATTACCATATGCTTTAATTGGTAGTAATTCTTTGAGCAGTAACTCCTTGGCATGCCATCATGCTAAAATTCTAACATTGTACTGTGCAGATTTTCTTGTTTTTGTCGACTATGTATCTATATACGATTGATTCTTTGAAAAGAGACGTAAACACTTACTTCGATTATTGGTACTGAACAATGCGCTTCCCTCTCAAGGTAGATTCAAAACGATCTTCTCCACAAAGGTTTCTAGGAGGAAATGTGGGCTGTGCAACTCGTAGGTCATTTCTTCATATGATTGAGGGTGCACACACCAAGCATCGCCTTCCATCCCCATTTTGAATATGCGAAGAAGGGCCATAAACACAACCTATTCGCTTATTCAAATAAAAGTAAAAAGCGAAATGTTGCCAAGTTCACTTACACAGCCTATTGGCTATTGCTTCAAGTATTTCCATTGGTCCATGGTTCGACCCTACGACTAGTGGATACTGCTCTAAGTGGGGTTAGAGAGTTGTCCAAAGTGGGTGGTCATGTTATTGCACATCCAATAAGATAGCTTTCCCTGGCATCCATGCAGATGTACTTGCCTTGGCAGCCCTGTTTGTGTGCGTCCAATGAAAACATGCCGATTCCCCTCCCGCATCCACGTAGATTCCCTCGGCATGTATGTAGATGTACTTGCCTTGGCAGCCCCTCGTCACTAAATGACACCTCCAAAAGGAGGTGGGATCAACGCTGCAAGATTGGCATCACGAGCGGCAAAAATCTTGGCCGTCCATTTTTTTTTGAACTAGGTGTGAACTAGCCGGGAACTTCGTGTGAACTTAGTGTGAACTAGGTGTGAACTATGTTCTGACTTCAAAAAGTGCACGATTTCGGGGGCAAGCTGCCAATGTTAGGGCCATTTAATGAGGGAGAGCCCACCACTTGCAAAGATTCAAATCTACTTTACACGCTTTGCTTTTTCCTCTCCCTTTGCCATGAACCATGTGTGAGCTGTGTTCGAGTGAACTAAGAGTTTATTTGGTGTGATCTGAGAGTGAACTAGATGTGAACAATATCAAGCCTTTTCTATTAGGGGATCATGGACATTCAGGAGAATGGAGCTACAAGTCACATATTTTCAGACGAAAGTTGTGAGGAGTATTCTAGCTCTCACGATACAGGAGAAGGGCATGATGGTTACGCAAGCTCCAAGGAATCAGCCGATCATGAGGAAACAAGTATAGGCCATATGGATCATTGCATGGGCACATGGCAACATAGCACTCAACATATGTTCTCAACGCTTGATCCATACAACTATACTTCTCGTACATTCTACTCTTTTGACAACAAAACTCATGCAATGATGAGGCTTGTCCTACAAAGAGATAACCCTATGACCTTGGAGGAGTTAAAGGAATGTGATCTCCGGGGTTTGCTTGATTTAAAGAGATGGAGGAGGATGACAGATGCACTTTGTTTGAAGAGGGAGTCAGATGGAGGAGGCTACTTGTGCTTGAAAAGTGCGTCGTCACCAAGGGTAGTGTACATAGAAGAGTGGGAGGGAATTGTGCAATCATGTCACTTAAGCGAGGATGAAAGGTCCCACCTGGAGGTATCCGAGACTCTTCTAAACCTCAACAAGATGTGGTCCATGGATATTAAAAGGTATGGCATACCTTTGGCTTATGTGAAGGATTTACTATCATCATGTGTTTGTTCAAGTACAAGTAATTCCATGTCACAATCCCATCTTCCAACAAATAGAGGGAGGTCTCCTCTTATACCATATCAAAAGAGGCTAGACATTTCTACTCTAAGTGTATGCCTGAACCAAATTATGATTGAGCATAAGGTGCGGCTTGTAAAGGTCCGCTCTACCATCAAGGGTACCAATGAGAAAAGCATTGTGGTCGATTATGCATGCCATAGGGGGAGAGAGCCACGCAGGAGGGAGACCACAAAGAGAAAGAGGAGGTCAAAGAGATGCGGTTGCTCATTTCGAGTACGGGTCCATTGTGATCACGAGACCAACTCTGCTACGGTGTCATTGTTTCCTCATCATGAAGGCCACCATTCTCGGCTCGCGTGCGGATTTGTATTATTTGCCGGTTCACCCTAATGTGATTGAATGTTGCACAGAAGATTTATTCGATGTGGGAATCTCACGGCATGTTGCAAGAATGTCAATATCAAAGGAGAAGCTACAATGTGAGAGATGCTCTCCTATCGAGCAAGTAATCTATAGGTTCTTTATGATACCAAGGGAGGTTGCAATGTTGTTGTACCAAATCCGCAATCAAGGTAAACTCCTTTCTTCTCAATGAGATGTCTTTCCTTCATATCCACAATTAATCAAACTAGCATTTTAAGAATGTAGGGAAAATCACAAAAGATGATTGGACTTCAATGTTGAGGGACGTTGCACTTTTACAAAAACAAAGAAAGGTTTGTTGCTTATTCTTAAGCAACTTCTTGGAGCTTTGCAATGGCTTGCTAATAACTATTGGAGTTTTCAGGTGTGCTATTTTCAACCATACAATCCCTTGGCGCCCGAGCGTGCGGATAGGCCATTCATTCTTGTTATTCAGGATGAGTGGATGCTTGCTATGGCCAGACGCTTTTCCATTAACAACACATGGGCCATTGATAGCACCTTCAAGACCAATGTCTTTGGTCTCCCCTTGTATGCTGCTGTCTTACCAAACCAACACGGCATCGGTATACCCATTTGGCTTATGTTATGCACGGCTGACGCTGGATCGGACCAAGAAAGTACGGCACTTGAGATAACTCTACAAACAGTTTTTTAAAGAATGGGCAATGTGCGGCCTACATCAATTATAATAGATAAGTCACAATTGGAGCTTGACGCTTTTGACAAGGTGATCAAGGCCGATGATGCTTGCTGGGAGTATAACAGTGACGACATACGTATGCAAGTTCATTGCCATATTATTATATGTTGGTTCCATGCAAACAAAGCATGGGTGGAGAATCTTCTTCCAAAGGTACATGTTTATGCGTACATGTGAGTGTTATGAATACATCATTGATTAACGTTAACATGTTGTTGTTGTACGTGGGTGATCATAGGTCCCAAAGCATCTCCAAGATCAATTATACTCCTCAATGAACACTTTGATGTATTGTGCCTCTGAAACAGACTTTGAGTATCATTATCAGGAGCTCTTAAGTAACTTCTCTTCATTTACAAGTGTGCAAAGTTATGTTACCAATGGATGGTGTGGTCGTGATTGCCCATGGCGTCAACGATGGCCTAAGTTTGCACGACTTTTTAGCTATGGGAATGTTGACACTACCAATTTAGTCGAGAGGTTGTGGCAATACATAAAATACACCTTGCTTAATGCCCAAATCAACATATCTGTTGTCGAGCTTCTACATGCACTTGTGGGCGACTCCACAAGTGGCACTCGAATGGGAGGAACTTTGCTTGAGTTCTTTAGACAAAAGCAAGAAATAGGTGAGCATCTAGCGTTCCTTCATGAATGATACATGAACATTTGTGTAATAGGATTCATCATTATGTGTCGCAGTTGATTCAGGGCGCTTTAGCAAGAGAGGCTCATTGAAGCAACATACCAAACGACTACAAGAGGGAGAGCAAATACTACGGCGATATGAGGTTGACCCTTCCACATTGGTCATCATGAATGAATTGACATTTTTATTTAGGATGCAAAGCGGTAGTGATGCTAGCCAGTGGTATTATGTGAGCCTGCAAAGCAATTACTGTGACTGCCCGGATTTGTCAAGTGAATGTAAACACTTATATGGTTTGCGGCTCATATTGCAGAAGCACTTTGTGCATTTGGTTCCCATTATTCCCTCCTTGGATAATTGCCTTGATTTCGATTTGATGATTAAAGAACGCTTCAATTCCCAGGGGGACGAGCATGAGGAAGGTGAAGTCCATGTGCAAGGTGAAGTCCATGTGCAAGGTGAAGTCATTGCATCTATCCAAGAGGTGAGGCATTTTCTTTCCAACATAGAGATACAATTGGACGATTGCAATGAAACTCAGATCAAGGATTACTTGCATCGACTAGCCACTTGCAAAGACATTCTTTCAGGTGGATATGCTCCCAAAGAGATTGATTTGCCACTAAAAGGAAGCATTAGAAAAGTACAAGAGCATGTTACAAATACACGTCTTGGTCATGGACAGAAGCATGAGCCAGCTCCAACCACTCAAGCAAGTGAAGAACTGCCTCCCAGTGAACCTTGCAAGCCGTCACGCCTTATTGGACAATTGAGGCGGAAGCATCAACGAGGAAGAAGTCGCATAAGGCTAGAGAAGACCCAACGAGTGTGGTGTCCACATTGCCACACAAAAACCTTTGTGGTTGACCCCAAGGAGACAATCACATGCTTCAATTGTAATGCCTTGTTACCATTTTCATTGTCTTTAGCCTCAAAAGGGAGCGAACAAAACCTTATTGGCAAGGTGGTGCGAATATGCGATGTGCCGAGTTGTATTGTTGCTAAGATAATAACTTGTAAACTTGGTCTTGCTCCACAAGAAGAGCGAAGTTTTGTGCTCATGCAAGAGAACGGAGAGGTTCTCAATAATGTTATAGCCTCCCAATGGAGGCTTATTTTGGTCACAAT
Source organism: Adiantum capillus-veneris (assembly GCF_014529385.1). Taxonomy (NCBI): domain Eukaryota; kingdom Viridiplantae; phylum Streptophyta; class Polypodiopsida; order Polypodiales; family Pteridaceae; genus Adiantum; species Adiantum capillus-veneris. Next base: position 157,605,389 of record NC_140932.1, read on the forward strand.
GAATGCAAAGTAATGCAAGACTTGCATAATATATGACCACGTTTTTTGCAAGGTTCGGTCTCTTGAAAGTATCATACGTTTTCACATGGTTCACACTTTGTTCTCTGCAATTTTTCACACAACTTTATGTATAGTTTATGAGACCAAGGGTTCCCTACATTTTGCTCTCTGGAAAGTTTCACAGAGCTAACGGCATAGTTCACACACATATCACACCTAAGTTCACAATGAGTTCACAGTAAGTTTACCCATAGTTCACACATAGTTTAGAAATCCCTAAGGTTTATGAGACCAAGGGTTCCCTACATTTTGCTCTTTGGAAAGTTTCACAGAGCTAACGGCATAGTTCACACACATATCACACCTAAGTTCACAATGAGTTCACACTAAGTTTACCCATAGTTCACACATAGTTTAGAAATCCCTAAGGTTTATGAGACGTCTCCGATTAAGTAAAAAGACACTCTATTAAGTGGTCTACATCGTTTCATCGAAGCGGCTTGTCTCATCAACAATGACAATATTACATTTTTGTTTGATGGCAAATGCCAAGTTACAAACCATTAGAGCTATATTTCTCAATTCAACTAGCCTGAGCCATAGTCCCACTAATGCACTTCTTTGTCCAAGCCTTCAAGCCTTCCTTTAACGCTTGCACTTGGTCTTGCTTGAACCATGTCTTTGTCAACTGCACAAGGCAAACCGTAGATAAGAATCAAACATACAAACAAAATGATTAATGAAATTAGTACACATGGAGAAACACTAAAATCGCAATGAAAGGTTGGACTTTGAACTCACAAATGACTTGGACCGTTTCCCATGGGCATCTTCAGTAAGACGCTTTATGTATGTCATGACGTAAAAGCCACAGTCAACTACATTAGGTTGTAGAGGGACCTGGACTCCCAAAAGGTCCTACGAGTAAGGCAAAGAAAAACGACTATGAGGCTTATTACTAGTCATACCCGAGGACGCTCTCCATGCTCCAATTCATCTCTAGGCGTGACCATGAACTCCTTCAAGGACGGAGCCGTGCAATTTGAAGCCATCAATTCCAATGCCCTGCATAAAAACACTCACTTTGAAGACAGTCATTCCATAAACACATACTTACCTGATGTTATTTTCATACAAAATCAGGGATTACCGATAAACGAAAGGCAAATGTTCTTCGGAGTCATCCGATGTCATGGAATTAAGGTACATGATTCCATGGTTCTCCCAAGGAAACTTTGTTATCTTCTTGATTGCGTTATTGTACAACACAAAAAGGCACCAATGATCCCTACGACAATAACGTTATTGATCATCATGCACAAGTTGCATTACGAATTCCTGGTTGACAAATGTACCTGTCCACAATTGGAAAGAACACAAAAAGATGTTTGCTGGCATCCACACCACTGAAATAGGTTTGCAACTTCTTAGCGCTTTGGGACGTCTCCGATTTCAAAAAGTCAAACCACAAACTGTCAATGAAGCACAAGCTATCAAGCACGTCTTGTGAGAGAGTGTTTTCCAACCACCTGTCAAGATAAAACTGCAAGCTGTTTACTGAGAATGTATGCATACAATGTTCTCTAAAGAGATACAAATGCGTACATGCAAAATAATGTCATCCTCCGAGTGGAAGCCTTTTCCTTGCTTATGGCGTCCACTAGCAGTAGGTCTACATCCACGATCAATTTCTTGTGCTCTGAAATAAACTGAATACTTCCTCCAGACTCAAATCTAAAATGAGAATACAAGCCTTTAATATCACATTAAACTCTTAGCAATATGACATCCTACATTGTGGACATTGATGTGTGATTGAATGCAAACCACTAACCTTTCCTTCAATTGGAGCTCTCCTTCTGTACTTTTAGATGTCTTGACATCCATGTGAACAGATTTATTTGTCACCAACAACGTGAGGGGAAGAGAAGAGCTTGGTAGTGGTGAATCGCTAACCAAGTGCGGAGAGGGACGTTGCACACGAAAACGGAACTAACAAAAACAAATGCGCAATCAATTCTCAGGGCAATATTAGGTGAATGGCCATAAAAAACACACAATGCATGTATAGACAAATGCACGCAGCCTATTTTGCAATTACCTTGGGAAGCGGACTCATAGAAGAGGATATGGGAGACCCTTCAAGAAAAGCATTTTTGCCATGGATTTTCATAGGCGCCAACAAAGGACCTTGTTCATCAGTGGTTTGAAGTCTCTTCTGCAATACATGAACATTCAAGAAACTTTGTACATTTTCCAAACGAGAACAGACTAGACAAACTGATACAACCCTATGCTCGTACCGGTGTTGATCCTGCAGAGCCCTCGTTACTAGAATCGTGCGTCTCCTCACATTTTTTGGAGTCCTTCCCACATGGACGTCTCTATTGAGTACGAGTAACGTCTAAGTAGAAAAGCTAATATGAATTTTTAACAAAATAAAATAGATGCAAAATAACCATGGACTTACGTGCTTATCAAATCCATCTGCAATCGTTCTTCGAATATTGGCCATTCGTTCTTCACTATCACGAAGGTAAGATTTCATGGCCTGTGCTACCTTGAGGTTGAGAAAATTATCTTTGGAACCTGCGTATATTTTTTCATCTTCCTCGAGCGCATCCCAAGCTTTTTTTGCTTTCTTGACCTCGCGCGCTTTCTGTGCCTTTACATTACGTTTGAACTTATATTCAGCATCTTCGAATCGTGCACGACATTGCTTCTCGTATGCCGGTCTTCGAAACTTTGCAGCGACACAACCAAGGGGACGACCTCCCTTGCGCTTTGGAATATCACATTCTATCCCATGGACTTCGAGTAGATGATCCATCATGTCCCCTCGTCGCAAGTAACGTACGTGCTGAGCCCGACATGCATCATTAGCAAGACACATACGTGCTTTTCGCCCATCCTCAAGCACAATTTCATCAAACAATTTTGGCTCGCTATTTGCAGCCATGGTGCCTAGTACACTACAACAATGCAAGCAAAGAAAATCGCATTCGCTTTAGCGTGCATATTGTGTGAATGGTATGTGTATCGGTGTAAATGGTGTGCTTGAAAGAGTCGATCGTGTGCCAATTTTTGCGTGCAATTATGCGTGTGTGTGAGAGAGATGGAGAGAGTTGATTCTTCACATACACACGAGTGTGTGTGTGTGGGTGTGTTTTGTGTGTGTGTGATTCCGCACATACGTATGGTCGGCTGCCGGATTATTCCTGTGTGTGTGTGTGTGTGTACGCGTGAGTCAATTTCGAGAGCGAAAGTGAATTACATACAATTATATGTGTGTGTCAACAAGCTCTGTCGAATGTCTCTATGTGTGTGTGAGAGAGAGGGAGATAGAGAGAGTGCCCCGATTGGTCAATCACAAGCTTTAATCTCTGTGTGTGTGTGTGTGTGTGTGAGAGAGAGAGAGAGAGAGAGAGAACGATGGGACCAATCACAAGCTTTAATCTGTGTGTGTGTGTGAGAAAGAGAGAGAGAGAGAGAGAGAGAGAGAGAGAGAGAGAGAGAGAGAACGATGGCACCTGTCCGCCTTGCTGCCTCGCCTCCTTCTCTGCGAATAGTTCCCAGCATGCGCCTTGTGAACTGCAAGTGCAATAGTGTGAACTGCGCTATTGATATCATGCTGCCAAAATTAGAGGCCGCGCTCAGCCCCGCAAATTGACTGCTGGATTCCCTTATTCCCCTAACGATTCTTTTTAAACATCAAAGGTGTAAGATTTGCCTTCATCCTGCAGCGTTGATCCCACCTCCTTTTGGAGGTGTCATTTAGTGACGAGGTGGGCAGCCCTCTCCAGATTGCCCTGACATCCGGATCAAAGGTGCTCAATGTGTCAAGTGCCTTGACCATGTGGCATGCTATAAGGAATTTCAATGTTTTAGTAAATTTCAGGACGATGGACGGCCGAGATTGTGCGGCATTGCCTATATTAAAATCTCACAGCCACCGAGTTGTTCTCTTCTGGCTCCTGCGTTCTACTCGGGAAGGAACGGGCGGATGCTGCAGAGAGTGGTGGAAGATCAGCACGTGGGATCGACCTGTCCATCTCTACTCGTCTGCCTTTCCTGTAGCCCTTACCCTCCCTAACCTAGACGAGCTTTCTAATACAACAGAAGTGCAAAACCCTCTCGCCCTCATAACCCTATCTCCAGCTGTTTCAACATGTTTGGCCGCCGTCCTGCCCAAAGTGATAACACTAAGTACTATGACATCCTGGGAGTCCCCAAAACCTGCTCGGCTGACGAGCTCAAGAAGGCCTATCGCAAAGCTGCTATTGTGAACCACCCCGACAAAGGCGGCGATCCAGAGAAAGTAATCTTCTTCGTGGTGGAAGCTACAGTTTGTGGATGTATTACTGATTCTCATCTGCGTATATCAAGAAAGCGGTCCTTTTTGTTATTTGAATATAGTCTGTAGACTGTTAGATGGATGTATAAGATGCAGTTAGTGTAAGATGGCTGAATTGTTTTTATAATTTAATTCGATAATATGTGCTTGCAATAGTCCATGTTGTTGAAGGTTTGTGCCATATTTCCTACATGCGGTTCTTTGCTTTTGTGTTGATGATCTTTTCAAGGGGGTCTTCTTGTAGTCTCCTCATTCATGGTTGGTTTGACACAGTTTAAGGAGCTTGCACAGGCATACGAGGTTCTAAGTGATCCGGAAAAGAGGGATATTTATGATCAGTACGGCGAAGATGCACTCAAAGAAGGCATGGGTGCAGGAGGACCCTCTATGAATCCATTTGATATTTTTGAGTCATTTTTTGGTGGAGGTGCAAGCCATCCGTTTGGAGGTTGGTCCTGGGTCATCGATGTTCATACGCCAACTATTATGTGCCTATTACAAGAATTATCTATTTATAAAAATGAATCTTTTTAGGGAGTCATTGCAGTGGTAGGCCCTGCAAAACAGTCACGTAACAGCTGCTCTTACCTAATGTTTTTTAATTTCAGACTTTGGAAGAGGTAGCAGTAGTAGAGGCCGCAGGAAGCGTAGAGGTGAAGATGTGGTGCATCCCCTCAAAGTCTCTCTGGAGGATGTTTACAATGGAACTTCGAAGAAGCTTTCGCTGTCAAGAAATATATTGTGTCCCAAATGCAAAGGGTGACTCGGCGTCTGCGTAGTTTGTTTCTGTTATGGTTTTTATGCAAAGTATGCATAACTGTAAATTATGGTTACGTGCAGGAAGGGATCAAAGTCTGGTGCAAGTGGTCGGTGTGGAGGCTGCCAGGGGCAGGGTATGAAAGTAAGCATCCGCCAAATTGGACCTGGCATGATCCAGCAAATGCAGCATGTGTGTCCTGATTGCAAAGGGTCAGGTGGGGACCAAATTACTGACTCTCTCTTACTTATTGTTTGTCATGAATGTGGACATGATTCGTCTGATTGTCTGGATACTTTTTGTAAAGAAGTCTAGACACCACGGTTTTGGATTTGTTGTGATCGTGATTTCCATTGTCACGAATGGCAAAAGCTCCCTGTTTTTTTGGTTTTGTTTTATTTAGTATGTCTTTATCTTGACTACCTGGGCTGGTAACTGGCATTAGAGACTTAAGAGTTGATTGCATGGAGGTTGCATACGGATAAAAAGTCCCCCTTCTGATGGGCTCTGGCATCTGGCCTTTTGCCGTGCACACACACACACACACACACACACACACACACACACACACACACACACACACACACAGACAGTGTGTATGTATGTAGGTATACATGTGCACTCACACATTATTATATCTCACTTAAATGATTAGTCTTGCAGGTCGTTTTGGCTTTCTGTAGATGACATAAGTACATTCCCTCCCTCCCTCTCACATACGTTATGGAAATAGAGAAACTTGTGTTGTGGTCATAAGCAGATAGTCATTTTGTGTTGCATGCCACATGCCTCTCGTTGTTGGCAACTTAATGTGCTTTTCTGCTTAGTCCTCCAGTTCTTCTTTTCACTATTACAAAGTGAAGGTTTGAACATCGTTCCTTTGGGTACTGTCAGGGGAAAGCATCAGTGAAAGGGACAAGTGTGGTCAGTGCAAAGGTGGCAAAGTGATGCAGGACAAGAAAGTGCTGGAGGTGCATGTGGAGAAAGGAAAGCAGCATGGCCAGAAAATAGTCTTTAGAGGTGAAGCAGATGAGGCGGTGCGTGTTGTTACATGCAAAAATTGGATCGGTTTCCTTGTAGTTTTTTCTGGTTTGGGCTAACCTGCTGTTGATGATTGAACATTGAATGGTTCAGCCTGACACTGAAACTGGAGATATAGTCTTTGTGCTTCAATTGAAGGATCATACAAAGTTCAAGAGGAAAGGAGATGATTTGTTTGTTGACCACAGTCTCACGCTGACAGAGGCATTGTGTGGGTTTCAATTTGCACTAACTCACCTTGATGGACGGCAGCTGCTTGTTAAGGCCAACCCAGGGGAGGTGATCAAGCCAGGTATATTTACTATTAAGTGAAAGCTATTGTTGGGAATACTAATAGATGGTGTTAAACAAGACCCACGGCATGTGTTTTATCTACATATGTACGTATGTATGTATGCATAATGGAGCTGTATGTATGATGTAGCTGATGGCTATATTGACTTGTGGATGACTACCATGGGTTTATACCTTGCACTTTCTTTCAAAGGTGTATCTTGGCATATCCTAGATTCATCTAGGTATTTTTATATGTGTGTGTGTGTATTTGGTGGTGGTGTTCGTTATGGTTTTTTTGGGTCCATAGTGTTGGATTTTACTTACTATATGAGCATCTCACAGGGCAAAGCAAATGTATCAATCATGAGGGAATGCCAATGTATCAGAGGCCTATCATGAAGGGCAACCTTTACATCCAGTTTCAAGTGGAGTTTCCGGAGGCCGGGGCCCTCTCTCCCGACCAGTGCCTGTCCCTGAAAGCCATTTTACCATCCAGGTCAGCACCCAAATTGAGTCAAGCGACCGTTGATGAGTGTGAGGAAACTATTTTGTATGATGTGAACATGGAGGAGGAAACAAGGCGACGGCAACAACAGCATCAAGCAGAAGCCTATGAAGAGGATGATGATGAGGATGCGGGAGGTCAAAGGGTTCAATGTACTCAACAGTAGTTCTGTTGAGATGTTTATTGTATTGTATTTTGAAGCATATACACCTTTTGAGAAGGCGCTCATATGTGATACTTGTTTTGTGTCTACTTTTTGTCATTTTTATGGCTTTCTTTTTCAAGGGATTAAGGGTATAATCGGTTAGAAAGGTTTTGCGACAGCGGGTGGCTTTGGAGATGTTTGTGATCATGAATGCTTGGCTGGCAATAATATGGCTAACGAATGTCTTGCAGATTTCAATGCGTTATTACTTTGTAATCATTTTGAACTGTGGTTCATGACGAAGTAGTTTCCTTGCCTCCTTGGCTGCCTGTTTATGGTGATTACTGAGCTGCTTATTTCAGGTGATTGCTTCAGGTGTCCTTGTTTGTTTGTTTTGCTGCTTGCGGCTAGTTGTGATGAACTAGGGGATCTTGCATTTGGCACTATTAATTTCTATTGGTCATATTGCTTGCTGCTAGTTGTGATGAATTACGGTATCTTGCATTTGTGCTACTGCTCATTTATGGCCATTGTAGAGGTGGTCTATTTTGTTTAAAGTAAATTTATTGTGCTACATCGTGCACTTGATAAGTACATACCCTAGCCATGAAACTATGTTGAAGAGACAAGATTTCATGCTCATACATCAGTGTAGAGGTGCGAAATTTCTCTCATTGTTCAATTTTTGTTGTGACAACCTTTTGGTATGCTCAGACTTATGGCATGGACAATGAGGAGCCATTTAGGCCTTTCGTTAAGATGACAAGTTTACTCCTCTGAAACATTAATGATGGATATTAGGCACCAAGCCCCATCCTGTGTGCTGTCTATCTTGAGGTCTTGGTATTTGCTTGCGAAGCTTTTTGCCGTGCTCCTTGAAACAAGGTGCAGATGCTTAAAGAGGTGATGAAGATGGTGTCGTGTAATAGCACAACATTTTTGCTGATTTGATGGTCCTCAAAGTTGGAAAATATATCTGGGCTGGAGGACATTAGTCTCAGCCTGCATGTTGAAAACATCACAAACAATTTTTGAAAGACTGCTCAATGTTGAGTTGAAGTTGCTAAAAGTGATCGCGGAAAATATGTTGGTGAATATTAGCAAATGACATGAACACGTCATTTGCTCATTGAGTTTGCGGGGCGAAAGTTTTGAAGGATTTATCTTTTCGGTTGTGCGGTCTTTGTGTGGACATGGACTAACCAACTAATATTTTGGAGTTCCTAAAAAACTAAGGGTAGATCTCATCAGTCTGTCTCATTTTAATGGTGCTCTAGTCCTTTATGCCATTCGTTCATGTAGTTTAGAAGCCAAAGCTAAAGTTTGGGCTTGCTAGCTTTGCCTCAAGTAACGGAGCATAGCCTTATCAGTCCCTGTAATTGAAGGCACAGTGGTTTTCCTTTCTACCCCACCCCAGCCTGCACTAGTGAAGGAATTTTGTTGATGAGAGCCTTTACTATGCATTGGTTGATTAGAAATCATGTGGGCCATATGACATCTAGGAAGTGGTCATTAGAGCATTTGTACGCGTTGCCAAAATAAACAAGTGACCTAGTTTTGTTGTCGCTAAGTCAAGATGTGTGATTTTGACTTTTACAAGCCAAAAAGCTTGAATGTGAGCAAAAAGTTTTTAAAAAAGAACCATGTTACAGGGATCATGTGGAGTGTAGCTCTTGAACTTACAATGGACAGCCTCACAACGCACACATATTCTTCAATACTACTTACTCAATACTACTACTGGGTCTACTCCAAAACCCCATTAATTAGTCATTGAGATTCTAAACGAATCTGGAATTGAAAGTAAAAAACTATCTGCATGTCGCTATCAGCGCCTTGCGCAGGCCGTTCACATGCTCGTTTGTACTTGTACATGCGTCTCCCTCGACACAAAACTGCCTGTTCGATTGGCTTCTGTCTCTGCTCTCGGCACAACTACTCGCACCATCCTGTGTCTCTCTTGCAAGGGCCTCGGGAATCGCTCCATTAGCAAAGCTGAAATCCTCTCCTTGATCCCCTTTCCTTGGATCGTCGCAGAGCCCTTCCGTCATCTGGGTGCTTCTCCGTCTCAGCCACGCGAAGCAGGACAGCAGAAACGAGAGACAGAGAGCCACTGCCTCGCAACGGGAGTCTGCAGCTCTGCGCCTATGCCTCTTGCACCCTGCAATCTGTGGATCCGCCCCTCCCTGCACGGCAAGACACCTGGAAACCAAAGCGCAGAGAGGTCCTCCACACGTTCCCTTTTGATTTGTTGAAATTCGCAAAATTCGCAACACCCCTTGTATTATGTAGCAAATCCCAAAATGGCCATCAAATTTTCAAAAATTCCCAACATACCCCTGGTTGCTTTTCATAAGAAGAGTGATTGTTTATTATAAAAGATGCCAAAACTAAAAATTGAGTCGGTGGTCATATTTTTTAAACATAATTTCATTTTTTGAAACCTAATTCATGACAAATTATTGTCAAAGAAGAATAAAGATTAAAAAATCTAGAAGAATCCAACCAAAATAGATACAACTGCGTTTGAGAGATATTTTTGGAAGAATAAACAAAAAATCTAGAAGAATCCAACCAAAATAGATACAACTGCGTTTGAGAGATATTTTTGTAATTTGCTTGAATCAAATCTCCAAAGATAATATCACGTATTGGCGATCACCCCGACTCGCGCACGCTCCCTTTGGTTGGCCGCCTGCATAAAAACCCCAAACAAAAATCCCAAATCAATAAAGGAAAAGTCTCCCTTTTGCTTTTCCCTCTCTCTCAACCCAAGGATCTTTCAATATTCCCTTTTATTGAACTTAAAAAGAACGTTTTGGCCACCTACTGATTTTCACATAGCACTAGGTGCCTCTACCTTATCCCACTACTATTAATGTGTTCAAGATATAAGCACTTGCGTTGTATTTCATAAAACACGAGACCATTCAATTGGCTTTTCAGTACTTTATTGATTGCATACTTTTAAAGGTCCTTTCCTCGTAAAATGTGCGACCATGTATGACAAAAACAGTAAGTTGCCTTTAATAGGGCATTGCCCCATTTGATGGGCATGGCTATAAGTGGTAAAGAAGATTCTTTTGATTAAAATCGATCTCAAGATTTTTGTGGAACTCAAAAATTTATGAACAAAGATTCGTGAGTTTATCATGAAAGGATCCAGAACAATAACAATCTCCTAAAATATCTTCAGGTGGAAGACCTTTTCTGGAAAATAGTCAATCCCCTTACTATCATCAACTAAGCCTAGAATCATTCTTCTCTCTTTTCTACAAAAAGACATAAGCACTGGTCCATAGTTTTCAAAGGTCAATTTATAGGATTGGTACTTTGCCTTTAGATTTCAAGTATTTACAACCCAGCTTACAATGTCCAAGGAAACCACAAAAGACTTCTTTTTCAAAAAGGCCAAGTCTTCTTCTATTAATGCTTGAGTGATAAAGGAAAATAAAAATTCTCAACACACTTTCGGCAACTTAGCAAAGCACATAATCAAACCAAAATTCACCCTATCCTATTTATTTAAACTCCATAAGTCTCAAAATGAACCAAGAGCTTAGCATAGAACCCTAAGGTCCCCTAGATTACTCAGTAAATCCAATAAGAAGCAATAGGTAGCCCTCCTTTCAAGTAATTAGGAACACATATTCAAACTCGTAAGATCTAGATTCTTCTCGAAGTCAAATTTTACACAGTAGTATTCAATCATCCAAAAACCCTAAAAAAACAGAGGGTATCAAAAAGCTCAAACTAAATGCGATCAATAATAATTCCCAGCAAGCAAATGATTATCCAATCTGAAACAAGCAACAAGGTATGATCTATAGCCACTTGTTTTTTCTATTTTTTAAGAAATTGAGAGAGGCTATACACTAAAACCCAATCTCAGAGGCTAGGTAAAACCTAATCCATATTAGTTGGGCAAGTTCCAGTCACTACAACTCACCAGTGAGCTACACTTGAAAGTAGCTTATGTCATTCAAACACTTAAAGCCGACAAAAGGCTAGTGGCTAAAGATTACACAAAGTAAAAGTACTGCATATTAGATTCAATAGCTCCCACAAGCTAGGAAACCATAATTTAAGCCAAAAATTTAAAAACATAATGTATCACCAAAAAGACACAGTCAATCCCAAGAAGGCCTATTATCCAAAATTTAATCATAGCCATGAATCAGTACAATACAAGGGAGCTAGTAGCCCCATGATTTCACCATGCCAAAGCCACCACTAGCCAGGATCAAGTAAATCTTAGCAAGGTTAAAATTGGTGTGCACAGATACCCAAAATACTCTCTAGCCTAGTACCAATCAGTGTTCCACCTCAGCGTGCATTAAATGGATCGCACCTACCTGACCACTTCCAAGTCCAACAACTAAATTTTTTAGACTGGTGCCCTAGCTCTGCATCATCACCATCGTCATCCTCATTGTCCCACTCCTCATCTTCATCTTCGTCCTCTTCTTCCTCTCTCCATGAAGGCGGCCAAGGAAATAATCTTCTTGTAACTGTCCTTGGAATGTGATGTTTCCTCCCTCCAAGTAGAAAAATGAAGGGTACACTATGTTAAAGTATTAACTTCTTTATAAAATGAGGGGTACACTATGTTAGATTATTAACTTCTTTATGAAATGCTCTACAAGTGTGAATCACATTCCTTGAACACAAGCTCTCATTTCCTTACACACACGTGCTCTCTACACACCCACATCATGACTTTAACACTAGTCCTGTAATTGAAGACTCAAGTGTCTTGAGACGCTAAAATGTTTTGTTTCCCTACCAAGTTTTTGCAATTTATTTGTCAAGCTAGAAAGAAGTTCTTTACACCTTGCTTCTAGCAAAGTTGGTTATGAGGGAAAGAAAACATTGGATTTTTCTCCATGTCAAAATACAAGCCCTATGGAAAGAATTATGGTAAGTTCTAAGTTGTAAATTTTAGTAAAATTTCAAGTTGTTTTGCCCAAAAAATCATAAAATTCTTATATCTTTTTGTAGAGATGTCCTCTTTCATGTTTGTAAAGCCAGGCTTTAGTACTTAGTGTTATGAAACAATGGAATGCTCTTCAAAGACTAGCTTCCAAGTCACATGTAAGTTATAGACATAATTTCATACTTGAGCACGTGTTGAATAAGGGCATAATTTTGTTCTTTCAAAGGTTCCCTCCTAGAATTGGGGCTATTCTAGTGCAGTTTGACAACTACAAATGACTTTATATGCTGAAACCAAGAAATAATGTAAATTTTCAGCTCCCTAACTTGGTTAAATCTCGTTGCTTGAACTTGATCTTGAAATTTTTATTGTACAAAAACTCTTGAAAATCTTGAGTCCTCCATAATAACATTGAAACCAAAGTTTTACGTGCTCAATTATGTCCGTACCGTGTACTTTGATACATCTAGTTCATCTACGTGGAAAGTTTGATATAGTTGAGTTTTTGAATGCTTATGTCTCTAGTTCAAAGAATCAAAGCTCTATACACAAGAAAAAGATGGAAGTGTAGAGGACTCAAGCTAGCGAAGATCTCACTTGTGACGTTGTGTGTGTGCACACACATACACACTCATATGCATATGTATGTGCATGCAAAATCTAAGAGTGTGTTGCATGTGTGTTATTGGTTCCTCTATATACACGAGAAAGGGGAGAGGTCGACAAAAGTAGGAAGGCTATTTATAGCCCACTATCTCATTAGATGAGGTGCGTTGAAATCCACCCATTTTCATGTTATTAACATTACCCATTGCAATTGTTCTTAGGAGGGGGTTTTAGCTATCTAAGTACCTCAAGAACCGAATAAGTCATAAAAGTAGGATTCTATACGATGATCCACATGTAACCAACAACCGGGGCATCATTTTTCTCACTAATATATGAACTTACAATTGGAGGCTTGCTTAAAATAGACATCCAAAGTTGTAAAGTTTGATTCGAAAAAAACCTCCCACTCACATTTGGCATTATCGGGTTTCCAAATAACCAAAGTTGATTGGCAAGTATTTTTCCAAGCAAGGTAAGTGAGTGTGTGTATGTGTGTATACGGTTATATGAGAAACCAATGTAACCTTACCCTTTTTGTACACCAATAGAATAGTGGTAGCCAAATGAGCTATTGATTGTGTTTAAGAGTAAAAGCCAATGGCCCGTATCAACATTAACACTAGTTTGGTACCAAAACAGTACACTTAAGTGTTCTTTTTTTACAAATTGAAATTAAATGCTACTTGCATTAGACATTGAAAACTCTCTTGACATGCTTAAACGTGTTAGCTAGATGGTCTTTAAAAAATATAACCTTGTATTTTAGAAGCCACCATGATCAAGAACTATACTCATCAAGTTGACCCTCATAAAACTGCGATTAATTCTTTGAAGAAATTAACTTTATAAGCTCCAGAAAAAACGAAGCGGCCTTGTAGAAAATTTTAGGTGAATTTTCCATAGTTGTGGTAGAGGTAATTGAAATTTTCATGTGCAAAAAAATTCACTCAAGAGTATATAAAATAATGGAAAGTTCTATGTGTTTGATATGGCCATTTCAAGCATATCGTTGTATACAAATAAAAAACATGTTTTTGATGTATTTGTGAGTTTTAAAATGTGATATATTGCTCATTTTTTCCAGTGAGGACTCAAAGTAGCAAGTAGAAGGACTTTGGTATGCCACAATTATTGAATCATTTCAAATATTCAAAATTGTGCAAGAGAAAGCTTTGATATTTGAATTCCTCACAACCTCATCATTGCTTGGCTCAAACTATGGTGATTGTGAAGGCATTTAAAGAACCTCTTTGTGCACACTAAGATCGGACTTGTTGGACCTACATGCAACCTTGCTTACATACTATGCACTAAAGGATGTAAAAGGTAGGTACCTCTAGGCGTTCGTTTTTTTGTTGAGATTTGTACATTTATGAAATTACTTATGGTACTTGAAGCTTCTTCTAAGATGAAAACAAAGGCATTTTCCCTTTCGGCTTGGGTTGAATTCACTAATGTGAGACATCATATTGGCAGTTTTGTTTGTGAATCTTGAAATAGGACTAGTAAGCTCGTCGCTCCCATATAAGAAACAACTCCTGGCCAAACTGTTTGCCGATGATTCTTTGTTGTTCCTAAAAGCCACCCCTCACATACTCAGAAAGACTCTAAAGATAGTGCAAACATTCTCAGGCTCTAAATGCAACATTGAGAAGTTAAGACTGATCTTCCTCTTAGAAAATGATGCATTTGTCTTGCTTGATTGGAAATGAGAAATTATCTCTAAAGGTATAGTGTTTGCCACCTTGAAGGCCCTCTAGGAGTAGGAATCTTTGACAAACAAAATTTCTGGTGGATCATTGAACAAATTAGGAGCAAGATGAGACGATGGGAACATGCGCTTCTCCTCTTCCATAGCAGAGTGAAGTTAATCAATTCATTCATGATCCCGCATTTATCCTTCTTCTCTCCAATCATGAAAATGAACAAATGCAATTGGAAATAGCTCCTAAAGCTTGTGAAACATTTCTTATGGAAAAATAATATGTGGTGGTGGGGAAATGGGAGTGGGTTGGTAGAGCCAAGGAGTAGGGTGAATTGGGATGCTCAACCCAACGATACATGCGGAGGCCCAATGTGCCAATTTTGTGGTGTCAATAGAGAACTATGATCAAGCTTGCGCCATTATGACATGGGATACGATATAAAAGGTAAAGCTGTTCTCCCAAGGGGACCCATAGAAAGAGGTAGGAGCTCATGACAAATTGCTAACACCACTTTGGGCTTACATGAAACTAGGTGGCAACACGGGTGAGCTCGAGCATAAATGTGCCAAAGCATCAGAAGCTCTAGAATGGGGGGAGATGTCCGCTTGGCTCTCTAAGATTGGATGTGATTCAATAAGACCCTTCTAAAGAAACAACCAAAAGAATCAACAATAAAGGATTAACACATCTAACTCAGTTTTGGGACAGAAGTAGCCAAACCTGGAAAGAAGAAGACCAACTGGCTATCCAATAAAACCTCAACGGAAATGAAATTTTTCTAGTGAATAGAGTGGTTGAAGGTCTAAGTAATGTTTTACTGCCTATTTAGAATTTGATTGGAAAGAGGCCACAGTCACAGGTTTTGAGTGGACCACAAGAGTCATCTTCTCGTGGCTCTGTTGAGAAGCCATGGAATGGTAGACTACGTACGCAGGTTACTCCACCAGCAGGTACAGGGAATGTATCACGAAAAGGAAAGGAAAAGGTTGATGAACCTCCCTTTATGGCTGATGCATGATTAGGTTTTTCACATGTAGACATGGATTCAGATGGTTCTGAACAAAGTCTTGATGAGGAATTTGAATTCCGGCTGTTAGGACACCTGGTGTAAGGAAAGTACAAGAAGATGCTAGAGGGCAAAGGAGTGACCCAGGACCGCGCAAATCTAACAGAGTCAGAAATCCAGTTCAGAAATTGACTTATGATGGGTATCTAGCGCATCACCAAGCCTACATGGCTAAGGTGATACAGGATGTGGAGCCCACATGTTTTGAGGATGCAGTTGGAAATGTGCATTGGGATGATGCAATGAATGAAGAGATAGCTGCATTGGAAGCAAAACGATACATGGGAGTTGGTGCCATTGCCAAGTGGCAAGAAAGCTATTGGTTGTAAATGGGTGTATAAAACCAAGCATAAGGCTGATGGTAACATTGAGTGTCACAAGGCAAGGCTGGTCGCAAAGGGCTATGCACAGACATATGGCATAGACTATGAGGAGACCTTTGCTCCAGTGGCAAAGATGATGACTGTGAGAGCTGTCATAGCAGTAGCTGCATCTAGAGGATGGATTATGCATCAAATGGATGTAAAGAATTCCTTCTTGAATGGTGAGTTGCAAGAGGAAGTGTATATGGATCAGCCACCTGGTTATGTCCATCCAGGTTACCCAGATCATGTATGCAGGCTTCTCAAAGCTTTGTATGGTTTGAAGCAGGGCTCTAGAGCATGGTATGACAGGATTGCCAAGTATCTTGTCAGTATTGGGTTTAGGAGAGCTCATGCTGATCATTCACTCTATGTACGTGAGAGTGATGTGGGGATTGTGGTCATTACCATATATGTAGATGACCTTATTATTGTGGGTGACAATGCTATGGAGATTGACCATGTGAAGAGTCTTCTCAAACAGGAGTTTGAAATGAAAGACTTGGGTGAGTTGCGCTACTTTCTTGGCATTGAGGTGATCAGGACTCTAGAGGGTGTATGGTTGTCACAGAGAAAGTATGCTTTGGACATGTTGTCAAAGTATGGTATGGCTGATTGTAAGCCAATTTCTATTCCCTTGGATGTGAATGCAAAGCTGAGTGCAGAGAAGGGTGATGTTGTTGAGGATGTCAAGATGTACAGGAAGATTGTGGGTAGTCTAATTTACTTGACTATCACGAGGCTAGACTTGATGGAGAGTCAGTTCATGCAGCTTCCGAGGAAGCCACATTTGGATGGAGTACGACGCACACTTCGGTATGTGCAAGGGACCCTTGACTACGCATTGTTCTATCCAGCAGATGCGCCATTAGCATTGTATGGGTATACAGATGCAGATTGGGCAGGTAGCATTGTTGATAGGAGATCTACGAGTGGCTTCATGTTCTCTTTTGGGAGTGCTGCTGTTACTTGGAGCAGCAAAAAGCAGCCTACGGTTGCTTTATCAAGCACAGAGGCCGAGTACAGAGGTGCAGCAGTTGTGGCGTGTGAGGTAGCTTGGCTACGCACATTACTTGAGGACTTGGGAGTGCAGGTGGACCAGCAGATTTTCATCCATTGTGACAACCTCAACAGCATGCAGTTGGCTAGGAACCCAGTGTTCCATGCCAGGATCAAGCACATAGAGGTCCATTAACACTACGTTTGAGAGTGAGTGTTGGCGGGCGACATCGACTTGGTCTACGTCAGCATAGAGGAGCAGCTAGTGGACATCTTTACCAAGGCCCTTGGAGCTGAGAAGCTTCGACGTTTTCGGACTATGCTTGGACTCTGCGACATGCGGAGCTCGAGGGGGAGTGTTGAGATGTCGAGTTCTACATCTTGAGCTGGCATCCACTACGGGTCTTGGCCGCTTACGACATTTACTCACTGGCGCGTTAGGTGACCGACATGGAGGATCTCTTCCAGTGATTCTACAGCTGGACTACACTTATAGTGCCAGCCTAGTAGGCTTCTGTAGAGTGCGTAGGTGATGGAGAAAGTAGGAAAGAAGACTACACACACACACCAACACACATCGAGACACACATACACACAATCGTTACCCTACAGCAGCCATTCAACGAGCTGCTCTTCTCTTCTTCTTCTCTTTTGAACTATTATCCAAAGTATATTTACAACATAGTGTAGTCAGTGTCCAGCCGCCCATAGCACAATGGACATATTCTTTAACATCATATTCTTTAACACTCCCCCTCAAGCTCAGAGTGAGCTTGCATATGATGGATTCCCAATGCTTCACGAAAGTAGCAAAACTTCTCCTTTCCAAGAGCTTTTGTGAATATATCCGCAACTTGATCATTTGTCTTCACATACACCAAATCAATCTCATTTGCCAAAGCTTTTTCTCTAATGAAGTGATAATGTACCTCAATGTGTTTAGTGTGAGCATGGTAGACTGGATTCTTTGTCAACATGATGCTGCTAATATTGTCACAATATATAATGACACTGTCAAGATAGTCAAAACCAAATTCTACCATAAGTACTCTCAACCATGACTCTTCACATGCTGCCAAAGCTGCTCCACGATATTCAGCTTCTGTACTTGATAATGCTAGAGTTGATTGCTTCTTGCTACTCCAACTTATCATGCCATTGCCAATGGAAACTGCATAACCACTTGTAGATCTTCTATCCATTAAATCTCCTGCCCAATCTGCATCTGTGTAACCATAAAGACAAAGCTTCCCATTATTTTCATAAAACATTCCATAACTGACAGTGGCTTTCACATATCTCATAATCCGTCTCACTGCATCAAGATGACTTTTACATGGATTTTGCATGAATTGACTCACAACACCCACTGCATAACTCAAATCTGGCCTTGTTATTGTCAAGTAAATAAGGCTTCCAACCATCTTGCGATACATAGTGACATCCTCAATGTAATGTCCATCATCAAATAACTTCACATTTTGATCAAGAGGTGTATCAACCGGTTTGCACGCTGTCATTCCATACTTCTCAAGCATATCCAACGCGTATTGTCTTTGTATCATCCAAATTCCTGATAAAGTATTGACAATTTCAATTCCCAAGAAATATCTCAACTCACCAAGGTCCTTCATGTTGAATTCTCTCAACAAACTCTTCTTGACATGCAAAATTTGCTCAGCATGACTTCCAGTGAGAATCAAGTCATCAACATAGATAACAATAACGACGATCTCTCCATCAACATGCTTCAAAAATAATGAGTGATCAGCAGTAGATTGTTTAAATCCAATCTTCTTCAAGAATCTGGTTATCTTTTCACACCAAGCTCTAGATGCTTGCTTCAAACCATAAAATGCTTTCTTCAACTTACACACATAATATGGAAACTCTGGATGTTGATAACCCTCTGGCTGTATCATATAAACTTTTTCTTCCAAGTCACCATTCAAGAATGCATTATCCACATCCATTTGCCGTAACTTCCAACCGAACATACTTGCCATTGCTATCACCAATCTGACTGTTGTCATCTTTGCAACTGGACTAAATGTCTCATCATAATCAAGACCTTTTGTTTGTGCATAACCTTTAGCAACAAGCCTCGCTTTGTATCTTTCCACACTGCCATTTGACTTGCACTTGACTTTGTATACCCATTTTGAACCAATTGCTTTCTTTCCACTTGGCAAGCGAACCAAATCCCAAGTGTCATTCTTCACAAGAGCATCCATCTCATCATCCATAGCTGACTCCCATTCTGATTTTCCAATTGCCTCTTGAAAACATGTAGGCTCTTTATGTTGCACACGTGAAACCATGTATGCATAATGTGTACGCATGTAACCATTGTATGTCAATCTATCAACTGGATAACGCACCCTCTCTGATCTTCTCAATTGTGGTGCACTCTTCTCTTCAACTCTTGCATATGGGGGTACATATTTCTCAATATGATTACTGCCAGGTGTCCTCAAATGTGGTAAACCATGCTCTTCATCGAGGCTTTCATCTCCAGAACTCTCTTCAACCACTTTCTTCTTGCCTTTCTCGTCTTGCTTCTTATCTCGCAAACGACCACTCTATGGGTTGACACTTCCTATACTCTCCTCTGCCATATGTGGTCTTGAAATAGTTCTTGTTGATGGTCCTGGCTTATCAACAACATGACGCACATTCTCTTGCTCTTCATACTCATCTTCTATCATCACTGGCTTTGGTTTATACCATGGTTCATGCTCACAAAATCTGACATCTCTACTGACATAAACTTTTCTTGTCGTAGGATCATAGCACTTGTAACCTTTCTTTTCAAATGGGTAGCCCAAGAATATACACTTCATTGCCTTTGGCTCCATCTTCTTTCTTGCTTCATTTGGCACATGAACATAGCAAACACATCCAAAAACTTTCATGTAGGAAACTGTTGGCTTGATCCCATAAAGTCTCTCATAAGGTGAAATTTCATGAATGGCAGCTGTTGGTGTTCGATTCATAATGTGTACATCTGTATGAACTGCTTTAGCCCAGTATGTTAATGGCATATTCATCTCATTCATCATGGCTCTTGCAATCTCTGCTATGACTCTATTCTTTCTCTCAGCAACTCCATTTTGTTGTGGTGTGTATCTGCAAGTAATCTGTCTTCTTATGCCTTGTTCACGTAAGTAATCATCAAAACTGTGTGACATGTACTCTCCCCCTCCATCTGTATGTAGGCATTTAATTTGACAACCATTCTCTTTCTCAACCATAACTTTGAACTCCAAAAATACCTCAAATGCCTCTGACTTTGCCTTTAGAAAGTAAACCCATGTCATTCTGCTGTAATCATCCGTAAATGTGATAAAATATCGACAACCATTTGGTGTAGCATGATCACAAGGTCCCCAAATATCTGAATGAACAATTTCCAAAGGACTTTGGCTAATTCTCCCCCTCTTTGGAAATGGTAAACGAGATTGCTTTCCAAATTGACAAGCTTCACAAACATGATCAAAATTCAATCTGCCAAACTTTGGTAATCCACGTACAATTTGATTTGATTGCATATGCTTTAATCTTCTAAAATTGACATGACCAATCCTCTTATGCCGTAACTCTGCCCAATCATCTTGAGTGGTTGATTTGTTTGCATACATACCACTGTGTAAACATGGATCTCCAGCTTCCAATGAGAACAAGCGACCTTTCTTTCTTCCACGTGCCAATATCTTGCCTGGTCTACCGTTGTGAAACTCCTCTATGAAGCAGCCATAATGATTAAAACAGACTTGCAACCCTTGATCTGTCATCTGTCCAACTGATGCTAAATTCTTTGTGATTGAAGGCACATATAGAACATCTCCCAATGTGTTGTATGTCCCGTCTTTTTCTAGCAACGGAACTGAACCAACATGTGTAATCCGATGCATAGTATCATCACTTGTAGTGAGAAACTCATCCTCTTCTAACTTCTCTTTTCTGTCAAACCATTCACCATGATATGTCATATGATTTGTGGCACCAATATCTAAATACCAATCATCTGTATGATGTGGCTCCACCATGCTTCCAACAACATGCTCCATAGGAAATAAATGTCCACTCGACCTATTGTCATATATATTTTGATCATGAGGATTGTATCCAACAAAGTTTCCTCCATGTCTGCCATAACCTCGGCCTCTTCCACCACGATCACGATTTTGATTTAGCCTTGTGTAACATTCTCTTTCAAAGTGACCATAAATGCCACATCTGTTACAATATCCATCTCTTTGAGGATGTAAAAATCGTCCACCTCCACGTCTACGAGTTCGGGATCTCCCCCTGCCTCTTTGGCTATAATCATTGTAACTTTGACTTTGTTGGTTTTGCCATTGACCTCTTCCAACATTGTTTCCACGACCATAGTTTCCTCTTCCACCTCTATTGTTTCCACGACCTCTAGAGTAAAAAACCTGATCTCTGGAATTGTTATTTGATGTAGAAGGACCTGACTTGCCTAACTTCACCTCTTCTTGCAAACAAAGGTTTACTAACTCTTCAAAATCAGGCATGTGTCCTCGAACAGATATAGATGTATCTAATGACTTGTATTCCGGTCCCAAACCATTCAATGTCACTGAAACTAAGTCATCATCTGGAACTTCAACATTAATGCTCGCAAGATCTTCCTGTATTTGCTTTATCTCTGTCACATGGATCTATTTCCTCGCCATACACAATGTAACCTTTGCTTCAAGTGAACTTTTCGTGGTTCTGTATTGGAGCAGTTCATTCTTGCTAGTATCTCCCATGCTTCCTTTGGAGATTGAGCCTTCTTCACATGTGGTATAAAGAAGTCACTAATGCATAGTGAAATCCAATGCATCACTTTCCTTGAATTCTCGATCCACTTCTTGTAAGCTTCTACTCCTGCTTGCCATGTTTTATGTGCTTCAACATTCTCTCTATTTGGTTCCAAACCAACCTCGGGACACTCTTGTTCACCTATGATATAATCCCATAAACCTTTGCCCATGATAAAGTTCTCCATCCTGTAAGACCATATGCTGTAGTTCTCTCTGGTCAGCTTCTCTCGAACAATCTGTGTGACTTGAGTTGAACTTTTTGCCATCTTCACTCTCTCAATTTCTTCCAAAGAATTTTGACAAAATTTCGGCAGAGTTTCGTTTGTATTTGGACAATATCTCAAGTGAAAATCTTAACCAAAGTGCTCATAAAAACTGACAGAAAATCTCTCACTACCAAGGGAAAATCCACTGACTCACTTTGCCACAGACTGACTCAGTACTATGCATAAATACTCTAAAACAATGTCCACATGAACCTGTATGCAAATGCAATCCATACGCTGTCCTGTACCACATATCCATACATCCACCTTCTTCCCATAGTCGTAAACGACATATGAGGTCTTTCGCGGGGCTAGTCGGGAGTTCGCTCCAGTACCTAATCCACCTTGCCAAGGTACCAAAGCTCCCAAGGCAAGGCTTCAAAAAAACCTCACTCGACCCTCACAAAGGCTGCAGTTTTCCAAAATACATTGACCGCATATCCATACATAACCACAAAGTACTCAATCTGACAATATAACCGCCTCAACTTCTTCCCACAACCTTTCTTACATAGGCAGCTGTCCATAACGGACCCACAACAACCAAACATAATCTTTGATAACACAATATCATGATGCAAAAGCTCTATGTCGCTCTCCAAAACCTGTGTAAATGCTGAATTCTTCACCTGTAACCTGTAAATCTACTGCCGAGTGCAAACCTGGACATCTTCTATGCTTGTGTGAACTGGCTGTTTGGTGCAGAAAATTGCAGATTTTGGAAAATCTGAGTATGCCAATGCGTTCGGAACGCCCAAAAACATAAAGATAGACTCCTGGATCACTGTATTCTGAGTTCGAGTGAGAGAGTTATGACCGAAAAACCTCTCTTTTTTGCTGTTTTCCAATGCTGCGGAAACCTGTGTATTGACTGTAGCTCCTCAAACTGAGCTCTGATACCAATTTGTATAGTGCGTAGGTGATGGAGAAGGTAGGAAAGAAGACTACACACACACATCAACACACATCGAGACACACACACACAATCGTTACCCTGCAGCAGCCATTCAACGAGCTGCTCTTCTCTTCTTCTTCTCTTTTGAACTATTATCCAAAGTATATTTACAACATAGTGTAGTCAGTGTCTAGCCGCCCATAGCACAATGGACATATTCTTTAACATCATATTCTTTAACAGCTTCTAGCAAGTTCACACTTAGTGACCGCATGCACATATGTGCTACTTTTCAGTTTTAGCACTTAGTCATTTTGTACTCTCTTTTCTGTACGAAGAAGAAGAAGCTTTCCATCTCTGTGTGCTTTGTGCTTGTCTTGTGTAGCTCTCTTGCATCCTCTTTCGTTTCTGATGTGTTGCCAAATCGGCTGATGCTCTAAAGGCGATAAATGGCATCACTTACCCTATTATGGTGGCTATTAGCTTTCTTTCTCGTTTGTTTTTACCATATTACATCACAATATGGGAAGTTTAAAGAATGGTTTGTTTACTAATCACTGATTCAGCTTATCGACTGAGCTTTGCTGACTGTGGCTGGTTTGAACTTGGATAATGCAAATTTATCTCTCGTATGTATTTGAACTTTTCTTTGCCTACTATCATGCAATAACCAGTTGTTGGGATATCTCAGTTTTTTTTAGAAAAAGGAAATATATTTTTTGGAATAGGAACTGGTTCGAAAGTTTGTTTTTTCTATACTTCGAATTACGAAGGAGGAGTTGTCCATAACATAAATCTGGCCCATGATGGCATCTACAATGTAGTTCTCTCTTATCTGATTAAGGTTGTAGTTCTTTTCAGCTTTGATTATCTTCCTATAAAAACCTACTTAAAACTAAGGTTAGGCAAAAAAAGTAAAAATTTTTCAGCTGCTCTATGGGGATTTCACTAATTGGATTGGCAATGATCCTAGATTCTTCTTTTCATAAAAACATGATTCAAGTTAAGAACTGTGTGTTTTTTTTAATGTGACATGGATAACAACTGGGATGCCCAGCATCACCTGCGTACAGTCACGTGCTAACGAACTGTTTTCTTGTGGCTATGGGTGCAGATGAGGGCTACCTTCTTTGATTAAAACATTCCGTTCTTAACTTATGGCGGATCTCTTACCATGATGCAAAATTTCCCAGACTGTGGAATTGCGGGTTCCCGCACTGTAGTCTGTTATCTTCATTACCTTGTACAAAGTTTATTTTCAACTGCAAATAAATTATTGTACAAATACATTGTATTATTCTACAATTGTTGGTCTGTGAACAAGTAGTGTTCGTTTGCGTATATTTATAGATTTAGAACTGCTACACACACACACACACACACACACACACACACACACACACACACACACACACACACACACACACACACACACACACACACATAGTCGGGTGGTGCAAAATTTCACAGTATTCTCTCCAAACTGCAATATTTCCCACCCCCCTGCAGGGTCCTCCCACCACCCTCGCCGCATGCGGATCTATTGTAGCAAAAGAAACAAAGATATTTGTCGCCTAGAGACCTACAATAGAGGGAAAATATCTTGATGGCACCACACACATGTAATGGAAATGGCCTATGAACTTTGAGAATAGCGGAATTAGGAGAATTAAAGTGAGCATTTTTGTGAGACTACTTTGAGAACATAGAGGGTGAACTTAATTGACGGTAGCAACATAATCATAGTACTTAATTAACTTGGCATACATAATACGTTTGCAAGAGAGAGAGAGAGAGAGTTTAGAGAACTTGACAACAGTTGAGGACCAGATTTAGGTGGAGCCACGGCCTTCCCTCCAATAGGTTTTTGTATTATAGATTCTCCCATCAAGAGAGACTTGGTACAATACAATATTTGTGCTCCTTGTGACCTAGGTGATGCAATGAATATGGAAAGCTTCATGCATCGTGAACATAACATAGACTTTGTAAAAAGCATTAACTATCCCCAACCTCAGTCCCAAGGCCTCAAACACCTCCAAAGGTAGAGAGAGCTAGCGAGGAATGAGGGTAGGGAAGAGGAAGAAGAAACATTCATAGGAGAAAGAAATAGTTCCTCACTTATCATCACTCTTCTTGCTAGCATACATAATAGCATAGTGATGAAGATGGAGAAGATGACAAGCTTAAGCATTGAAGCATGTCTCTTGGTTGGATTGCATTCCATAGCCAAGAGTGTTGGTGTAGGTTCTCAACTTCTCTACTAGCTTGGAGAAGGGGATGGAGCTCTTGCACTTTGCACTTCACACAATGAGAGAGAGAGAGAGAGAGAGAGAGAGAGAGAGGGTGCGTATAGCCCCCACGCTAGCCCCGTCCTTCCTTGGTCGACCCCCTCTTCTAGCACTAACTTGCATTTGAGGCACACCATGAGGGCAACATGAAGAGGAGCTTGGCAAGTGTCCATCTGCTTTCTCTGTACCAAGATTGCCTTGTGTGAGGGTGTGTGTGTTCTCTCTCTAGACCCTACAATGAGGGCTAGCCCCCCCTTGTGTAGGGATATGCATTGACTTTGTGGAACACCTTACCCCCTCAAGCACCTTAGTCATGGAGTGCCTTAGCACCTTAGTCATTAAGCACCTCAAGCACCTTAGTCAGCAAGCACGACAAGCACCTCAAGCACCTAAGGGCCGGGTTCCCACCTCAAGCACTGCCCTAGCTTACCTAAGGTGAAAGGACTTTTAACACTAACCATTGGAGGTCTTTAATGAAGCTAACCCTAAGGTATTTAAGCTCCATCATCTAGCCTTGGTCTTTGACATATCATCTCTCATTTGGACCCCTTTACCATTGGCCCCGTGTTGAGATAGACCTGAAAGCACATGTCTATATTCTAACCCTTGTTCCCCTCTATTCTCCCACATTAAATGATCAGTTTAATATGAGAAAATCATTTGGGTTGGTTAGATATTAGATTTTATGACATTATCTCTCTCTTGAGGTCATAGTCATCCTCGACTATGTAGTCATTAGTGAATGTTTCTTAGCGGGTAGAGGATCCCTTTTTACCCTACAATATCATTCCAATATGGATGACTAATCCATTTGGTGCTTGGGAGACATGGCTGCCGCAATCATGTCTGCTCTTTAGTCCACTTCATATTCCCAAAGTAGAGTGACAATGTCTATTTGGTGTTTGAGAGAAGTCATCATCACAAACATGATTCTAAGTATGCATACTACTTAAATTTTTGCACAAATAAAAAGAGAATTAGTTTTATAAGATAAAAACATTGATCATTTAAAAGAAACATGTACATTTGGTTACTCTAATGTAGCATTGTAAGCATTTACAAGGTTCATACTATCCTTAAGCTGTGTTTCTTGCATCCATCTAGCATCTTCAAAATAATAACTTTTGAACTTAATAAGATATTACCGGGTAATCTTACCATGTCGTAGTACCTTATCTTCATGCCAAAGGATAGCTTCAAGTTGTAGCACCTCTTCTTGGTCTTCTATTTTGGGAGGGTCTTCAATAATTGGTTCACTTGGTGGTCCTCCTTTGTAGGGCTTAAGTAGGCTCACATGAACAGCATCATGTATAAGCCAATGGTTGGGCAGCTTGAGTTGATAAGCCATCTCATTGATTGGCTTCAAGATTTGAAAAGGACCATAGTATCTTTTTGCTAGTTTAGCATAATACTTTTGATGGCCCGTAGTATTTTTGCCCGTCGTTTGCCTGAATTCAGCCTTGGGAAACTCAAGTAAGACCCAATAATTTTCTATAAATGTTATGGCCCTTCTGTACTTGCCAGCAACAACAACTTTTTGCCTTTGTTGAGAGATGGATATAGCCTCCTTAATCTTTTGGAAAGATTCTTGTAGGTCATGACTATACTCATCGGTAGCGAAGATCTTCCCATGTATTTAAGTAGCAAGGGACTTTTAGGTCTTCCCTCTATGATTTCAAAAGGTGCTTTTCCTGTAGAAGTATGGACAATATTATTGTACGCAGACTCTACAAGAGGTAAGTACTTTTCCCATTGTGAGCGTTGATCTACTTATGTAACATAAGTCTTTAGCAGATCGAGTATCGTAAGATTGTCTATCTCACTTTGGCCATCCATTTGTGGGTGATAGGCTAAAGAGAAATTCAATCTTGTACCTAGATTTTAAAGAGACCTTTCCAGAAATTACGCGTCATTCTAGGGTCTCTATTTGACACGATGGATGTTGGAAATCCATGATGTTTGAAAATTTGAGACATGAAGATTGTTGCCATTTGGCGTGCCTTAATAGTCTTTTTGACAAGAATAAAGTGTGCTTGCTTGCTAAACCTGTCGACTATTGTCCATATTCCTCAATTCCCATGGATAGACTTGGGTAATCCAAAGATAAAATCCATGGATATACTCTCCCATGGTGAATTAGGAAAGTTGGAATGGCTGGAATAATCCTAGTTGCTTCCCTCTATCATACTTAGTCTTTTGGCATACCACACATTTTGAAACCTACTCTTGTATGTCCACTTTCATGGTAGGCCAATAGAAGTATGTCTATACTCCTCAAAGAGTAGGTTGAATGCCTCTATGCCCCGCATAGGGAGGAACATGAGATTCATACATAACATTCTCAAGAAGGGAGTGTGGGTAACACATAGCCTATTGCCATGGAGAAGATAACCATCCTGCAAGGTGAATGGTTCCTCTTTCTTCCCCAAAGCAAGAGCTGACATTATGTCTTTAAATTTAGGGTCAGTAGCATACTCATCTATTATAGAAGATAGATCATGGTGAGTTGCTATAGACACCGCATTAACTTTTGGTCGTTGTGAAAGTGCATCGGCCACTCGATTGTGCTTACCAGCAATGTGAGCAATATGAAAATTAAATTGCGATATTAAAATTTGCCCACCTCATTTGTTTGTTGGAAATCTTGGTTTGCATCATGAATTACTTGAGTTTTTGGTTGTCTCTTCGTAAAATAAATGGAGTCCCCAATAGATAGTGCTTCAATGTGTCTAGCGCATGTAGAACATCTAAAAGCTCTTTTTCGTATATGCCCAAGACTCGTTCATCGTCATTGAGTCTTTGACTCTCATATGCCATGGCATGCCCTTCTTGAAGCAAGACTGCTCCAAGGCAATCACCACAAGCATCACATTAGACCTCAAATGGCTTTGATAGATCCGGAAGCATAAGGACAGGTTGGGAGAGGTAAGCTTCTCTTTGAGCTTGTCAAAAGCATTTTGCTCCTTAGCAGTCCATGAATACTTAATGTTCTTCTTTTTTAAGTCATGTAATGGTCATTCTATTTGAGAGAATTTTTCTATGAAGCGTCCATAGTATGCACACATACCAATATAATATGACCTAAGGATTGAATCTCTTGAAGGAAAAATTCACTTTTCTTTTGATTGATAAAAAGCTCGTTCTCCCTCAATGCTTGAAATATCACTTGGAGATGTTGCTTGTGTTCCTCCAAGGACTTGGAGTAGATGATGATATCATCAAAGAACACTCGAGTGAATTTGCGGTAGGGTCTAAAGATTTTCTCCATTAAACGATTGAACGTGGCTGGTGCATTAGTCAAGCCAAAAGGCATGACTAGATATTCATAAAGACCAAATGTTGTACAAAACGCGGTCTTTAGGATAACTTCATTCACTATCCTTATTTGATGATAGCCACTTTTAAGGTCAATCCTACTGAAGTAGGTAGAGCCTTATAGCTTATCAAACAGATCTTCTACCCGAGATACAGGAAATTTGTTTTTGATACTGAAATGGTTTAGTGCTCGATAGTCCACACACATGCAGTATGTACCATCTTTCTTTTGCACTAAAAGGACTGGAGGACAAAAGGGAGAGGAGTTAGGCCTCACCATCCCTTTGTCTACCAATTCTTGTACTTGCCTCATGATCTCCTCTTGTTGATCTTGAGAAACTCAAAAAGGAGGGTTGTTAGGCGATGAGCTTCTTGGTAGGAGCTCAATGTGATGGTCATCATCCCCTCGTTTTGGAGGTAAGTCCATAGGGATATCATCGATAAACACATCTTGGAATCCTTTTAGAACTTTAGACAAGTTTAAATCTTCTTGATTCCTACGATTTACAATTGATAAAACATTGGATCTTTTAGGGACTCTTTGAAAAAAATCATGTACGTAGAAACCGAGCTTTTGATTGATTTATCAAAAGCAAGAGGATTTACAAGTGGTATAGTACGACCTGACTCACTAGCATCTGAATACATGCTCTTTTCCCTGTAAGGTAGAGTAGATTCTCCTTTCAAGGAACTTCATGTTGGCAGCCATGCGGTTGAGCCATGGTGCCCCTAGGATAGCACCCTCATGTTAGAGAGGAGAGATGAAAAATTCTTCTTTGTTGACATAGCTTTGGACATGAAGTCTCAACTTACCAATCAAGGGAGCAATGGAGGCTTGCTGTCCCTTGAAAGCTGTATCAGTATTTGTAGTATCTCCCATCTTGAAAGCTTGAATGCCCAACTTGGTGGCCCACTCCATTGATATGGAGTTGTGAGTAGAGCAAGGGTTGAACAAGATGAAGGAATCACGATCCCTTACCTTTCCCCAAGCATAGGAGAGAGGTGATCCTTTGCAATGAGCATCCTCTTTTGGAGCTTCGATAGGAAGCTCTAGGAGTCTCATTAGAGGCATTTCTCTTGGGGCAAGAACGATAGCCATGTCCTTACTCCCTACAGTTAAAACATTTGTGGTCCTTGCAAAAAGACTCAAGCTCTTTAAGAGAGAGTTTATTTTTATCTTTATAAACTCCCTTCTCCTTGGACTGATTGTACTTGTTGTTGTTGTTGGAATTGCCTTGGGAAAAATTTTGGGCATTGGTTTTTCCCTTTGCATCACTTTTGTCTTTTCTTTCCATGAGCTTGACATTCCTTCTAGCCCCTTGTTGGAAATTGTTGCGTGAAGCAACCATGGTGTGGTGGTTTACTTCGTTGATAGAACCAAGCCGTTGGGAGTTGACGTACTCGGCCATCTCTTCAGGTAATCCCGCAAAGACATTCCTTCTAGCCCCTTGTTGGAAATTGATGCATGAAGCAACCATAGTGTGGTGGTTTACTTCGGTGATAGAACCAAGCCGTTGGGAGTTGACGTACTCGGCCATCTCTTCAAGTAATCCCGCAAAGAATTGTTGCTTTTGCTCGGCAAATTCTATCTTTTGAAAGACAATAGACTTGAGATGTAAATCCCAAAACTTGTCCACATATTTGTGGATAGACTCATGGGAGAGAAGGTTCAAACTTCGCCATTCGGTAAGCACTTTGTCCTTTGTATCGCTTGCAAGGAATTGCTTCATGATGGAAACTTGTAGAGTTTTCATGTCTTTGGGGCTTCATTGTTGCCACAAAGGCTAGCCCACCATTGACAAATAGATTTCTAGAAGTGCATAGCTATATGTCGTAGCTTGGAAGACTCCGTGAAGTCCTCGTCTCCAAAGGACGCATCAAATTGCTGGATGAAGGTCAATACTTTGTCGGTGGCACTAAAGGTGCCATTGTAGGTGAGAAAAGAGATATTCTTTCCTCCCTCTTTGAACTTCTTGAGCTTTTGAGACCTTCACCATGTAGGGTAAGATTTTTGATTTCCTCCCCTCTTGTATTCTCTAGGAGAATAGCCATAGCTTTCGTCGGAAGAGGAGGAAGGTGAAGAAAAAGGAGAAGAGGGTGACCTCTTTCTTGCATTTTCTTCCTTTGTTTCCTCCCTTCCCTTTTGGAGTGACAATGAGAAGGACTATTGGTTGACTATTTCCTCTTGGGAGAAGTTGGCGACCGTGTAGACCACTGCCTCTGTGGAGACACATCTTTAGAGGAACTTAGAGATTCATTACTTTCTTGTTCTTTGGATTCCTCCTCTCATATGGGAGAGAGTCTTCTTTTGGGGGTCTCATCAAGAGGCCTCCTAAGCTCTCTCTCCTCTTGGAGAGGAAGGGATATCCCATAAGCACGAAGTTGTTAAGTAACTTCGGCTTGCAAAGCAGGGTTGCCCATAGCTTGCTGCAACCTAGTAACAAGATAATTGACAAACATGGGGGCATCATCATTAGCACCTTCATGTGAAAAATCAAAATTATCAATGTTCATTCTACTCTTGGTTATTTTTAGTCATGCTAATTAAACTTATGTACAGATTACTTTGTGCTTTGGTACCCTCAAAAACCTTAGTGGCTTCTCTTCTTTACCTTTGAAAATCAGTCCTCAAGTAGCCACACCCGTGGTTTAGAAATTGTTGATTGCAAAGATTAGTGGCGAGGGTCTAACATTGCTCGATTGATTATGGTCCCTGTTGAGCTTGCTCGTAGCTCAATAATGGTTAAACCAAAGGCAAGCCGCGAGAGGCTCAATTATTAAAACTATAGTTCCCAACGATGTACCTCGAACTAAGTCCTTCTCAACCAAGATAATAGATCCCTGTCCCACTTACCCTATTGCAATAAACAGGCCCAACCTTTCATGGACAACTTAAGGACCTCTTTTCTTAAGCAAGAAAAGAGAAATCAATAGCTCTGATACTAATGAAATGGAAATTTCCTATGAACTTTGAGAATGGCGGAATTAGGAGAATTAGAGTGAGCATTTTTGTGAGACTACTTTGAGAACATAGAGGGTGAACTTAATTGACGGTCGCAACATAATCATAGTACTTAATTAAGTTGGCATGAATAATACGTTTGCAAGAGAGAGAGAGAGTTTAGAGAACTTGATAACAGTTGAGGACCGGATTTATGTGGAGCCGCGGCCCCCTCTCCAATAGGCTTTTGTATTATAGATTCTTTCATCAAGAGAGACTTGGTACAATACAATATTTGTCCTCCTTGTGACCTAGGTGATGCAATGAATATGGAAAGCTTCATGCACCATGAACATAACATAGACTTTGTAAAAAGCATTAACTATCACCAACCTTAGTCCCAAGGTCTCAAACACCTTCAAAGGTGGAGAGAGATAGCTAGGAATGAGGGTAGGGAAGAGGAAGAAGAATCATTCATAGGAGAAAGAAATAGTTCCTCACTTATCATCACTCTTCTTGCTAGCATACATAATAGCATAGTGATGAAGATGGAGAAGATGACAAGCTTAAGCATTGAAGCATGGCTCTTGGTTGGATTTGCATTCCATAGCCAAGAGTGTTGGTGTAGGCTCTCAAATTCTCTACTAGCTTAGAGAAGGAAACGGAGCTCTTGCACTTTGCACTCCACACAATGAGAGACAGAGTGTATTTGTGTGTGTGTGTGGGAGAGTATACCCCACAAGCTATCCCCCTCCTTCCTTGGTCAATCCCCTCTTCTAGCAGTAGCTTGCATTTGATTGTACCTCCTCAAGCTTGACCAATCACATGCTTAGTGCATATCATGCAACAAGGGTAGTCTTGGGACAAGTGTCCCCCTTTCCATTTGACAGAGAGGACTTGATAAATGCATAGACAATTAATTAAATTAACTAAATTACCATTGGAACCCTTAAGAGACCAACCAATAGGCTTTAGGCACATTATGAGGGCAACATGAAGAGGATCTTGAAAAGTGTCCTGTCTGCTTTTTTTGCACCAAGATTGCCTTGTGTGAGGGTGTGTGTGTTCTCTCTCTAGCCCCTACAATGAGGGCCCGCCCCCGCTTGTGTAGGGATATGCATTGACTTTGTGGAACACCTTACCCCCTCAAGCACTTTAGTCATGGAGAACCTCAGCACGTTAGTTATTAAGCACCTCAAGCACCGTAGTCAACACGACAAGTACCTTAGTAAGCAAGCACGGCAAGCTTATCACAAATACGAAGGGGCAATCTTATGGAGATGCCACTTTGAGAGCATGATAGTAAGCTGACATAAGGAATGGTCCTCGGTGGACATACATGACTACCAATGGTCCTCGGAGGATTTGCCATGGTGGATGGTAGAAAGGAGTGCATAAAATTAAAAATAGATCTATTTTGAGCCAAAAAGTGCTCAAAACACCTCCAATTGATGAGCTGTAAGTGCCTATGGGTTTCTTATAGCAATTTGGATCAAATTGAGCATACTGTTGAACTTAGAAAAGGAAAAAAAATCTAAAATTTTTCTACGAGCTTGTTTCGAGGTGTCAAATACACTTTTTTTGACTTTTAGCATGCGGATTGTATCGTTTTGATGCTTGGAATGCAAATTGTCATTGTATACTACTTGATGCATATATGTGCTTGTGGTTTGCACTTGAGAAAGTATTTATGTGTTTCAAATTACATGTGGAATGAATGATTATGCTTGGAATTCTTTTCAAAATGCCTAATTACACGTAATTTTGGTGCTCTTTTTTTTTTTGCGTACTAAAAGATGATGAAAATACAAGGTGCATAGATTATTTGGTGTAAATATCAAATTGGTATATATTGCTTTTTTTGTTGATTTTTTTTAAAAAAAAGAGAGAAGAAAACAAAATAACAAAAAAGGATCCCAATGAACTATACAACAATGATGCTGCCATCCATGCAGACATGGATCCACAAAATGTAGCCAAGGGTGATGTGGATAAAGGTATCTACACCCTTGAAGACACTATAAATTCACTTTTGGGGCAAATGACTGCCCTACTTGAGATGCAAAACAAGAGCAAGCAAATTGAAACTCAGGAGACGTTGCCACCCCCCCCAAGCTAGAAATGCATGATCAATGGCAAGCAAGGCCATGGGCCAAAATGGTAGCTCATAGATCTTAAGTCACCTAAATTTAATGGGCATATTTTCATAATCATACGGTAGATGCATTGGAGCAGTGGCTCTCTAAATGGGAGCAATGCTATAAACTAAGCCATATTTATGATGACAAGGCCAAGATACAACATACTACATATAATTTGCTAGATGTTGCACATAGATGGTGGCATACGATAGAGCAAGATAAAATAGTGCGTTCTAAGACTTGGGTGGATTTCAAAGTGATGCTCACAAAATACCGGTTGATGATCGTAGTTGTGGACTTGATGCATTGTTGTTTGTCCCAGAATAACATGACTATACATGAGTATGGAGATAAGTATCATGAGGTTGTTTTAAAATTGCTAGAGCATATTCCTGGCTTCTTACAAGTGCACCAAACTTGCGTTAGGATTGAAGGAGTCTTTGAGGCCTCTTGTGTGCATACCTATGATGCAATAATTTAGTTAGATGCGGGGGAAGGAAGCCAAAGATCCATATATGATCCCTATCCTCTCGTGTATTAAAAGGAAAGTTTCTCCTATTTTAGAGAATGCATTTAATTGTTTAGTGCTAACCCCACAACAAAGGGAAAAATATGTTATGGATGAAGGAAGGTTTATGTTATGGATGTTTGGGCAAATATAAATTCAAAGATTGCCCTAAGAAATCCAAAATTGTGGCCATGATGGTGTTAAACTCGGGAAGGGGGGGGGGGGGGGGGGGGGGGGGGGGTGGGTTCACTAGAATAATGTAAAATAACACATGAGCTCAAAATAATGATTGATTATTATTATAACGTTACAAAAAAATTTATTTGAAATAGTTAAGTTTTTGATACACAAGGGGAAATTTTATTATAAAGTGTTACGCAGGGGTTTTTAAAACAAAAAAAACTATAGGGTAGGGGTATTTAGTATTTAGTGATGCCTTTTGGTCTTATTGATGATCCAACAACTTTGATGATCTAGCAACTTTTAGGCTGTTAGTGAATGACGTGTTAAGGTGATTTCATTGATGATATCTTTGTTTATAGTAGGAATTTGTGAGACAATGAACCACATTTGTACGCAATTGCTCAAGCTTTAAGAGAGGGAGGTCTCTATGCTATGTGGATGAGACTTTTCCATGTATGGCTCAGATTGAGTATTTGGGCTATATGCCAAGGGAATCAAGATGGATCCCAAGAAGGTAGCAGTGATTTTGGCATTGCCTTGCCACAAACCGTAGCAACCTTGAGATCTTTTCTTGGTCTTTCAGGGTTTTATTATAATTTTTTTGAACTCTATTCATTCATGGAAGCTCCTATGACTAATTTGTTGCAGGATAAATTTCCTTTTAAATGGACTAACAGGCAACAAGAAAGTTTTGAACAATTGAAGAAATCAATTGGCGATGTTGGTGTCAATATTCTAAGGGAGCATGTTAAAAAAAGCCCGAGAATCCAAGAAATGAAACTAGCTCCTTTCAAAATCCAAATGACAGACCATCGAATAGTCCAGGCCAATGGTATGATTGAAAATCTTTAGATAAGGTAGACTCTAAGAATTTCAAAACCAATTTCCTGGTACTAGATGCGCAACGGATATATAGTATGCTATTAGGTAGGCCATGGTTCATGAGTGCAGGACCCATACATGACTATGCAAGCCAAACACTGACCATCCAAGGACCCAATAGAAGAATTTAGATCAAGACAAACAATACCAAAACCTGGAAGAGGGCAATGAGGCCAGAAGAGCTATGTATGACATATAGAA
This sequence comes from Adiantum capillus-veneris, assembly GCF_014529385.1. Classification (NCBI taxonomy): domain Eukaryota; kingdom Viridiplantae; phylum Streptophyta; class Polypodiopsida; order Polypodiales; family Pteridaceae; genus Adiantum; species Adiantum capillus-veneris. The sequence goes on from NC_140932.1 coordinate 157,640,603, forward strand.
TACAAAAGATTGAAAAAATGTTGGCATCCATGAACATATTTCCCATGACTAAGATAGACTTAAATGCAATAATTTTGGATCATGAAAGGTCAGAGAACCCCAAAAATAGTAATACCCAAAAAAATTCATTGAGTCAAATCCAAGTGAAGGAATAGTGAATCTGGATGGTAGGCCTTCTGAAGAATATGAAAGCTAGACTATAGGGGAGGCCAAGCTAGATGAAGACCACTCAATAATGACTACTATAATTCTGAGGCATGCAAAGAGTGGAGCATTCATGGACTGAATTAGAATAACTATGAGGAGGTTGCACAACCCAGCGAGCATTCCTTCACCTCCTGTGTCCACAGAGCCTTCTAGCCTCCTACTTCAACATCTTTACCTCTTGCTGATACATGCATATAGACACCTGTGCATGCTTGGTTTTCTTCACCCACTTCATTGAAGCTAGAAGAAACTTGAAACAGGGATTAGTACCAGGGTAACCTCAACTCACAATCTCCTATCAACCTATTGGCAAGTATGTCTTTTAGGATGGAAAAAGGGAACTATTGCAAAACTAGGGAATGATGGCTCTTTTACAAGTTACCAGATTTCCTATTGATTCCAACATCATTGAACAAGTGGTGGATACCTTTGATGCTAAGATATGAACAATCATAGTTAATAGTGAGAATCTCCAAATTACTGATGTTGATATCTCACATATCTTTAGACTACCATTTGACTAGAAGGTGCAACCATGCAGTGGTGATACAATTAGCAATTTTCTAAATAAAATGCCTCAAACCAAGAAGAAGAGAAAGGTAAGAGGGCAAGAAATTCTAGTATTTGCACTGGAGCATAGAGCAGCATACAAATTTTCTATAGAGGCCATCGACCTCAAAAAGAATATATGACTTATGTCTCATTTTTTTTTTTGATTCCATTCAATACTTTTGTTCCTTTAGGCATGATTATTCTACATAGATGTGCCATTATTGTCATCAAATCATAATGCTATAGTTCAGTATTGTCGTGCATGCAATGATTGTCTTAATAAAAGTAGATCTTGTGAAAAAAATCAACTTGATGCACCATCTAGAGAATTGTCATCAAATCTCCATCATCATTCCAAAGATACCTTGTAGTCAATGACCTAAGGATAGAGAGATTGCTCCAAAGCCATCCTAGTAAGCACAGTAAACAACAAAATTGTATCAATCTTAGCTCAGTTCTATTTGGCACTGTGGTGACCCAAACAACAAAGGTTAATTTTTTTAAATTTAAAGCCTATGTGTGGCTATATCTGTACTGGGCTACTAGCATCCCAAAACATGGAAATGTGAATAATGAAGTTGAGTGACTTAGATAGAGCAGACAACCCTAGTCACACAAGGTACAAAAAGGGACCTAGAAAAGATGCAACAGGAACATCCAAACCAACAACCAAAAAGTAGAAACTTAGAAAAGAATTCTGGGACTAGCTCAGTGCTAGTCGTAGCTCAGTGCTATGACAAAAAAATCAACAATGGCCCATGTTGAAAAGAAACCAGGATTAGCAACAATTGGGGAGGTAGCATGCACTTCAATAGCCACAACCATTGTACTAACTAATTGTACTAACTAACATGATACCAGAGAAAGTAATAGAGCTCCAAAAAGGCCCAAAACAAATCGGCACATCTGAACAAGCAACCAGTATCACTGCTACCATAATAGAGAGACCACTCAATAGGCTACAAGTTCTTTATAAAAAAATGTTGGTGAAAAATTTGGTCATAGATTCATCAAAGACATTGGCAGTGCCTTAAAACGTTCCAGTTCTTAGATACCAGACGTAACAAATAGACACTGACACCATCACTAAAGGTTGTGTTTCCACCATCCAAATTGATTGAAACACAATAATCAATGATCTTGGCCAAATGATGGAAGCTCAGGGTTCCATCAAACATGCTAATATAACTATGGTAGAGCAAGAAGTGGAGAGAGAGATTGCCTAATTAGAAAGTCAAAGAAAAGAGATACTCCAGCTCAAAGAATATCTTATTAAACAAGAGTATCAGAGGTAGTCGGATGGAAAAACTACCAAAGAGCTCCAACAACAAGCAGAGCAATTGAAGGCCCAAAATTCAAGTTTGAATGTTGACAAATGGAGGCTCACAAAGGATAATTTTACACAAAAGGTTTTACTGGATCAAAAGACAACAGTTCTAAGTAGTTTAAAAGAGGTCCACAATGTACTTAAATAGTCAATTTTGGACAAGTCCATTTATCAATCACTAGTGGACATATTTGGCTCTATTGGGAATTTAACTTTGAATTTAGAAGACCTACAATCTAGAGGAAACGATAAAGGATGATCCAGAGGCTAGATCCGGAGGCTAATAGCTCCACTTACACTAGTACAATGGCAAATCAAGCTCTCATTGAGAACTTTTGTACAAATGTAGATGAGGATGAGGATGAAGAGGAAGAAAATAAGGGCAAAGAGCAGGATGAAAAAGATGGGGGAGCATCTGATAAGAAAGTTGATGATGACCCCTCCAATGCTCTTGGATCCACTCAAGGGGGAAAGATTCCTTGGAACCCTAGTAGGTTTCAAGGTCCATCGGATTAGACATCTAAAAAACCTAATGATAACACCAAAGGGGGACAAGAACATGCACCTCTAGAGAAAAAATCTGGCATCGAGTACTTGAGGGTGTTTACAAGTGAAAAGAAAGGAAAAGTTGTGCTAACAGAGTCAGACTCAAACCATAACTTTGACTTTTCTCTGACTAATGTTTGAGTCTGAGCAAGAGCCTATGCCAAGAAAAGACACTTCAAATCCAAATCTTTCTATAGAATAATGCTGTATATTTGGATCTATAGAGGTATCAGATGATGTATGTAGGGTCTAAAAGAATGATCAAGCGGTGGAAAATCATCATTTATCATGAACAAAAAATTTGCAGTTTATGAGAACATCTGAAAGATTCAAGTCTGAATAGAATACCAGAATTTGTTTTGACACAAGATGAATTACAGGTGAATCTCCAAACCAAGCAGATCACTACAATGAATATCCAAAGCTTGGGAAACCAGTCAAAAGTTTTATTGGGAAACAACCAAATTAAAAATGTATGAATGATATCAAAAGGCACTATCAATGAAGATGTAGATAGCCAAATGACCGATCATAGGGTCACAACTATACTGGGGAACATCGCATCCAACAATCAAGGGCCAAGAACTCAGATGACCCTCCAAGAGTAGAAGAATGCTATGAAAAGTCTCTTTCATCTAGTGAGGGTTTGAGAAAGATGACGACTCTAACATTTGGAGGAGAGGATGACTTGAATAATGGGTGGTAGGATTTATTTTGAGATTGCTCCAAGTAGTGGGACAATTGCAACAACAAGACAAGCCCTAGGCTCTCTCCTCCCTTATGATGCTAAGACACCTTCATGCCCTCCATCGTCGTAGATATGTGGACGTGTTGTTGATTCCACCTCAACTCACAACCCTCGTGGTCCATGTTGGTGATACTTGGGTTTGCCCTCGTTTACACCATTACATTGATTGCATGCAAGACACTGCAGACCAACACCTCTTGATTGTTTTGATTTGGCAATTCTCATGTGCCCCTGTAGAGACATATGCTTGATTTTTTTTTTTGGAGTGTGTGGTTCTCTACCATGTGGTCATGTGGTTATGTGTGTTTTGGAGTGTATTTTTATGTGTTGTATGCTGCATAGCACAATCCATTTGTGCTATGTGCTATATAGCACAATACATGTGCTATATGATCATAATATAGCCCTCATCTTCATGGAGTGCGTGTGTTTATGTGCTATACGCTATGTGTGGTTATATGCTATATTCTATATGCCATATGCCATATGCTATATGCTATATGCTATATGCTATATGCTATATGCTATATGCTATGTAGCACAATCTAGGTGCTATATGGTCACAATATAGCCCTCATCTTCTTGGAATATGTGTGGTTATGTGTTATGTGCTAATTTTTTTCCATTAGGATCTTGGCAAGCCCAATGGCAAAAAATTGGCAACTGTGCGATGCCACAACAATGAGACGACAATGGATGGCCATAAAACTTTGCAGGGATGGGAAAATATCCCTAATCCCCTCCCCAGCCCAACAAAGTTTCATGGCCATTGCTAACCATCTCAATGGTCGGGACCGGCTCACACACCAATTTTTTGTGTTGGGCCCTTAGCAAGCAAAATGGCAAAAAATTGGTGAATGTTCAGCGCTTGACTATTGAGACAACAATGGATGTCCATGAAACTTTGCAGGGGTGGGGAAAACACCCTACCCCCTATCCTTGTGAAAGTGTAAGAAAGCAACGGAGGCTCTGGAATGGGGAGAGTTTTCCAGATACTTCCCAAATTTCATAACAAACTAGCCGATTTCCTTTCAAGAATCTTGGAGGCCTCTATTGATAACTACAACAAATCATTGGTATACTTGATGAACCAACTAATATGGCCCCGTCATTGATTCATCATGCCCCTAGATTCACCAAAGCATCTTTCAAGTTAGATACTGTGCTTTTTTGTTCTATTTCATTGAGTACAAATTTCCAAGCCACCTAGATCACCTTGCTCTGCTAATACCGTTCCTGGATCTCATCTACTGCTCTGACATATCTCATTTGACTGACTAGTTCATTATAATTGGGATAGAGGGCTGGATAGAGTCTTGTACACATAGCTTAGCATAAGGGTTGAGAGAGAGGAATCTTGCAAGAGAATGGCTTAAAGATTGTAAACCCCAAACTCCAGGCACCTCTTGTGGAATTATTTAATTTAATTATTTAATTATTTAATTATTTAATTATTTAATTATTTAATTATTTAATTATTTAATTATTTAATTATTTAATTATTTAATTATTTAATTATTTAATTGTAAACCCCAAACTCCAGGCACCTCTTGTGGAGTTGAGTATTAATTTTTTTATTGATTTATTTAGGTGCCAAAAATTTGAGACCCCTTTTTACACTTTAGTTCATGGGTGGTTCCTATCACTTATTGCATGACCCTTTATAGGGTGGGTTCTCACTAAATATTTACAATGGAGCCATATCGGCTTATTGGAAAAATAACTATATCATCATTATGCATAGGTAGATAGTCGAGAAGTATTATTTTGTTGTTGGCACCTTCTCCTCAATTCCTAGAGTTCCAGTCTACACAACATCAACTCAATATTATTGAAAATAAAAGATATCATAGTAATTAATCATTACACGCCAACTATCCCAATTATAATGCTAACCACATACATCAATCTATAAAATTCTTTTCAAGATCATTTTTTGACATCTTTAATTTGTATGTGAAGATGTGAGAAAATATAAAATATAAGAATCGCTACTATTGAACCCATGTGATATGTATTTTTTTAGTTGTAGTGACCCCCTCAAGATGAGCTGCCTATCCGAATGTTGTCTCTTCCAATGCATTGATTGTAGGTTATGCCCAACAAGGCCAAGGCCATGGCCAAAAAGCTCTCAACTATCTTCACCAGATGCAAAATGAGAGTATCTCTACAAACCAATATTTTTCTTTTTTGGCAAAACTTACAATTGTGAGTGGATAGTATTAAGAACATCAGAAATATACACCAACCTCGAGCTTAGACCGAGCCTTGAGGGTCAAAGGATTACAAGTTTTTTGCTCGACAAAGAAACCAGAACTACTCCTAGGCTTTACTTATTACAAGATGTCATCATGACTTGTATTGTTCTAGACCAGTCCTTTGAGGCTTGTTTGTCTTCGATCATGTGGATCGTCATTCTGCTCTCTTGTATGATTTCACAAAAGCTTGCCATAGCCAAAGCCCCCTCAAACACGTGCCGGTTCCTTGCTTGCCAAATCCGCTGAAAGAAGTAGTGTACATGATTATTTGAGTGCAGACAAGAAGAGCAGACTTCCCAACCTGTTACTACCAAAGACCGGATCAGTCTTGAAGAACTTAATTTGCCATGTCCTTTGAATCCACTTGCATATTTTCCTTGCCATGTCACTGATTGCTTGGCATCCCATGAAAAGGTGGGCTAGGTCTTCACTAGCTATTCTGCACCCCGAGCAACGATGGGACCCAATTCCTCTTTCTTGTATCTTTATGCCCGTTGGCGGGCAGAGCACCCCACATCACTTCCCACAGAAATATCTTCATATACTGAGGCCACCTTGGCGTCCAGATGTTCTCCATGACTCTCTCCAGGTACAAACCAAAATCTTATGCTTGCACCTTGATGGCCTGTGGCACAAGAAGTTTTTGATGCACTTCATGTACGGGATGTGGTCTTTGGAATGCAATGATTTGTAGGATATGCCCAAGATTTGCAAGGCTAGGAGCTCCTGGCTATTTTCCTTCAATGCAAAGGGAAGATGTCTCTTCAAACATAGAATTTTGCAAAATTTTTAGGAGGATATGCCCAACAAAGGAAATTATGGAATTATTTTTGCAACGATATTGAGGAGGATATGCCAACATAGAATTTTGTAAAATTTTTAGGAGGATATGCCCAAAAAAGGAAATTAGGGAATTATTCAAGACAAAGGTGGTTAGCTTTGCCACCTTTTGGAATTCCAATGGAATTGGCCCTCCTAGGAGATTGATGTCTAAATGCAATTACTCGAGTACCACACGCAACAAAATCCACACAAAATGTCACTTTATTTGCATGGAAATCCCTCTTTAATATCCTCACTTATACCAAAAAGTGCTTCTTGGCCACATTCATATTGCGTATGTATGATGCCTAGGCAATTCCAGGCCACTTTGAACCTCTCCCTCCCCCCCCCCCCCCCCCCCCCCCCCCCCCCCCCCCCTCTCTCTCTCTCTCTCTCTCTCTCTCTCTCACTCACTCACTCACACACACACACACACACACACACACACACACACACACACACACACACACACACATGTTGGCAAAAGTCTTTTCTTTATTTTGAAATCAACTAGTCTTGCTTGGTGGGCCTTGCTATATAACATCTATAGAATATAACATGAAATATGCAAATTGACTTTTAGCAGCTAGCATGACTAAAGAGAACAAAAGCAAGACTAATTTGAGAAGGGCGGCATTGCGTGAAAGGGATATACACTCAAAAAATGCTATAATGTTCATGGGATCAATTATTAGAGTTTATAGGAGTGGTCACAGTTGAGATTATATCCAAGCGAGGTTGTATTACAGATGAAATTTTTCATTGAATGGTTGCTAGCACAACAAAGGTGGATTTTGACTGTGTTTTGTCTTTCTTCTTTTATAGTTGTTTGTGTGTTGCCTTTCTTCTTTTGTAGTTATTCCCAGTACAATGAATGAGGACAATAATACATGTAACTTCACATTCTGTGTTATGGCATCGACAATTGATACAATTGATCTTATCTACGAGTGGTTTTTTTTCACAAAAAATGGTGAAGAATTGAAGCAATTCAGGGTCCGTTGCATGTCTTATAGAGCATGACATCTTGTAAAAAGCTACACGTAGCCAGTGGACCGAGCTTGTGATATGGCATGTGTTACAAAGCTCCCGTGTGTGGCTACAAACTGGGGGTAGTTGGGCAAGATCACCGAGCAAGAGAACACATTTGTTGCTGAAGGGATCTACCAATTTACTGGTTGTTACATTGACATTTTGTATTACTATAAGGTCAAAAGTCGTTTGGGTTAACATGGATAGCTCGTCTCTATAATTATAATATCTGCCTCTTCTATGTCCAAATATTACTCATCGGTCTCATAATGAATAGAGAGAGGATACTGTTGATTCGTGGTTGGTATCTTGAACTGATAATGGACTGTAAATAGAATACTGCTAAGCCTTGTTGTTTCCGCTCTGATGACAAAGTGGCCAACAATAATACAGAAGGGAGGGCAACATGAGTATCTATTTCATTTATCTGTCGACCTTGTTTATCGCTATATATGTGAGGTATGCCGTCACGCAGCAGAGATATACTTCTAGATTGTGAGTGAAGATGTCACATTGCATGCTTCAATCTTTATACAATGAAGTGAACTCAAACCATGACCTAGCATATGGACGGTAAGGTAGTTTCAAGTTGGCTGCAGTTTACTCTTTAGCTTATTGACGCTTGAACTGTAATCTTCTAGGTCTTGAGAAATTCATACTGACACCTAAGTACGAGAGAAACGATAGTATGGCATCGATTATTTAGACACCTAGTATGGTATAATTTATTTAAAGCTAAAGTAAAGATGCACAAGGTGAATTCACTACTGTGATACACCACATGCATTCACTACTTATGTATTCACTACCGTAATACATCACATACATTTGGCAAGCAACCGTCTGCAAAAAGTTACGTGTGTAACTCACGTGAAAATGTTGATCGACATTAAGTGTATAGTTCTGAAAACGAGATCCAAATAAAAAAAAGCAAAGGAAGTAACGCAGAAAGTTCTAAAACAAGAAAATAGATAAAGCATGAATGAATTGCAACAATAAATGAGGTGCTTTACTAACATGGAATCTTGTACTCCTGCTTTTTGATTGTCCAATCTACACGCCGCCGATATGTGAGTCAAGCTACAAAAAAGCAATGTGAATAGTTAAACATATCATCTTGCAATGAGACGTCACACTAAAAGTGCAAAGTATGTTGTGCACATCATATAGAGGTGCCATACAAAAGTATGGTGGAGAGTTGGCACTGTGGTCTCTCCAAAAAATTATAAGAAACGGAAGTCGTGCCCTGCCCCGTAGAGTTTATGTGTTGCGCCAAGCAAACGCATGCGCATGGAAAATTGGATACAGATAACGGACCTTGCAATGTTGTCGAGCTGGAGTAGCGCTTGTGCAATTGGAACGTGCAATGTTATGAATATATGTCCTCCCTGCCATACACAAAACATGCAAATGAAACTTTATGCTCTATGTCCTTTGATCAATATTACCTTCTCTCTCTCTCTCTCTCTCTCTCTCTCTCTCTCTCTCTCTCTCTCTCTCTCTCTCTCTCTCAGAGTTGTAAGCTGTTTCGATCAGCAATTATGTCTTCTTGCCTCCTTGCTGGCTAACGTGCGTTATGTATCAATACCAAATTGATGTCTGCATTTGCAACCGTCCGAACTTGATCCGATAGCTGCTGGGTACATGGATCTTTGCTCATAGAATCCACCACCAAATCATGGTTATTGGCAAGAAGAGAGCTCTGCTAAAGAGCAACGCTGCAGTATACTGTTGTTGCTAATCTCAACTGCGGCCGCATTGGCTCCCGCCTGCACGCGGTTTAGAAAGAGAATATCTTTACAAGCCACAATATTGGGCCACATCGTCTGTAAAATTTTTGCTATCCCATCCAGTTATTGAATGGCCAACAGTGAACTATTGCTGTAGGCTAATAGGTCCTGACGTATTGGTATGCCTGTCTCCTGGTATGCCATTACTCTGAAGTCCTTGTTCTTCGACTTCTCCAGCATCAAATCTCTTCGTGTGGGAAAAAGAATTAGCTTCCGCTTCTGCTCTTTGACTATTCTTTTGATCCTAGTCCGATTGACTACTTGACTTTCGCTCAATGTTGTTGCATCTCCTTGGAGCTACACATTAATCAATCACTCCCATGGACACCATATTCTGCATTGAATTGGTCATGAGAGATGTTTCTGTTTGTCTGCAGATCGTTGTGAAATGCGTGTCCCATCAAATTTTCAGATAGGCTATCAGCAGAGTTGGACAAGGAGTGCGACTCAAGTCAGCAACTCTCAGACCATGACTTGCACTAGTGACAATATTCCCCAATGCCTTTCCGTTGACATTGAGCTCTCTCTCTGCTAAAAGCGCAAGTAGTTAGCACTGAAGCCGCTGGCTTAATTACTTGAGGACAACCATCACAACTTCAGTGAGATCGATCCTGCTAAGCTTTTCTGCCCTCATGTCCACTTCGACGTCTATTATTTTCATTTCTTCGGCCTCCTCCAATTGCATTGCCAACACCCTGATAGCATCAGCAAAAAAATGTGTTGAACGGGCGAGTTTTGGTGGTTCGCGACTCCAGATTAGGCCAACTGATCATCGATTGAGATCTCATTATCTTCTGTTTCAGTAGCACTAGAACAGACCTCTGCCATTGGTTGATCGCACGAAATATCTGATCTTTGAGAATGCTCATCAAGTCGGCAAGCATCCGAAGTACCCTCTAGCTTGATGATCTAGGAAATATAACCAGGGTTTGAAAGGTCTTTGGTACTCTTTTCCGGTTCTGCTGGGCTTACTGCTTCACATGTAAACTGCGCGGAAAATAATTGGTGTGAATCTTGAGAATTAGGCATGGGGATCTGCTGCATATCATTTCCATGAACACTGAAGGATGGCGGAGGGCACAGGGTTGGCACGAGAGTATATACTTGGAGCGGAATAATGCAGTCCATAACTAGTTGTGTCTGCCGAAAAGAGCTAAGTAAGGTAGTTGAATCTGGACATACTCTTCAACTCACCACTGGGTCTTGTTGCACAATAAACTGCTATGATTGCTATGTGGGGAAGGCACAAGTAGGCTGCACTGCAAAAGAAGACCGATTAGGAGGCGCAAGTAGGTTTCACTGCAAAAGAAGGCCGATTAGGTATTAAGGCTTCACGGCAAAAGAAGGCCGATTTGAAGCTCCGACCTGCTTCTGGGGAGCAGAGCGAACTGCTTCTGTACGAGAGCAGGTTTTTTTATTTAATTCACTTGGCAGCTTTTCGCGCGGAGTTTTTTTTAGAGATTTTCATTAGAGTTTTTGAAATTTAAATCTAATGCCACGTGGTGGCTTCTGCATTCAGGTACTGCAAAAAGCACCTTGGGCTCACCAAGTAAAGACAAGATACTAGGTGGGCAAAAATAATATGAAATGAAAAGAATGAACTGGTCCGCAAGTGCCTTATTCTTCCAATCTGAACCCTTACATTTTCTCAACCTAACATTGGGGTCAAGAACCAAGCCCCTAACAAAAAAAACCATCTAATGAAATATAATTTTGTTACACGTCAATAAAACAAAACCATCTAATGAAATATAATTTTGATGTAAATATTGATTTATCTTTTTGTTTCTTGTGTTTGCAATTTTGATATCAAAGGCGATGTGGTGCCGTGTGTGGGATCTCTTCATTTATACCCTGAACTTGGAACAATAGCAGTGAATTCCTAAAAAGGTACATACTTCACCGAGATGGAGAGACATGGCAAAAAGAAATTAGTATTATGATCTTGCAAATTTGAGATTTAGACGTTTAAGTTTTCTCATCTTTCACTTCTTAGTCTTACGACCACTATGTGCATGCATTTCTCGAATGTCTAATTCTTATGTATATGAAAACTCACACACATTTCCAACGCTCTTACCTGTTCCCTACCTTGTTCGGCTTCCCATGCACTCTAGTTTAGGTTAATTTAGTCCTAATCATCTTCAAAGGTCGGTACAATTACAATCCCACACATCAAACATGTGGGATATTGTTTTGGGGGGTGCTACCATTTAACGAACGGAGAATGAGCGAGCAAGGGCAAAATTCATGTAGATCCTAGCTATTAGGGTAATTAAGTAGTGGATATTTTTTTAAAACACAAACTTCTTGGAGCTGTATCAGATAGAAAAATACTTCATCACCTGATCATGATGATTAGAACTCCACTCCAATTTCTTAAGGATCCTCCTGTTGTACTATTTGACTATTCTCTAAATCACTCCTTATCAATGCCATGTACACCATGCTAGCTAACAATTTGATTGTGTCATTGTTAGATTCTCCACTACACATTTCTCATCATCAAAATGATCACTGTGAAATAGGCTCTCTTATTCTAGTTCTTTACCTCTCCTTTATGTCTATCTATCATTTCTCTCTCTACCTTCTCTCTGTTTCTCTCAATGTCTCTTCTCTCTCTCTCTCTCTCTCTCTCTCTCTCTCTCTCTACCATTATCACCACCACCACCCAATACATCTTCCCCAACATAATTGTACAGAGTTCTATTGATGTATTCCATTCATACAACTTTTACGCTTCCAATCCAATGATTTATTCAAATCATTGCAAATGTGCTACGATAAAAAGGTTTTCATTATGAAGCAAATGATGATTTGGTGTTAAATTGTTATTTCCGCCATGCTTGAGTCCTAGTATACCACTAGATCCTTTCTATCCTTGTCAATTCATGTCCATGCTATAACCATTAGACAGAGGTTGGGATCTAGGAGGGCCTTTCTATCTTCATGATATTATGAAGGTGCTTAACATGTTGACGAATAGGTGCACGTCATGTGTGCACGAATAGTGGGTGTATAAGAGAGGTGTAAAAGTGGTCAAGGATACCCTTCCCAAAAGAGAAGATGGAGAGTTTTATGGCGTTGGCCTCCATAACTCCTATATACCATCTCAAATTTGAGTGGCGAATATAAATCTATGATATATACGCCGATCTCTTCCCAGAGATATGTTGCTTGATATCCATTAGATTTTAACTTTCATTTTGGGAGGGAAACCAGAATAGTTGTTTTGCATGTTTGAATTCAAAAGATGTCCTTTGATTCTTTTTTAATATTTAAGGTTTGAATCCTTTATACTGCCAAATAAAAGAGGTCCTTCTAGACCTCATTCTCTTCCTAATGATTTCTTATTCAAATGTCCCCAAGCACCTCTTCCTTGAGAACATCTTGTTTATACCATCATAGTGATCCTTGAATTGTGCTGACGGGAGCAAAGCGAACCCCGAACTTCGACGGCCTCTAAAACACCGGGGACCGAATGGCGCGCCTCGAGCCTGTCATGGTAAAGCAAACAGGGGGGGCACCACCTAGCTTCAGCGGCTAGGACGCAAACAACACACCACCATAACAAAGTTTTCATCCAAGAGAGATGGATGCTTGGGAGTAATGATGAAAAGGAAAGGGAATGAGATCAAGTGAGAGAGAGAGAGAGAGAGAGAGAGAGAGAGAGAGAGAGGGAGGGGGTATAGCGGCTTAGTACTTAGGCATCACAAAAGGATGACGAATCCGCACACCCTTCACACATACACAAGCTCACTCCAAAACACAAGACTAGGTGACAATTCCGCACACCTCACATGGGCAAAACATTGCAAGAAAACATACTCACAAAACCTCAAGCTTTATTTAGAGAATTAGGCGATGAAATGGGGAGCATAGGGTAGGGGAATGAGAAGGGAGAGAGTGGTAGAGCACATGGCGGATAGGTGGGAGTTGATGGCGAAGACTCGCACGAGGATTATGGCCATCATCCTTAATATAGTTGCCCTTCATCTTCCATAGCCAAGGGTGCAGAGGTCATGCTCAAGACAAGCATGGTGATTGCGGTGATGGTGATGGTGTGGGTGTGTGTGTGTGCACTAGGCACACACAGTGCATAGTGTGTTCTTTGGTGATGTTGTGTGTTTTTGTGTGATGGTGACCCCTCTTTATATAGGGGAGGAGGGGGGGGGAGAAATTCTAGAATTTAGAAATGAAGAAATCATTATCTACATAGGCCATGTGACTGTGGGCCCCACTTGTCTGGCTGTGTGTATATGTGCCAGAACAGCAGTCTCATGAGAGAGAGACTAAGAGAGAGAGATGGGTTGATGAAAAAAAGTGAGAGGTGACATGGAGAATAAAGTAATTACAAGAGGGGAGAGAGGGGAGTGTGTTCAGAGGTGAATCTGTGTGTAGATGTGTGTGAACACAAGAAAAATCAGGTAACCACCGGGTGGGGATGGGTCTGTGGGCACCTTTTTCAGTGAAACTGAGTGTGTGTGAGTGTGGGGGAGGTTATTTAGCTACAAGACAAGAGACATGGCGCCCTTTAGAGAGAGAGGGGGGTATTTGGGTCATGGGATATGATAGGAGAGAGAAAGAGGGGGTGGGGTATACTATTTTGGAAGATAGGGTAAGTTGCATGTGAGTTAGGGTGCATTATTGGTGAGTTATAATGCATTATTGGTGAGAGGTGGGGTAGCTTGAGGGGAGAGAGAAAGGAGAAAGGACAAGGGGAAGAGAGAGGGGGTTGACCTTTTGAGTGGAGGAGAGGAAAAGGGACACCCGGCGGGGCAACAGTGAAGAAAAAGGAGGCAAGGTGGGGATGGGCTACCCTGCAGGCATGAGGTGGCCTATTTTACCTTTCTTATATATTTACATAATCATACTTTATTGTTTTCTTACTTTTTCCAATGCCTTTTATCACTCCCTTCATAAGAGGGGGTTTTCATGGGGTGGGGACGAGAGAAGAGGGGTATGGGAGCTTGGCTTGTGAAACGCCCCCATCATTAGCCCTCCCCTTTTGGCTAGAGGCATTCATATGTCTAGCTCATCTGTTTGATCATTATTGTCGGAGGTGGCGGCTGATGGTGTGTCCTCATCTGGAATGTCAATTGGTGGAGCCTGGCAAATCGAAGAAAATAAGGTTTAAGTCGCCAACCATTTACCCTGGTTTTATGAAGTTTTCCATCAGCCTCCATAAGCTGGTAGCTTCCATTGGCATACTTTTTCTTGATGATGAAAGGGCCTTCCCATCGGAGCAGGAGTTTCTTATCCTTGCGCGTGTCGAAGCGATTGTCGTAGCGGAGCACCAACATTCCTTTCTTCAATTCTTTTTTCCGGAGATGCTCGTTAAAGCTAAGCCGTCTATGCTCTGCTTGTGCTGCATAATAATTTATTGCTTCTTCTCTGTCCAGCTGCAGTCTTTCTAAGTTGATGATGTGATCTCTCAAATGCATGTTGGGTTGTTGAAGTTGGCTTGCCATTACTCTGAGACTTTGTAGTTGCACTTCAATGGGCAAGATTGCTTCCTTACCAAATACTAGATGATACGGTGTGAATCCCAAGGATGTACGAAATGAAGTTCTGTAGGCCCATAAAGCTGGTAGTAGATACTTATCCCAGTCTTCGGGATGATTGTTTACCTGCTTGGTAATAATTTTAGAAACCATTCCATTTACCTTTTCAACTAGGCCATTACATTGAGGGTAATATGGTGAAGAGTGCCTCCTTGTAATGCCCAGTTTCTGCATTAATTCTCCTACCAAGTCTGCTCTGAAACCTGGCCCTCTATCAGAGATGATCTCTAAAGGTGTGCCAAACCTACAGCATATGTGCTCGTAGATAAATTTAGCTACCTCTACCGCTGTGATTCTAGTGGTGGCTGTAGCCTCTGCCCATCTAGTCATGTAGTCGACCCCCATGATAATGTAGAATTTTCCTGAGTTGGCCCTAGGTAATGGCCCAATGGCATCGATACCCCATTTTTCAAATGGGCCATATGAGAGAATAGGTGTCTGTGGTTTAGGCATAAGTGACCTAGTGCCGGCCTTTTGACACAACTTACACATTTTGCACCAATGGTGTACATCACGGTTGAGGCTAGGCCATATGAAGCCTGCCTGCAAGATTTTCCTACTTGTTATGTCTAGGGCAAAGTGACCACCACAAACCCCGTCGTGACAGCTAGCAATTACTCCCGTGATTTCCTGAGAGAGAGGGACCTTCTTGAGTATTTGGTCCTTACCCTTACAGTACAAACCGTCATTGATGAGTCGATACCTTGTGGCCTTCCGCGTCAGCCATTGCTTCTGTCCCTTTGTTAAATCTGATGGGCATTCCCCTGTTTCCAAAAAATGCATGATGTCAGGCAATGCATCACTTCCTTGAAATAGAGGGAGCTTTAGTTTTATTGCTCCAACCACCACTTCCTGTAGTCTTTCACTTGCTAGGGCATCTGCTTCTTGGTTTTGAGCCCTTGGGATATGGTGTATTTGAACTTCTTCAAACTTACCCAACAAGGTTTTTACACCACTTAAGTGAGTCCTTAAATTAGGATTCTTGCATGTCCATGCTCCATTTACTTGCCTTACCACAAGTAGAGCATCCCCCAATACATTAAGGCGTTGTACACCTTGCGAGACGCACCATTGTAGACCCTTGGTTAGTGCTGCATACTCAGCTTCATTGTTAGAATGTGAATCTAACAATTGGCCCAATGAAAATACCTTTGTCCCTTTGTCATCAGAGACCACTATGCCTGCAGCTGCTTTGTCGGACGCTCGCTTGTACGCTCCATTAAAGTAGAGAGAGTATGCTCCTTCTACCATCGGTGGTACTGGAGGTAATCGGACTTCTCCTTCCTTAGATTGCTTCTCCTTCCTTTCAAAGACTTGGTAGGTCATGAGTCCCCCCAAACTTGCCCTTGTCGTGCTTTCTACCTGTACCGTGTAGTCAAACTCTTGCAGACGAACTAGCCATTTAGTAATTCTAGCAGACACATCCATGTGTTGTACAGCATAGGGAAATATTTCATCCGTGGTTAGAATCACAAATTGCTTAGGCAGCAAATATGACCTAAACTTTGTAGTTGCAAATCTAAGAGCTAGGACTAAGTGTTCCACATGGGTGAAACCTTTCTCTCCTGCTGTCATCATTCGACTGGAGAAGTAGATTGGCCTCATGAAAGATGTCGTCGTATCCTTTTGGAGTAGCACAACCCCCAATGAGTCATCACCAACACTTGAGGTGACATAGAATTTTTCATCCCACTTAGGTGGTGAGATAGTTGGCAGAGTGGCTAAGACCTCCTTTACCTTGTTGTAGTGATGTTCGCTTTCCTCGTCCCAAGTAAAAGTTGATCTTTGAGTGAGTTGTTGCAGTGGTAGAACAAGTTGGGATAGTAGATGTATGAATCTACTTAAGTACCTCACCTTCTGTAGAAAAGAGACCAGTTGACGTGCGGTCCTTGGTGAAGGTAGGGCTATGAGTGTGGACACCTTACTTGGGTCGGCGTTGATACCTCTTGCTGAAATTTCATGGCCTAGTAGAATGACTTTACTCTCCCCAATGTGACATTTATCCACATTTAATTGCCCACCTAGGCTCTGCAACTTGGCCAAACCTTCAGTTACCTTTTCTAAATGTGAAATACGGGAGCTATATATACAAAAATCATCAATGAACACTCTTATGGATGTTCCAAAGAACGGTTGAAAAACATATGTGACATATCTTTGGAATGTGGCAGGTGCATTTGTGAGACAAATGGCATAACCCTGTATGCAAAACAACCCCATGGCGTGATAAAAGTGGTTTTTAGCTGATCTTCCAAGGCTATGCGTATTTGAAAATATCCAGAATAACCATCACAGACGGTATAGCATTCAAAACCCGTTACTTCATTCAGAATTTCATCCAAGAAAGGGAGAGGAAAGTGGTCTCTCTTTGTAGCTGCATTTAGTGGTTTGTAGTCAACACAGACCCTCCACTTACCATTCTTTTTAGGCGTCACCACTACGGGTGACACCCATTCTGAGTTTTCTACAGGATAGATGAATCCCGCCTCCAGCAGTTTCCTTACCTCGGCCAAGAGTGCCTTTTCTTGTATGACCCCCAATCGTCGTAGCTTTTGCACAACTGGTTTTACCCCTTCCTTCAGCTTAATATGATGTTCCACCACTGTAATTCCTGTGATTCTTTCATAGTTGTCAATGAACAGGTTAGGAAATCCCATCAACATTTGCAAAAAACTATCTTTCTCCTCAAGTGTTAATTCCGTAGACAACATACCCTTCAACCTACTTCCTCCTAGGCCAGGTGATTTTCTCTCCTCTTCATTGGGTTTCCCTTTTGGTGATGGATCACCAGTTGTGCTTACCCTTTGTGGATCCTTCATAATGATACCCATCACATCAATGGAACTGTCACTTTCGTCGGTGGATGTGGTCTCCTCCTCAGAACTGGAAGATTCGCTAGTGGTTTCATCTGCCGATGTTTCCAGATTCATTTGCTTCTGCTTGCCAATCCTTATGTCGTAGTAGATTGTCTCCCCTTTCTTACCAGTCATGCGTAGAAGGCCAGTACCCCAGCCTGTTTTGCCTTCATAGCCATCAACCATGGCATTCCCAAAATTAGTGGATAGCCCTCCCCCTTAGTAGGAATTACAAAAACATCTACCTCTACCTCAGTGTTGAAAGCTTTGATTTTCACGGCACTTACCACACCCACACACTTTACTTTTGTGTTGTTTGCCATCTTTGCCTTGCATGGAGAAGGCCTGTCAACCTCGAGCCCTAATCGAAGCATCATAGCTTCGCTCATTACACAGATTTGTGCACCTCCATCAATGTAGGTGTTTCCAACCCTCTTTCCTTTTATGTTTACGTCGACAATTGGAAGGATGTCATCCATGTTGCATCCCGAAATTGCTCCGGCTACCTTTGTTTTGGGGCGTCTTGTACTTACCATTTTAGACCATTGTCGCCTTACTTTTGGTGCAAGATGTAGCAGCTGTGGCCATGTAATCTTCGGTCCTTACTCTGCCACATCCAATGTTAGATCATAGGGCTTAGAACTTTCCCCTAGCTGGAAGTCGGTGATGCCCAATTTCCGTTGTGGCCTGGATGGCCTCTTGCTAGTTTCTCCTCTCATGCTTCTCTCATCATCTGATTGTGTAGCTTTCTCCCTCCTAGCTCTTTTCACAGTCATGGCTTCAAGTGGTTCTAAAAAGGTTACCTTCTCCTTACCCTTGTCCCTCTCCTTTGCTCTGGGTGGATCCACTACTATGGCTTTTCCTTTCTCTTCTAGATTTATGATGTTTACAGGGCAATCAGGTGGTGGGGCTGGTGGAAGACGTGGGATGGATGCTTGTAGTGGTGTCTGGGGTGGATGTAGAATTTGTGTTGGTGGGGGTGGTGCTCGGGGTGGGGGTGTTCTTTCTCTAGGGGGTGACAATTGGTTCCTCCTACCTCCTCTATTATAGTTTTGTCGTGGTTTGGGACAGTAGTACATACCGTGACCGTCTTCTCCGCAGTTGTAGCAATGATACTCCCTGTTTTTTCGTCTTGCTCTTCCAGGGTCTTGATCTCTTTCTTGACTCCTCCCTTGTTGTATTAAGTGGACAGACAAATTCTGCAGTTGGTCAGTAATATGGGCCAACATATCTTGTTGGTCATCTCTTACCCCAAGAGCCGGTGGTGGTGGTGGAATGGTGGTTGTCGTAGTTTCTGGTCGACGCGATGTTCCTGATTCTGTTGACTCGGTTTCTTTGGCTTTCATTCGCAGCTTCTTGTCTTTAAGGCGAGCAATCTCAACGGCTAACTCGTACGTAGCCGGGAATCTACCTTTCACCTTCTCCTTGAGAAGCGGCCATAAGCAATGCGTGAACCGATCTTTTTTTAGGAAATCGGGTGCAGCTTCCCCCCTTGCCAGTGACTCAACCCACCGTTCCCACAAATCCACAAATTTGGACTCATAGGTGGCATATTCTAAAAGACCCTCCTGCTTTAAGTCTCTCAACTTGTCCCACAACTTTTCTGAAGTGGTACCTCTCCCAAAGTGCCTCTTAAAAGCGGTTTTTAAGGGTTCCCAGTCATCCTTGGTTGCTTGTGGAAGTGCATTGTACCATGATCTAGCTTCTAGCTTCATGAGATGCTTAAAGATTCTAACCCGGGATTCATCCGTATCTTTGTTGCTCACTACACATGCTACTTCAAAGTCATCTAGGAAGTCTGTTACCAAATCCTCCCCCTTCTTTCCTTTAAATGTTGGAAATGATACACTTGCCATGATTACTGAGAGAGAGCTAGAAAGACACACTGCTTAACTTGCAATAGTTTTTTTCTTCTTTACAAGGAGGCGTGTATACCCTCTTATACTAGGACATAGATTAAAACTTCAAACGGTACATTGCCTTGTACCAAAGGTAGGACAAATGGTTGATCTGATGCCAGAACCTCAAAAAATCGCTCCCCACCCAACATGGTGTCAATGATGTGCTGGTAGTGAGCCTTCAAATCCAGTATTACCTTGATTGAGCGTACACGTGTTGGTATGTGTGATCTGTCTTGAGGTAGGTTGTACTGATTCATGTGAAGCTTAGAGGTGCTTAGTCACTGTCCAAGCTTGTGGGAGAGGGTGGTGTTCTTTCCTAAAACAAACTCAGTAGATCCCTAGTTTCTCTAGTGAGAGTGTGAGCCAATGATTCCGTTATCTGTGCTGCAGCATCAGGTGCGACTTGAAAATTGACTGTGATAATTACCTCGGTGACTTGAGTTACCCGATTCTCAAAGTAGAATAGTGTTGATTCTCTATTGTGTAGAGCTCCTTCCATTTTGTTGTTGTGGGTTTGTTGTAGGTTGCGGACATGGTTTCGACCTTCTCCTTCTTCTTCTTGGCACTTGGCCTATGTATATCCACTAGGTTTGGCGTGTTGGTTGACTCTCCCACTGCAAATCGATTACCGTTACGCCTGGCACTCGAGCTTCGATGGAGATGCGGAGTTCGTCTAGTTGTGCTTGGAGCTCTTCTTCTTCTGTCGTCCAATTAGCAAATCCTGCTAGCCATTCATCCATTCACAATAGTTTAGGGGTTTCAGTCTTGTAAACTGAAAGGTTTCATGAAAAGATCCTCAGTGGGGGCACCAAATGACGGGAGCAAAGCGAACCTCGAACCCCGACGGCCTTTAAAACACCGGGGACCGAATGGCGCGCCTCGAGCCTGTCATGGTAAAGCAAACAGGGGGGGGCACCACCTAGCTTCAGCGGCTAGGACGCAAACAACACACCACCATAACAAAGTTTTCATCCAAGAGAGATGGATGCTTGGGAGTAGTGATGAAAAGGAAAGGGAATGAGATCAAGTGAGTGAGAGAGAGAGAGAGAGAGAGAGAGAGAGAGAGAGAGAGAGAGAGAGTGAGGGAGGGGGTATAGCGGTTTAGTACTTAGGCATCACAAAAGGATGGCGAATCCGCACACCCTTCACACATACACAAGCTCACTCCAAAACACAAGACTAGGTGACAATTCCGCACACCTCACATGGGCAAAACATTGCAAGAAAACATACTCACAAAACCTCAAGCTTTATTTAGAGAATTAGGCGATGAAATGGGGAGCATAGGGTAGGGGAATGAGAAGGGAGAGAGTGGTAGAGCACATGGCGGATAGGTGGGAGTTGATGGCGAAGACTCGCACGAGGATTATGGCCATCATCCTTCATTTAGTTGCCCTTCATCTTCCATAGCCAAGGGTGTAGAGGTCATGCTCAAGACAAGCATGGTGATTGCGGTGATGGTGATGGTGTGGGTGTGTGTGTGTGCACTAGGCACACACAGTGCATAGTGTGTTCTTTGGTGATGTTGTGTGTTTTTGTGTGATGGTGACCCCTCTTTATATAGGGGAGGATGGGGGGGAGAAATTCTAGAATTTAGAAATGAAGAAATCATTATCTACATAGGCCATGTGACTGTGGGCCCCACTTGTCTGGCTGTGTGTATATGTGCCAGAACAGCAGTCTCATGAGAGAGAGACTAAGAGAGAGAGATGGGTTGATGAAAAAAAGTGAGAGGTGGCATGGAGAATAAAGTAATTACAAGAGGGGAGAGAGGGGAGTGTGTTCAGAGGTGAATCTGTGTGCAGATGTGTGTGAACACAAGAAAAATCAGGTAACCACCGGGTGGGGATGGGTCTGTGGGCACCTTTTTCAGTGAAACTGAGTGTGTGTGAGTGTGGGGGAGGTTATTTAGCTACAAGACAAGAGACATGGCGCCCTTTAGAGAGAGAGGGGGGTATTTGGGTCATGGGATATGATAGGAGAGAGAAAGAGGGGGTGGGGTATACTATTTTGGAAGATAGGGTAAGTTGCATGTGAGTTAGGGTGCATTATTGGTGAGTTATAATGCATTATTGGTGAGAGGTGGGGTAGCTTGAGGGGAGAGAGAAAGGAGAAAGGACAAGGGGAAGAGAGAGGGGGTTGACCTTTTGAGTGGAGGAGAGGAAAAGGGACACCCGGCAGGGCAACAGTGAAGAAAAAGGAGGCAAGGTGGGGATGGGCTACCCTGCAGGCATGAGGTGGCCTATTTTACCTTTCTTATATATTTACATAATCATACTTTATTTTTTTCTTACTTTTTCCAATGCCTTTTATCACTCCCTCCATAAGAGGGGGTTTTCATGGGGTGGGGACGAGAGAAGAGGGGTATGGGAGCTTGGCTTGTGAAAAGCCCCCATCAGTGCTCCTATACGCCAGTACTATTCTGAACCATTTTCCCTTCCAAATATCCCCAACCCGTGGTTGTGCAACTATCATTTATCTTAATCTATCAGTATACATTATGTGGTGGTAGGAACTTGGGATTTATTGAATAAACTCAAGCTTGATGCTTGTCGGGAGATGGGCTCATATGAAACACAATGAACTTGTGTCCTTATGAGCACAACTCATGCTTGTTGAGTAGTTAAAACAAAGGTGATCATGCCACCTTAGTTCTTGATTGCTAGCATGTGCACTCTCCAACATGGAATTTTTTGATTGTGTGGTAGGTGCCCTCAATGTGTAAGTATAGTTCTTCTTTGCTAGTAGCCTGCAATCTCCCCAGCACGGTGCAATCCCACCAAGTGCACCATTTTTTGATTTTAGGGTAGGCCTTATTACTGACCAACTATAGTTCTTCCTTGCTAGCATCGTGCAATCTCCCCTCAAGAACAAGGGCCTCCATAGAGCTCCAATGGAGCTTGACCATATTGTGCCTTTGTTGAGACTTGGATTGATGCTTAATGGGTCCATGATTGAAGATGACATGTAGCAATTCTTTTGGTAGGCAAACACGACCATCTTTGAAGATAGCTTCCTCCATATACTCTTGCACCAAACTTGGAATGCCCACCTCCACACATGCAACTTCTCTTCCACGCCTCTTCATCTACTCACATTGCATGCAGTGATTTGAGCATTCCCTTTTTATTCCCATTTTTTTAAAGCATGAGCTTAGTGCTCACCAGGCCCTTCTATCTTGTGTTTCAAAACTCTATACAAAAGAGCCTGGTCAACACAACATACGCAATCTCAGACATGCAACATCTTTCAGTTGAAGCAGCCATAGGTGGGCAAAAAAGTGCCAATGGCATTGGAGTGAGGCATGGCCAAAAGCAGTCCGTGGGGGCAAAGTGGTGGCTTTGGCAAGTCACAAGAGCCACAATCAAGGCAAAGGAAGTGAAGGAGGTCATGAACAACAGTGGATAAGAGAGGCACAACTTTGAGTTGTCAGAAGGCAGAAATTCGACAATAGCGGAAGGAAGAGGGGGCTAGCTGCTCCCGCCTACAAGTAAGACAAAAAGAAAGACAGCTACGATCGGCAAAAACGGAGTTGACTACGTAAATATTTCTATTTCCCTCAGTAAATCCTGTGGCAATGGTTGAATGCTTGCCTTACTTAGCTGGTCACTAGCTATCCTGTGCATTCCATCACACCCAAGCTGCAAAAGCATCCAGGCTGCTAGTGTACACGCTAGTTGGACCTTCTTTGTGTTGTTTCTATGTTGATATAGAGATTAGCTCAACCGGACCTTTCCAAGTTGCATTTCCAAACGCTTTTGAGAAAGGCATGGTGAGCACAAAATCGAGTGATTCAAATCTACCACTGGATTGTTTGCCTTTAAAGCACACCACTCTCCTCAAACCCTAATCGGTTTGTAGCACCCTAACAACTAAGAAGGGTCTCCCAAAAAACTGAGTCAAGTCCCAAGGAGTCTGAATGGCATCTCACCCACAAAGAAAATATACAAGAAGTGTCTACCCTTAACAATGTTATATACATCGAGAGTGCTAGATGCTTTTAATGTGCCAACCATAACGCTATCATCACCACCAAGAGAAGGCCAAGTTGGACTTGGAGGGCCATAGTTGGTGCTAAATGAGCTCTGCTCCCCTAAACATGGTAGGGCAAGCTTCATGTGCAGCAAACCTCTACCCCTAGCAATTGATAAGAGCATCAAGTAGTGCTCTCCCCCTTGAACCAGGCCATTTGAACTTGCATTTCGAAACGCTACTCCATATGGCATGGTGAAGGAAGGCTGCTCACTTTAGTGTTGCCTCAAAAGGGTTATGTCCTTAATCATAACACATGGCCATTTGAACTTGCATTTTAAAACACTACCCCCTATCATTTAGTGAGGAAGACTGGTCGTTGGTCATGCTTCAAAATATTCACCACAAAAGCTCCACTCTTGTCCCCTTTAACCTTGCTTTTGGAAACACTCCCCAACAGGGTACGGTGACTCGTGAGGATAAACAATATTAATTTTGGATCAACATGCCCTATTCCTTGATTTTCTTTGCTCGCATTTTATCCATCACTTGTTTTTGTTAAGTATGGAGCCTAATTTACCCCTTGTAATTTTTTGTGGTAAAAACGCACATTTATAAGGCCCCCATTATGAGGAGAAGCCATCGTGTGTGAAGGAAAATCACTCACCGGAAACCAAAATTTTCATGGCCAAAATTCAGGGACTTTTTTTTCTTCACCGGAATATTCCTTTTCGTCGGAATATTATGGCCGGCCGGCGAAAAGTGGTCGAAAAACGATCGATCGGTTGGCGGTTGGCCGGTAGTCAATGGCCGGTCGCCGAATTCAAAAGCAGACTTGTCTTCTCAAGGACGGCCACACATGGGCGGATTGAAGGGTCCGATTTGGGCTTATTACACAAGGGCGGCTACACATGGCTGCCTCTCATGAGAGAGGGCAACCCTTTTGGCCTATAAAAGGAGGCCATTTTTACACACATGTCATAGTGTGAGGTTGATGCAACAAGGTGAGTGTGAGGTGGTGAGAGTGAAGCAAGGCGGGAGCTTCATTAAGGGTATAATCCCTTTGTAAACTACTTCTTGTTTTGAAGTACTAAAGCCATTGAGTGGCTGCTTTCCCGTGGACGTAGCCCACATTGGGTGAACCACGTATATTGTGTGTACTCTCTCTCTCTCTCTCTCTACTCTATAATCTCTTGTGTGTGAAATCTATCTCTCTCCATTAAGTAATCTACTCAAATATCTATTTAGCTACGTCATATTTCCTAACGGTTTTTCACTGCTTGTTAAGTGATATCACCCTTGTTTTGGATGTAGATGGTGTGGGATCCATACTAGAATTGTCTTCAAATTTTGAGAGATAATAAATTTATAGTAATCAAAAGAAAAATGATTTTTAAAAAAAGAGATTCAATATCTAGGCCGTATTATCTTCCAAGCAAGAATCCAAATGGACCCCGAAAAGTTAGAGGTAATAAAAAGATGGTCTATACCAACAAATCTTCATGAGTTAATAGCTTTGTAGGCATGTGTGCCTATTATAGATGCTTCATAGAAAATTTTCAAGTTAGAGGTAATAAAAAGATGGCCTATATCAACAAATCTTCATGAGTTAATAGCTTTGTAGGAATGTGTGCATATTATAGATGCTTCATAGAAAATTTTCATGGTCTCCTATGATAAACCCAAAATATTTGGCCTTGTTTGATCAGAAACATATACTCATACAGTCCTCTCTTTGAATAAGCATCTTTTTCCTCCTCCACCATTACCTCTTCTTCATCTAGTGGAAGCATCACAAAAATACACAAAACTCTTAGAAACATGTGCATACTTCTATTTAGAAGAGTTGTGCATACAGAGGTCCATGCATGGTTCGTGTATGTCACATAACTTCTTCATCGTTCTCTAGGGCCTAGAGAGAATAATTGGCAAGAAAAAGATGCTACTGAAAAATAGTAGAATATTATTAAAACATGAAACTAATACCATAGATGCATAGATCTCAACAAGAGATTTCTTTTAACTCCTAGGTTACACGACTCTGACTCCGGGAGGTAAAATTATGGCCGTTTTCGTAAAAAGCTATTCAACATATGTGGCAACCTGCTTCTATGATCTAGAGATTCCTCTCTATATGCAAAAACACCTTGCCTCCTCTTTTTAGAGCTTTTGGCTTCTTTTAGTAGCCTCCTCTCATCTTTTTAAACCAAACTTAGCTTACATGCTATAAAAAGCATGTAAAGTACCAAGCTTTAAGAAAACGAGCACGGAACATTCACAAATTTCACCTCTAAAGATAGATTCTCAATCATGAAGTCCTCCTCTTCAAGAAAACGCCAGCTTGCTTTTTGGAAATAAATTTTGTGTTTACAAGAAAGTATGTTCTAAATATAATTCTCATAAAAAGAATTCATAAATCATGAAAACCATATCGTAAAAAGTGACATTACCTCTCCCTTAAAATCATAGTCATCCTGGACTATGTCTTGCTTACTTCTTGGAGGTATTTTTGTCCCTTAAGAACGTTCCAAAATTTCATAGCTTCTCTACATCTTTGCATGATCCTTTGACTCAGTAACTTGGAATATTACTTTTACAAATATTGTCTCTCCACATTAAAGAGAGAGAATTAACTCAAATTGAATTTTAATCACGTAAATATTTTCTTAATGGCTGGTGTATGTTTCAAAAACATATAGCTCATTTGGAGTCTATCATGACCATTCCCGTTATGTTTGCATCTTTGATTTAGGCATTAAAAAGTATTTTCTCCCTTTTCTCCCTCTAGTTTAGAAGGAGGAAATCATGTTTTAAACCTCAAACTTTCTTGAAACATTGTAGGATGTTATAAATTAAATTTTAATTATTGAACTTTCACGAGGCTCTTACCAAATTACAATTTTGGTGACATTACCTCGACTGTGAGTTACTTATCTCTTGGGTAGTTAAGTCCCTCTTGAATGCTCCAGGGTTTCATGCTCCTAAAATTTGGTATTGCCATTCTCAATGATTTCATAGATTGAAATAAAACTTTACAGATATTATCTCTCTTAAGCAAGAAAGAAACAATGAAATAATCTTTATATCACTTAATTATACCCGATGGCCTTTGAATGTCCCAAAAACATATAGCTCATCTAGAGTCTGTCATAACCAATCCCATTACATTTGCATCTCTAATTTAGGCATTATAGAGAATTTTTCCTCTAGCCTAAAAGGACAAAATCATGTTTTAAGCCTCAAACTTTATTTTAACTCCTTCAAAACGTTGTAGGATGTTAGAAAATACTTTGATGGGGCTCTTACCAAAATACAATTTTGGTGACATTATCTTGCCCTTCCATTATAGTCCTCCTCAATTAAAAGTCATCTTAAGAAAAAAGAGACATTGTGCTAGCGGAACTTCATTTGAGTAACAACACCACTCCACACTAGGTGGCTATTTGTCTACACAGTGCTTGAGTGAATTACATAGTCTACCACATGTGTCTTCTTGCACATAAATATTACAAAAAATTAGAGCTTTAACGAATATATAAGAGAAATAAGGATAAAGTATTACTTCACTAATATCATTTTTACATCAATGTTTTGTTTGGTGTTCAACTCATATGAATATTTCAACTCATTTACATTGGTCATTGGACCATCTAGCTGCAATTCATTACTCAACAAAAGTCATCAAATTTTTCTCTTTTGAGCCGATCTATATATGTACATAGTTCTTACCTTTGAGTGGTGGCTTATCCACATTCTTGAGAAACCTTGGTGGTTGAAAATGTCCTCATGCTATTCAAATTCATGCTATGAATAATAAGTATCTCCATAAGAGGAAGTCATATGCTTACTTGTTGAGAGGCATAGCTTTTAGCCAACTAGGTGGCAACTTGAGCCTATAAACCAATCACGTACCCTTTTTGTAACTTGAAAGATTTTCTCTGTGACCATTTGGGTAATTTTGTATGAGGTTGGTGAAGTACACATTTCTCATGCTTCTAGATCTTGCTCGTGTTGAATTATTGATAAACCTTATTGGATGTGGCATAACAACCATTTGTTGAATGAATCTTAAAAGGCCTTTGATGCATAACATAATTATTATTTTCTTCATACCATGTAGTATTGTATGCTTTTATTTTGGTGTTTATATTGTTACTCTCATCTTTTGATTGCATCGATACAACATCCAAAGAGGAAGTAATTAATGCTCTTTTGGGAAGAGATCCATGACGGCATGCATGGTTTGAATCGCTTTCCCTCATTCGTAAAAATTATCAGGAATCTCAATATGACTTATTCTTTCCTCTCTTTGAGAGAAATCCATATGCATAAAAGATTTGAGATGTTATCCATATTAATGCTTCTCTTCTCAAATTAGAATCGCTTATTCAATGAAAGTAAGGCATTTTTTTATTATCATAAAAATTTTCTTTTTACTTCAATTCATTTCTTGATTGAAAAAGAGATAAATCTTTGAGAATTTTGAATCTCTACCTCATTATTTTGGATCAAACCACTCCATAGAGGAAGAAGCCAACCTTGTATCTGATACCAATGTAACGTAATTTGAGTAATCAACCGTCACCATCACTCCATAGAGGAAGAAGCCAACCTTGTATCTGATACCAATGTAACGTAATTTGAGTAATCAACCTTGTATCTGATACCAATGTAACGTAATTTGAGTAATCAACCGTCACCATCACTTGTAAAAAACAAAAAAGGGATTCATAATCGATTCACATAACCATAAGTAGATGCTAGAAACTTAAAGAGAGAGCTAAAGAGAGATGACATAGTACTGAGTGTCAGAATGGCTGACCCTCCTATAGGGATTTTTGTATTACTAAAGCTTGCAATGAAGCTAAATACAATCATGATTCTCATCTTGTCAATAAAGTGGTCTTTTTATAATGTGCCTACATAATAGTGTGCACTCATCAAGTCAACATTCTTTTGGCCTTCTTAGATAAAAAACATATACTCACAGAGTCCCCTCTTTGAAGAAGCAATACCATAGATTATGTTTTTTACGATATGTGTTTTATGATTTGCAAATTTTTTTGTGAGAATTATGATTAGAACATACTTAGAAGTCATTTTGTGAGAATTATGATTAGAACATACTTAGAAGTCATTTTTCTTATAAAAGCAAAAGTGCTTTCTAAAAAGCAAAAAGCACTTTTCAAAAATCAAGTGTGCTTTTTAATGTTTTTGAAGAGAACAATCTCACGATTGAGAATCTATCCTTGGATGTGAAATTTGTGAAGGTTACATGCTCGCTTTTTAAAGTTCAATAATTTACATCCAATTCCGCTTGTAAGCTAAGCTTGGTTGAAAAAGACGAGAGGAGACTATTAAAAGAAGCCAAAAGATTTAAAAAGAGGGGACAAGGGTGTTTTTTCATGCAAATGACTATCTCAAACAAACAAGCATATCGCCATGCATACATGACAAATCTTCACAAAAACTCCCATAATCTGAGCTCCAATTGTCATAATCACACAACCTAAGTCTCAAAAGAAAGCTTTCTTCGATTTCTACACATATATCATATTAGCTTCATGTTTTTATAATGTTTACCATTTTTTATAGTAGCAACCTTTCTTGCTAATTATTCCCACCAGTCCAAGAGAAGACGATGAAGAAATTATGTGCCATCATGCATGAGCCATGCAATATGGACCTCTATAACTAAAACCCTTCTAAAAAGAATCATGCACACAATTCTCAAATCTTTGTGTGTTTTTGTGATGCTTCCACATGATGAAGAAGAGATGTTGAAGGAAGAAGAAGATGACGATTCTTCAATCAGATGACTATGTGAGGAGTTTGTGAGTCTATGTTTTTGATTTGAGAAGGCCAAAACTTTTGACTAGATCAGAGCCCATTATTTTGGCATGATGAAAATGCCACCGATGAAAAGGCCACCTTCTTGGCAATATGAGAAGGCCAAAATTGTTGGCTTGATTAGAGCAGGAAATTATGTTGGCACATGATGAAAAGACCTCCTTATTGACAAGATAATGTATCATGATTGTATTTCTTTTCATTGCAAGCTTTAGTAATACAAAAATCCCTATGGGACCCGGGGGAAGGGGAGGGGGGGGGGGGGGGGAGCTGGCCATTCCAACCCTTAATAGTGTTTCATCTCTCTTTCCCTCTCTCTTTAAGTTTCTACTTGTGGTTATGTGATTATGTTGTGATGATGCATGCTAGGGAAGGGGTGTGAAGGCCCAAGGCCTAGCTTAGGGGACGATCTCTAAAGGGAAGAGAGCGAAGGGGAGGGGGGGGGGGGGGGGCAGGATTCAAAAGGGCCTAGAAACATTGCCAAGGGAAGGTCAAGGTCAGAACTTTTGGGTGGAAAATATATGAGTATGTAATTGAGTGCTTATGCTTCTAGACGAGGGTGTAGAGAGGGGGAGAGCAAGCTGACAACTTACAAAGATAGAGCCAAGGAGGGGTGAGCAAGGGAGAGCATGGGAATCATGCTCTTCACACATACATAAACACACATATATACACATAGTTGTACAAAATATAATTGTAATTAAGTGTTGACATGGATATCAACTAATAGGCTCTTTGACACATGTACAATGTATCCAAAGCTTACAAAATTTGTTGTTTTGTGTATGTGGCTACAAGTGAGAGTCCTATCTTTGCTTAAAGATTTCTAGATTTGGTATAGTCCTACCTTGAAGATGAGGACCAAGCTCATTTATAAACCTACTTCTTGTCTTTATATACATGACAATTGGAATGAGATTCATTTTGACTAAAACGTATAGAAATGTTTTTGTGCCTATACTTTCTTGTTGTTTAGAGCTAAGTGTCTTTTGAACATGGTCTTCTTTTGCCTATATCTATTCAAAACAACAACACACTCATGTATGTGACAAGAGAGCTAAGAGATACAATATAAGGTAAAACAAATCTTTTCCACCTTGGTTTTTAATTGGTGATTGAACCATGTTTATTTTGTAATATATCATATGTTTTGGAATAGGGTAAGCATTTCTTACTACTTGGCTTTGCAGATACACCCATTTTTGGTTCATGCTTGCTGCCATGATTTTAGGGCATTATCCTCTTTATTAACACACTAAGTAATCAAGTCCATGTTGAATTCTCTAGAGCTTCTCCTTCTCCATGCTTGTGTGCCATCTTGCAGCACTAGCCTAATATGCATTGATTAGCATTTCTTTCTCTCATGTGAGATTTGTGTGCACGTGTAGGTTTCATGCTTTCTTGCTTGTGGGGAGGGAGAGAGAGAGAGAGAGAGAGAGAGAGAGAGGGAGAATCTCTAATTCAAATGTCTGCTTCTCTTCTGTATGCTCTCTTTGCTACGCTATCTTTGTATATGGAGTATACAAGGGAAAGAAAATTGGAGCTCCAATAATCTATGTCAAAAAACAATTTCATGTGATGTACATATATATGACTCTAGCTAACTACTAATTGCACACTTTATCTTTGATGTCTATTATAGTCCTTGGATCACAAGCATTTGTCGGTGTTTCTAAGAAAAGGGGGCAAGGTTTAGCACAAGAGGAAGCATGCTTGTCTCCGGGAAGCAAAACTAGTATAATACCATCACAAGAGTTGGTGGTATGAGGAGGATCAAGGCTTCCATTTGAGTTGGAGAGTGGAGGAGTGAGAGATGCTTCTATTACCATACTTTGTTGATGGTTGAATTGTTGCAAAGATCTCAATCTTCGTCTATATCTGAAGTGTGAGAAGAATAGAAGCAATATGGCAACCACAACAAGCAACATCATGGCACACATGCCCGCAATAACGATAATGAGAGTAGAAGGGCCTGATGTGCACTTGACTCCTCCCATAGCTTTCACACAAGGGTTCCTCGTGGGTGCCATTGCCGGCACACCCCATTGCAGTGGCTTGGTTGTGTTGGTTGCAAGCATGCTAACTCCTTTAAGAGAACCTGCATATTGCCCAAGCTACACGAATCTCATTTGATGAATCTCAACAGAAAAAAAAGCATCGTGTTTTTGGAGGTTTTACTTAGTGATTTCTATTTTCTTTGAGATATATATCTCGGGTAGTGGTACATGGATATATATATATATATTTTGGAGAGATCCCACTCATGCTCAACCCCCCCCCCCGCCCCTCTCTTTCTCTCTTGTATGGATGCATGGACATGTATGCATAGCGTGTGTGTGTGTGTGTGTGTGTGTGTTTGTGTGTACTAGAATGTGGTTTTGCATTGTTCTTTGGTGCATGTTGAACCCCCCATGCTTATGGACTCCTGCACAAGTCTACTCCCCTCTTTGTATATCCTAACAATGTAATCACATTGACTGATGCAAAAAAGGCTTGTTGTTGCTTCGTTTTTGTCCCCTTGGGTCTTTTTTCTCGTTGCTTGACATGTGTTGTTATATGGTGGAGAATTGAGCTACAATCGCATCCTCCGCGCGCACACACATGCACGCATGAGCTAGTTGCATCAGGCAGGTAGAGTACTGAGGTACAATCATAGAATAGAGCACTCAGCTAGAATTATATAGAGAGAGTACTGAGCTACCTTTCCATTGCAATTAAAGTGGTAGTGTTTTGTTTTGGTGATTTCCTTCTGCATTAGGATAGGCTATGTTGTGATCAATGCTCCAAAAAAACCATTTTCTTGACCTTGTTTTTTAAGGTCATAAAAGCCAGGATTTTTGCCCAAATCCAAGGTAAATTTATAGGAATTTATGCCCAAATGCAAGGTATTTCCGGGGATTTATAACTAAAGAGCCCAATTTTTCACCTTGGAAATCAAAGGTCTAATGAAATTACAATAGGGAGGGAATCTACGCTACAAACCAGGTTATGTAAGCACTGGTTTATGATGGACTCAATGCGTGAAGGGGAGTTGGCCTATAGCTGCGATATGTGGGCGCAAATCCCACATATCAGATTGCAATTTTTTAATTAAAAAAATAGAGTGAACTCAATGCAAGTCTTCTACCATCATTCCTCTACGTCGACATCCAATGTTCCATGCAACCGGCAGAGTGCGACAGAATTGTGGGAGAGAGAGAGAGAGAGAGAGAGAGTGAGAGAGTACCTGCTGTGAGGAAGATGATCCGTCTGTGCATTGCGCAGGGTGATTTCAGCTATTTTCCGAAGTGGGTTACGGTGGCGATTGATTTGAGGAAGAAGGTAATTAGCGTGTGGAAGGCAGACTCCCATAATAAGCGTTTGTATGTAGAGAGAGAGAGAGAGAGAGAGAGAGAGAGAGAGAGAGAGAGCTCCTTATTTACTACAAGAGCGAGGGAGGCACACAATCACCTCTTCCTAGCCACTTCTTTTGCAACAAGAGGCAGGCAGCCTACTATCACCAGCTGATGAACACTCAAGATATCACCCACCAAATCTTCAAGACCAAGGCAACAAAAGGAGAACCTCCTACACTTGTGTATGTACCTATGAACAATAACATCTCAACTATTATAGGTAGGTGTGCGTACGAGCGTGTGCACTCTCTCTCTCTCTCTCTCTCTCTCTCTCTCTCTCTTTGACAAGAGCACTAGGTAGATTCTCTCTCTCTCTCTCTCTCTCTCTCTGTGTGTGTGTGCGCGCGCGCGCGCGCTAAACAAAAATGTATGTATTAGTGTCTCTTCTAATGGATGCGTGTTGCCCTAGTGTGGGTAGCCCCCTCCATTAACTTTGAGGACGAATCACAATCATGTAAAATTCCACTACACCTAACAAGCATATAACAAAGCATTGCGTGTTGAGACACCACTATGAGAGGGGGGTATGGAAAGAGAGATTAGTATTAAGGTACTAGTAGTAATAATAATTATATATGTGTGCAACTACACAATTGCACTGTATATGATCTTATGTGGGCTCCTAGTAATATGGGTGCTTTGACATTGTGTTTGTGTGTGCAGACGGGCGAGTGAGTGACCGAGTGAGCGCTCTCTACAGGGATGGAATAGCAACTTAGCAAGCTATACATGGGTGCTTTGACATCGTGTTTGTGTGTGCGGACGAGCGATCTCTACAAGGATGGAATAGCAACTTAGCAAGCTATTCATGTGTCTTCCTCACATGGGTGTGAATTTGTGATTGTGTTTGTTAACTAGTCTTTTCTCACATACATACATTCTCTCAAGTACTTATGGGACAGCACGGTATATCTCCTTCTTATGTACTAATCCAATGTGCAAAGAAAAAGGCTTCTCTCCTAATGATCAATTAAAAAAAAATATCTCCCCTTTTCCTAATGCCCCTCTCCCACGTGTTCTCCACTCTCAAAGGCAAACTGGACTATTTCATTGGTGCTCCCTTTTCATTATTATTATTTTTGGGTTTGTGGACTTTAGGCATGAGGAGCAATTCCCCAATTTCTCTTCCTTTTTTGTTTACCTTGAGTGGCCTTTTCTTTTTTAACACTAGTGCGGCTTTTTGGCAAGAAGACCGCTTCTATTCCCTTTTGCTTTATCCATTTCTTTCATCACATGAAAGTAGATTGAATATTCTCCCTCCCCCCCATTACTTTCTTAGTTAGAGTAGAGGTCGCTCCCGTGGCCACTTCGAGACTACAAAAGACAAAGCAATGTCTCTCACACTATGGTTGCTTTTGTGCTCATTCATTGGTAATGCACTCTGTAAACAAGCTGTGCCTTCCCTACATCATCTTGTTGGGTACCTACTTTTGAACCTCTTTGATGATGACATATGTCTTTGCATCAATTGACTCCTTCAAAACAAGTAAACTACGCCTTAGGTGGCAATCACTCCATAAAAACAAGCCACATGTGATCCTACATATGACCCTTTTTTTTTTCTCTTTCCCATACAATCCGAGGCCTTTCAATCCATCCTTAGACCTTTTCTTCCATTTGAAGTTGTTTAATATTGAAGTGATCGACTCGCTCGTTTGCTCAAATTTGTAGGGGGCAGTTTAGCTTGAATAGACACATTCCAAAGGAAAATTCAAGCTTCTTTCTATACTTTTGCATCATAATGCCCCTTTTTAGGGGAGAAACTCCTTCCTCTTGTCCTAGTTTTGCCCCCTCATTCAATCTTTATCCCCCATGTTTCCCTCTATGGCCCAAAGTGGTAAAGGTGCCCTTCTTCAATGCCTTTTCATTTTGTAAGTATCATGCATGCTTAATTTTCTGCAAGCGAGTGCAATGCATTGTCATGTATTCCTTCCTTCCATCTGTAACTATACTAGAACTTTTGAAAAGGTGTTTGTATGTGCCAATCATCTCCCCTCATTACATTTCTTCATTTCATCGTCTTTTCAAGGAGATCTCTTTTGGAAGATGCTTCTCTGCCTCTTTTTGTCTCATCCTTTTTATGGTATTACTGTACCCGGTCTTTGATAATGAATAAAGGAAGCACTCTTGATATCTTTTCTTATTTCTATTCAGTAATGTGTTGTGGCCTAGGAGGGAAGCTTCCTTCTTATCAGCAAAATTGTCCTATGAACCAACAACATTGCTCAAGTCACCAGTATTTCTGTTGTTGTTGGTCTTAAATCATGAGATATCCTATTTTAATAAGTCTTAAATCACAATGTTTGGTAACCTGTAACCTGTAACCTAGGCAACAAGGCTTGCCGATTTAATTCAATCATGTATAATGAGATGTTGTAAAGGGATTGCCCAAAACTTGAGCTACACATAAGATTTTTTCTCTAGCCATGATCTATCATAAAAAGGAAGGATGCTCCTTGGAAGCAAATTTGGTTACATTATTTTCAAAATATCTCACTCTACAATGGATTCCTCCTACACTTGATATGTACCTAAATACCATAGTGAATATAATATTCTTTTCTATAGTGTTATTCTTGCCACAAATGATTTGTTGCACTTTCTATCCTAGGATGGAGCCATTGCACTTCTAGTATGCAATGGCCTCTCAAACACGTCATTGTATCCTCGGTTTGTCACAACATGCAACTCCGAAGTAAAGTTCTTAGAAGTATTTTCCTTTAGGATCTACACAAGAAAGCATACAGAATAATTGAGCATGACATGGGTGCAGGGATGTATAAGGAAAATGATCAAGGACACGTGCAGTCACATATCAGGTGCATAGGAAAAGGAAAGCTAATTTCTTATGAAAATCCTTGTGTTACTGATGGTGTGATAAGCTTTAATCCCTAGTTTTCAAAAATCATGAGCTGTGTCATCTGAATTAAGCACATGTGCTCTGTCCCCACAAGATTCATACACGAGCCACAACTAAAACAATCTTTCCTTCAATTTTTTTTTCCTACTATTAGGTCTTCCCAATCTCAAAAAAAATAAAAATTCTTTCAAAACATATTAAGTGCATGTGAGTTTAGAAAATCAAAAGATAGATGAAAGTGAAAGTCAAAAGACATATCAAGGTGACAAGTCAAAACACATTTTGTGTGCATATAAAGAGGTGTTTCTCTTCTCCTTATTTTTTGTTTAAAGTTTTCTTCTCTTCAAAGTGTCCTCTCTCTCTCTCTCTCAATGTTGTATCCGTCCTTCCTAGCTAATATTGTTACAAATCTACGTGATTCATCATTGCCCATTGCTATGTGCTATAAACTAGCACATAGCAATGTGCTATACACTAGCACATCGTTTTTGTTGTTGTTAAGAAACGATGTGCTATAGACTAGCACATCATTTTTGTTGTTGTTAAGAAATCTTTGAATTATGAATACCTTTTAATTTTTTTGAAGCCATTAGGAATACTACAAGATCAAGGCCCCACGTAATTTTTGTCTCCATAAGAAAGTACATGCATAGAAATTATCTTTGGGTTCTTATTGTTTTGCACAAAGTCTAAAACATGCTATTTACAAAGACAATTTATATTCAAAACCAAAAATAGTAAGGGCCCATTATTAGAATGCAAGTAAGTGATAAATCTTTCAAGAGCTTGGCATCTATTTATCTAAGTGTTAATAGAAAACAATCACTACAAGAGGTTCATCATATTAGCGACGTTAGTAGTGCGACATGTAAATCTGAAAATGCACGACGTTGCTATGAGAGTCGCTATATTATTTGTTGCATAGTGATGTCGTAGGGTAAAAAAATAATCCGAGAGCGCCAAAAACTCAGATCTCAGATCTGAGTTTTGATGTGCTAATGAAACAGGTTTACTCGTGCTCTCTCTCTCTCTCTCTACACACACACACACACACACACACACACACATAAGGAGAGGAAGGAGAGCCATGTATGCTCCTTCCCTCTCCTCCCTCTCAAGTTCCCTTTCCCTCTTTTTCTCTCTCCCACACACACACACACACACACACACACATTGTGTATGTGTATGTGTATGTGTATGTGTGTGTGTGTGTGTCTTTGTTTGTGTGTGTGTGTGTGTGAGAGAGAGAGAGAGAGAGAGAGAGAGAGAGAGAGAGAAATAAAACAAAGAGATAGAGAGAGAGGGGGAGAAAGAAAAGAGAGAGCGACAGAGAGATAAGGGGAGAAAACAGAGAGAGAGAGAGAGAGAGAGAGAGAGATAAATAGAGAAAAGGAGAGAAAATATGAAATAAAATGTTATATTGAACGTCTTTAAAATTTTAAAAAGATTTATGAGACCAATCCAATAAACTCCTTGTGGATCGAATATATTGTCTGTGTTGTCCAAGAAAATAGTGCATTGGTCGATAAAGAGCTGCGTCAATGTCTGTCTTTGTAAATAGACGTACTATGAGTACTATGATATATATAGATAAAGAGAAAGGAAAAGAGAGATAGATAGAGAGAGAGAGAGAGTCAACATAGGTTAAGAGTTAGTTTTTATATTTAAGTTAGAGTTTAGGTTTAGATTTAATATTAGAGCTTCGAGGTTAGGTTTATGATTTAACTCAAGATTTAAGGTTTAGAGTTGAAGAAGAGGCTCAGCCATTTCCCTTTTTTTTGTAGAGCTTAAAGGTGTTTGAAGCTAGTTAGCTTTGGAATGTTCAAAGGGTAGGCAACAACACTAGCTACTGAAAGCATTCTCCTTCTGTTGAGCTTGAGTGATGGAAGAGAAAAGTGGATAACTCAGGACTTTCACAATGTATCAAGTTGGCTTGTGTGTGTGTGTGTGTGTGTGTGTGTGTGTGAGAGAGAGAGAGAGAGAGAGAGAGAGAGAGAGAGAGAGGGAGGGAGCACTCTTGATGCTGAGTAAAAATTAGAGCAGCTGAAGCAGACGACGTAGCAAGAGCAGTTTTCATTTGAAAAATCTGCATTTTTGTTATGTGTATGTGCATACATATTTGAGTGGGAGAGAGAGATATTAGGTTAGATTTAAGATTAGATTTTGGATTTAGTTTTTATATTAAAGTTTATCTTTACGATTATGGTTTAAATTTAGAGTTAGGTTTATGATAATCCCTCTCTTCCTCTCCACGGATGGGGCATTAATTTGGAAAGCTTTTAACGACATGATACTCAGAATGGAGGCAGACATGTAATGTGCATAGTAATCCCTCGAACCTTGTTCGAGGAGCTGCTGTGAAGAGATGTTAAGCTGATGTGAATTGCTACAGCTGAACAAGAGGCAAAGGGGTTTTGTCCACTACATGCATTGTCATATGTAGAAGTGGGTGTGTAGACTTCTCGTACCCACAAATATAGGCATTGATCAATAAAGACAAGATTATAACCCGGTGGTTCTGATCTCCGTACACCTCTAGACCGTGGTGTGGGGGGATCGGACATGCCTAGAGAATTTGAGGTAGTTTACAATGTGATCTATGGTTTGTTGACTGTGAGGGAGATTGAGAGAGAGTGTGTAACATTTAATGGTCTAAAAACTTATGTGTAGCGGAAATTAGCATGAACATAGTGGGCATTTCATTAGAATAGATTCCTAATGAGAATTACAAGAGTGCTTGGGTGGAGAGAGCAACAAAAAGCATAACACCTAGTTAGATAGCATCAACTATAATTTCAAAAGAGAGAGAAATTAAGCTATTGACAACAATTGAGGATCGGATTTGCATGGAGCTGGTCCCCCCTCCAAAAGGCTTTGTATTATGGTTTCTCCCATCAAGAGAGACATTGTACAATACAATTCTTTGTGTTCCTTCAAGACTAGCTAGTGCAATGAAGATGAAAGCTTCATGCACTAAGCAAAACACTTAGTAAACACAACTTTAATTATCCCCGTTCTCAGACCCAAGACCTCACACACCTTCGAAGATGGTGAGAACTAGCAGGGCATGAGAGTAGATTGAGAGGAAGAAGGAGTATCTTACGAGAAAGATGTACATCTCCTCACATAATCACTCATATTAGCATAGATTTAGCTTAGTGATTATCTTGGTAGAGGAGATGAGCATGCATTGAAGCTTGGCTCTTGGTTGGATTTGCATCCACAAGCCAAGAGTGTGTCGATGTAGGCTTCTTTCTTCACATTTGGGATTGTGTGAGTGTGTGTGTGATAATGCCTTGCAAAAATCAGCCCCCTCTCTCTCTTGGGCGACCCCTCTTGCTATTTGCTCTTGTAGGCTCCCCATTGGACCTCCCCAAGTCAAGCTAATGGCTATCAAGCAGCATAACTGATAGCCTTCTGACATGTGTCCCCCTTTCCCCTTTTGTGAGAGCTTTAGGTAATTTAATAATTAAACTAAACTCTCATTGGACCCCTTTGCCTCGTGGCCAATAGGAATCAGGCAAGCCATTGGGCTCCTGAATGCTCATTGGACCCCTTGGGAGACTGTCCAATAGTCTTCTAGGAGACTTAATTCTCATTGGTTCTTTTATTAAGTGTTTTTAAATTAATTAAACTAGATTTACTCTAGCCTAATTCTCATTGGTCCACCTCCAAGGCCATCCAATAGGAATTGGGCACACCTTGTGGGCATCTGGGCTAGGGAGCTGACATGTGTCCCTAATTCCCTTTGTGTAAAGGGAGCCTGTGTGTGTGTGTGTGTGTGACTTTCTCTCTCATCCCCTAGAAGAAGGGCTCGCCCCCTCCCATGTAGGGATATGCAAAGACTTTTTAGTTACACACAAAGCATCCAATTTCCCCTAGGGTTGACCTTTGGACACAACCTTTGAATTTTGGAACCTTAGCATTTTGGAAGTCTTAATGGGCTGAACCTTAGGGTCTTTTTAGCCCATTGTTGCACATGGCTCTTTCGCAGATGGCCCCCCCTTTGGATCCCTATTTTCCCTCCTTTGGATCCCTATTGTGGCCGGTCTGCTAGCTTAACCAATATTCTAGCTTTTTCTCCCATGGCACTTCCCCACATTAAATGATCAGTTTAATATGAGAAAATTATTTAGGAGAATTAGATATTGATTATTATGAGAGAGAGAGAGAGATAAGA
The DNA here is from genome assembly GCF_014529385.1 of Adiantum capillus-veneris. Lineage (NCBI taxonomy): Eukaryota > Viridiplantae > Streptophyta > Polypodiopsida > Polypodiales > Pteridaceae > Adiantum > Adiantum capillus-veneris. Next base: position 157,680,462 of record NC_140932.1, read on the forward strand.
GACGGGCGATGCCAATAGAAAATTAAATTTATGTTCAAGTTATAAGGTTTTGTCGTGCAACCGAAATGCCTATCTCTCAACAAGGATCTTATGTCCTTGTATCAATGCAAACATGCTGTGTGATGGACAAGACGTGTTTCTTTGCAGCATGGTTTCACGAATTTGGTGATTTTGACCCATCTATTATAGATCGAGTTGTTGCCAATACAACTCGTCGGACTCTGACGCTGGCCAACAGGTAGCAATCTTGCAACACAATAGATGTGTTCGCAAGTGCTTCGATCAAGCAGCATATGCGAGGCCACATGATGTAGCCTTTGACAGTGGAGGGTGATCATGCAAACCACATTCCCAATGGCAAACCATAGATGATGAGCGCATATCTGGGATTGTCATGTGAAATCTTGGTGTTGAGAAAAAAATGACGGAAGATCTAGAGATTAAAATCAATTGATTTTGGATGCTTCAGAATCCAGTGATGCAAAAGTAGATTTCACAATACGAGGATGCAAAGCAAGAGCGACAAAGGGCACAAATCTAGTGGAGATGGGGAGACGACCACCGATGCATTATCTAACGGGTCTTGAGAGCCATGAGCTTAAGATAATTGCACAACCAATTGAAAAGTGCACAACAGTGTGGCGAACAAGTGACCGAGGAGGAGTGGAAGTACTCTTGGGGTTGCGCGACCAAGTAAGTTTGCAATGTACAACTCGTGGTTTTCTAGATGTTTGGATAGCCACTCAAAATCTTTGCTCGTTGTAGTATAAGTCATACACAGTAGCATGGTGTAAATTTGACATTTTAGGGTGGAACGGATCGACAAAAAGTGTTTTACACAAGCATGAAGTGCCAAATGAATTAAAAGACAAAGTCACCAGCATGGTGCATGACGAGTTTCCCGTGTCAAGTCAAGATGAGCGAATACTGCAAGCACAAGCGTTTTAAGTGCAAAAAGAAATAAAGCATGGGTGGAACATGCCAGATTGGCTGGCTAAAGAAGATTGGAAGAATGCAAAGCGAGCAGCACGTGAGAATCCTGACAAGTGGAAGCAACAGAAGGAGGTAGCCAAAGCGCCAGTAGAGGCAGGGAGCTCGCACCACTTGGGGAGCGATGGGTGGGCATCATTTAAGGCCGACTTTGTAAGTGTTTTTGCATCACCCTTTAGGTTTGGTAGTTATGGATAATTGTACTTTTAAATTCTAACATAACATATTCTTTGTATATTTTGAACAGTGGTCGATGAGACAGGACGTGACCTCAACATCGTACAAGCACCAGTATGTGGGCATAAACGCCCTTATGGACATTCTCAGTTCTCACTCCGGCATGGTTAGTATTTAACTTTACTCTCTTACATTTGTTTTATGTTAATGATAAGCTAAAAATAGATTGTTTTGTAATTATATTTTTATACTTATAGAAAGTCTTATCGTTTTTTTTTTGTGCAGAATCCAACAGATACGCCGCTCGGACACCATGAGACGTCTGATTAGATGACATTAATCTAGTTGTAGCCAGATAGCACTAGTTTTCTTTTGTCATAGCATGTATAATGAGATGACGTGTGTACGTCATTTTTGTAACTATTGGTCAACAATATATTTTCTTAATAATGAAAATTGTGTTGTAACTATTACATTTTGGTCAAAGCTTAACAATCAAGTGATTTTTCCTATCATGTGTATAATTTTATCATTGTATTACTTTTGTCAATTCGCATTCGTCGAAATACTTTTGTCACTTTTGCATCTTTATTCTGGAAACAATGTTCAATATGGTTGATGGGTGGCAAGGCATTATCCATTGCCCTGCCAACCAATTTTTTTTAATTCTTGGGTGTCGCTATAGTCATCTCTATATAATGTTCTGCAACGTCTCTATGACCATCACTAAATTGGAATTGTATGCGTGGCTATATAGAGATGCATATAGCAACACATATAGCACGGCTTATAGAGACTCTTATAGCGACGTTCCTGTTGCGATGCTTTTAGCGAAGTCGGAGATAAAAAAACCCATTGTATTTTAGTCGCTACAGCCGTCACAAGTGCACATAACCTCTTGTAGTGAAAAAATTATGTTTTGCTAGTTTGTGAATAAGACATTGCTACATCAAACCCTATATATATATATATATATATATATATAGAGAGAGAGAGAGAGAGAGAGAGAGAGAGAGAGAGAGAGAGAGAGAGAGAGAGATTATGTGTGTGTGTGTATGTATGTAGGTTTAGGGTTTGATATATACATACATACATACACACACACACATACTCTCTCTCTCTCTCTCTCTATATATATATATATATATATATATATATATATATATATATATATATATATATATATATATATATATATATATATATATATATATATATATATATATATACCTCCACTCCAAATTAAGGAGAGGGTGAGTCATTAGCACATAGGTGGGCCACAAAAACCATACAACCTTATAACTTCCATATCTCTCTCTCTATCTCTCTCTCTCTCTCTCTCTCTCTCTCTCTCTCTCTCTCGAGAGATAGAGAGAGAGATATGGAAGTTATAAGGTTGTATGGTTTTTGTGGCCCACCTATGTGCTAATGACTCACCCTCTCCTTAATTTGGAGTGGAGGTATATATATATATATATATATATATATATATATATATATATATATATATATATATATATATATATATATATATATATATATATATATATATATATATATATATATATAGAGAGAGAGAGAGAGAGAGAGAGAGAGAGAGAGAGAGATATGGAAGTTATAAGATTGTATGGTTTTTGTGGCCCACCTATGTGCTAATGACTCACCCTCTCCTTAATTTGGAGTGGAGGATCCTTCAAGTCTTATCTAACCTTTTTTTCATTTTTCAAATACTAAACAAAAGAAAGCAATTGATGAGTAAGAGAGATTGTAAATATGCATGGACAGGGTCTCAATAGAACATATCAAGTAAAGAATGTGTATTTAAAAATATATTGCTAGTTCTCAATTGATTTTCAAAGATCTTCACAACTTTGTTGTCTTTTTGGGTTTCCAAGTGGTGTTATCTTAAAAAGAGGTTAACTTGTACGGATGCCATAATGGTAAGGCAATAGTACAACCATATAAAATTAGACATTTTTTTGAAGCTTTGTTTACTTAAAAATGTATAACTGCTACCTTAGTGGTATACAAAATTTGGAAGGGGGTCCACCTTCCAAAGACCACCTATAGCACGTGCATTCATTCAAACCTGGCCAACAATGCATGTTGATGTTATACAATATAAATAAGTTTACGACAAATCCATAAAAATTCAAAATGCTATACACGTTTTTACTTATAGCCACTTATATAATAACTTGTCCAAAAAAAGTCTAACCGGCATAAAAATTTTCATAGATCAATTATGGCATTTTTTTTGAGATGAGAACTCTATTTGATTGATCATTTTTTTTTCTAGAATGACTAATGAAAATTAGTGGGTGGTTTCTAGTGCAAACAAAAATCATAGCATACTAGGCACTAACACGAACTATCAATACCACATGCATCAATCAATCTGGCATATGGAGGCATGGGCATGTCTAGTTACACAAAGTCTTTGTGATCACTATCTCTATCAACTTTGCTCTTTAATGCAATAATAGGATTGATTTCAAGTAACATTTCATGATTCAGAATCCAATCTATTTGAGTTGAGGAGTATGCATCATAAAATTATTGCCTACTCCATGTCACTTATATCGTTCAAGATACACTCTATAACCATACTTAGTATAGACAATCTAGTGATGCCAATCTGTGATTCGCGGAGTTGGACTGGAATGCCTAGAAATGGCCCGGAAGCAATCTCTTGTGGTAACCCCATACTAAAATCATTTATCAGACAATGATGCAAATAAAGAATTGGTCTAGCCCCCTTAACAAGCTATGGAAAAAGCAATGGTCGGAGGAAAGGTGGGAGCATGTAATGGAGAACATATGGAAGCCTTAGGTTTCGCTGTTCATGAAGGTTTTCTTATGGAAGTTTATTTGGGGTGCTCTACCGACGGGGGTGAAGATTCAGGAGAGAGGGATTGGGTCAGATCGATGCTTGGGGTGCAGGTTAGCTAGTGAAGATCTGGCCCACTTGTTCATGGACTTCCCAACTGTAAAAGGCCTAGCAGGGAAAGTATGCAAGTGGGTCCAGAGAACATGGAAAATTAGTTTTTTCAAGACTGACCTATGCCTTGGAAGTAAAAATTTAGGTAGTCCTGCACTCCTCGTCAACACTCAGATCGTCAGATACTTCTTCTTTCATAATGTATGGCAGACAAGGAACCGCCGTGTTTTTGAAGGAGGATTTGAGGTGGCAAGCTTCGCAAAAATTATACCAAAAAGCAAAGTGCTAATATGGGCACTCGGGCGCAAGCATCACTCGGAGGATTGGTCTAGGACTACTTGTGCCTTGTTGTCAGCAAATGGAATGCCTAGGATGGGGGCAATCTTGGCCATCAGTAAATAAAAGATCTCAGAATGACAAGAGCATGGGCTTTGTGTATCAAGGATGTGGAGGCGGTGTGGTAGGGGTGGCTGCCCTGATAGCCGTTGTAATTTTGACATGAGCATGACATAACCTTGTAATTTTTTGGGCTGCTCAATATAATTCACTCACAATTGTGAGTTTTGCTATTAAAAAAAAAAAGATTTTATTTGTTAGCCTTTGCATAGTGGATACGTAGCTTGGACTTGATAAGAAATAGGTTTACTCACAAAAACAACCAGATTGAAGTTAGGAGCACAAGTTGAAAAAAATGCTTGAAAGCATAATTTGAAAAAAAATTCAATTAATAAATGCTCAAGAGATAATCCATGGCTACTATTACCAAAGAGAAATAGCCTTTATAAGGCTATGCAAGTAATGTGATGTCTATAAAAAGTTTTTTGTTGATATAGGTGTTAATATTGATACATTTAAGTGCATTTATATGTATATATGTATGTGCTTTTGGTTGGAATATGTAAGCAAAAAATACTAGTCTACACATAATAAATGTTTAAAAATTACTTGTGTGGATTTATTCAATTTTAGTGGATATAGTAAATCTAGTCTTGATGCTAAGAATCATTACAATCCCAATTAAAATGTTGTATTGGCTCCATTTTAAAAAGCCATTCAAGCACCCTAGCAACTGATAGTGTGATGCACAAACAATCTATTGGCCTTAATTTTAAAAAAGCGACAAAAATAGATGACTAGGACAAATGACTAGGTATCAGTTTTTGTGATTACATCCAAATTGACATGGTTGAAGGTTGAAGCACATTGTTGTAGGATCATCTAGATTAAGGTACCATTTTTTGTATGCTCAAAGGAAATACTAGTAGAAGATCTCTTCTGATATGCCTTTCTTGGTAGCATGCATGCTACCAAGTAAGTGAGGAACATAGACTAAAATGATCATTAAAATTATGCATGAGTACTACCATGCATATTCTATCATAGTAAGTGGCTAATGTATGACCTTATAGTTTGTTATATGTCACATGGTGTGCCTATTTGACTTGAACCCTTGACTTGAACCCAGAACCTGCAAAGTATATCTTGTACATCTACATCGGTAATAGGCATCAATGACATGATGTCATAAGACAAATAGATAAACACAAGCCAACATAAGAAAAGGTGATACAAGATGAGATACCAAGCATGGTTTATCAAAGACAAATTTCATTGTCTTCATTGTTGCTTATACTCATTTGAATTACACACATGCTTGTTTGAAGGCTCTTGCAGCCATCAAATATTCACAACAAACAAGCACAAGGTTGGTGACTCTATAAGACATAAGACATGAATGTTCTTTCAAAGTATTAAAAAGAATAATGATGTACTCTTAGTAGCATAGTACATAGAACCTAAGAAAATTATTTGGAGAAAAAACTAAATATAAAATAAAAAATCACCAGGACGTTTGGAAGTGATCTATAGCTTTAGCATGACTCTCATGTCAAAATGCACATATTTAAGAGTAGACAACCTCATCTTCAAAATCATCCCTGATTTTTCTACTACCACAAGAAATTCTCCATGTCATGTTTTTGGTTTTAATAGACATTCGGTGCACAACACATCAACAAACCCATAGCCAAACCCAAACAAGATAGGAGCACTAGCTAGTTGTAGGATGCGAACTAGGACGCAAGAGAGATTTTGTCACAACCAAGAGGAGGTGCAACAAAACGCACACAAAAAATCTCACACAAAGGCATACACCAAATGAAGTAAGAGAGAGCTAGAGCAAAGGGAAGAGAGGGAGATGTGGAATGGAGTTTGTACAAATACCAAGAGGAGGTCCAACAAAACGCACACAAGAAATATAACACAAAGAAAGGCACACACCAAATGGAGCAAGAGAGACCTAGAGCAATGGGAAGAGAGGGAGAAATGGAATGAAGTTTGTGCAAATATCTGATTGTTGACAACTTGCAAGGTAAGGATGGATACTATCCCACTATCCCGGAGCTTGCATAAACTAAACCATTAGTGAATGGTAAACAGTGCTAGCACACACACACACACTGTCTTAGGGTGTGGGAAACCTCTCACCACAAAACCCTCTTACAATGAACAAGAAACTTGCCAATGAAAACACACTAACCACTTCTCAAACAAGCTCAAATGATGGAACTTAAAGGATACAAGTCACCTTGCATTCACCAAACACGTGGCACAAGTGGAAGGGCAAAGACTCTAGAACAAACACATGCCTTTGAAGCACCAAAACCTCAATTTGTTGAAAATGGAAGAGCATATACAATAGTGGTTTTAGATAGAGCACTCACACTCTCTCACTTTGCAATGTGTAGCGACAAATCGTCTCTCACACAAGTGTGAAGCTCACAAGATTATGATTACACCTAAATCTCTCCTTGTGTAAAGAGTATTGGGGTGCTTGTGAGATGTTGGAGATGACTTACAAAAAGGAGAGGGAGAGGGGGCTATTTATAGGTTGGAGACATCTCATTAAGATTATTGGAATCCTAATTTACAAGCTAACAAATCAAGATTATGATTTTTTTTAATATCAAAACATTGCGGGGCTTTTTTGTCTGTTTGAATCATGGATGTGGGCTCAAAAGAGAGCATTATTGATGGTAGATAAGATGAAAGTAGAGTTTTAAGGAGGGAGAGAGAGAGAGAGAGAGAGAGAGAGAGAGAGAGAGAGAAAGAGAGACTTACTATGCACATGTCTTGAGGTGAGGTGTAGTCTTTTATGGTTAGGTCAATGGCTATTTTGTGTTAGTATCTTAGTGGCTAGTGTTAGTAATCACTAAAAAGTAATGATATATTTACAATGGGTAGAATGAGGTGGATGGTTGAGGTAAGATGGTTGAATGAAGTGAGGAAATCCTTGTGTTGGTGAAGCTTGAAGAAGTTTTGGACTTACTTGTGTAGGTTCTCAAAATGACTCTCGATCCTCTTCTTCTTCTTCTTCTCTTCCTTATGCCACTGCCACCAAGGTTGATTATCGCGATGAAAATGGCATTTTGGTTGATGAGATCTCTTAGCTTTCAGAGGTTAAGCATGGTTTACATGCTGAATTTTATGTATATAGAGAAGGGGTAAGATGAAATTGTACTTTGGAAGCAATAGAGAGAGGCATAGAGATGGTGTATGTACATGTAGAGCTCATATGAGAGCTATGGAAGTAAGAGGAGAGGTTAATGGTGAAGAAGGTGAGAGAAACCAAAAGGTGTAAGTTTGAGTGAGGGATTGAGAGGAATGAGTATGTGTGTGTGTGTGTGTAGAAGTGTGGAAACAGGTGAGAGAAGACTATGGGCTACTTGTGAGAAAAGTGGGCAGATTGGGATTCACTCAAAAAATCCTATCTCACCTGTGGTAGCTCCAAAAATTACCAAAATGTTTGAGATGATTATTCAGCTCTTGGTTCACATTTTTACTTTTCTCCACCGCTTCAAATTTGGAGTGGAGATGGATATAAAAAGTCCCACCAAAATGCCTATATTTCTTCACAAAATAGTCTTCAGTGGCCCCCCTTTTGTTGAGTTTGCATACGGATCCAAAGGTCAGCCCCTCCTTGCATAAGAGCACGGGCTAGTATATATAAACAATTCTTGGAATCTAGAATAGTGTGAGCTATATATATATATATATATATATATATATATATATATAAAATAAAAATATGAAAATATAGGGAATTAATTGAAGAGGGCTCTCATTTTTTTTTAGTGATGTATATTTATTTACAAGAGGTAAGGAAAAATACCTATAGAAAATAGGAATTTAAGGAAAGACAATGACTGATGGTGGAAGGTATTTTTTTGAGGTTTTCCTTGGAGTGGATTCACACCAAAAATAAAAGAAGCTTGCATGAAAATATTTCTATATGGAATAAAGAATATGCAAAATGGTAAGAAAAATTGTGGTAATGGTGAGTCAATGTACATAGCATACATAGGCAAATAACACACACCTAAGTAGAAATATTTAAATAAATACCAAAATAATTATGAAAAATCCTTATATTTAGGCCCAATATAGAATGAAATATTTTACACACAAATGGGCCATAATATATATATATTTATTTATGCATTTACTTTTTTGGCTCAACTAACCTAATGACTAGCTAGCTGAGGGTTTTAAGGAGATATGGGAAAAGTCCCCTAACTCACACATGCCTATGTACAATGAAAATGTAGGGATAGCCACAGTGTTTGAGTGATTTTGATAGGGTGAGGTAGCTCACTATGGCAATTTTAGATAGCCAAAAAATGGCTATCAGTGTCTACCCTACTACACCCTCCCATGGAAACCTATCTTGTGTCACTAGTTTCTTGCCACTTTGTGGGGTCCTCTCCCACAGCTACTAATTACTTGAACTGACAATAACTCCATGATTGTGAAGCCTCGGATTCTAGTCAATAGGAAGTTTTATCAATCATTTGTTGTAGCCATTCGGTTTTGCAAAAAATGGGAACAACAAATTCGGCCAAAAATGTTGGCTCCCTTTGGATATGCTTGTCCTCTTAATTCCTTTCCATTGCATTTACCTTGTAATTCTTTCAATGGCTTAAGCAGCTATTACATGTGTAATGGAAATGGCCTATGAACTTTGAGAATAGCAGAATTAGAGTGGGTATTTTTGTGAGACTACTTTGAGAACATAGAGGATAAACTTAATTAGCAGTAGCAACATAACCACAATACTTAATTAACTTGGCATGAACAATATTTTTGCAAGAGAGAGAGAGAGTTTAGAGAAAATGACAATAGTTGAGGACCGGATTTATGTGGAGCCGGTCCCCCCTCAAATAGGATTTTGTATTATAGATTCTCCATCAAGAGAGAGAGTTGGTAGAATAGAATATTTGTGTTTCTTGTGACCTATGTGATGGAATGAAGATGGGAAGCTTCATGCATCATGAGCATAACATAGACTTTGTAAAAAACATTAACCATCCCGGCCTTAGTCCCAAGGCCTCAGTACCAAGGCCTCAGTCCCAAGGCTGCAAACACCTTCAAAACTAGAGAGAGCTACCGAGGAATGAGGGTAGGGAAGAGGAAGAAGAAATATTCATAGGAGAAAGAGATAGTTTATCACTCATCATCACTCTTCTTGCTTAGCATACATAGTAGCATAGTAATGAAGATGGAGAAGATGGAAAGCTTAAGCATTGAGCATGGCTCTCGGTTGGATTTACATTCCATAGCCAAGAGTGTTGGTGTAAGCTCTCAACTTCTCTACAAGTTTGAAGAAGGAGATGGAGCTCTTGAACTTTGCAACTCAAACAATGAGAGAGAGAGAGAGAGAGAGAGAGAGAGAGAGAGAGAGAGAGAGAAGAGAGAGAGAGAGAGAGAGTGGGAGAGTATACCCCCCAAGCTAGCCCACTCCTTGCTTTGGTCGACCCCCTCTTCTTGCACTAGCTTGCACTTGATTGGACCTCCTCAAGCTTGGCCAATCACATGCTTAGTGCATATCAAGCAACAAGGGTAGCCTTGGGACAAGTGTCCCCCTTTCCCCTTTGAGGGAGAGGACTTGATAAATGCATACATAATTAATTAAATGAGCTAAATTTTCATTGGACCCCTTGGGAGGCTAACCAATAGGCTTTAGGCACACCATGAGGGCAACATGAAGAAGAACTTGACAAGTGTCCTAGTTGCTTTCTTTGTACCAAGCTTGCCTTGTGTGAGGGTTTGTGTGTTTTCTCTCTAGCTCCTACAAAGAGGGATTGCCCCCTCATGAGTAGGGATGTGATTTGAATTTTTGAACACCTTAACCCCTCAAGCACCTTAGTCATGGAGCACCTTAGCACCTTAGTCATTAAGCACCTCAAGCACCTTAAGCACCTTAGTCAGCAAGCACAACAGGCACCTCAAGCACCTTAGTCAGGAAGCACCTCAAGCACATTAGTCAGCAAGCACGTCAAGCTTGGGCCGGGTTCCCACCTCAAGATCAAACCTATCTTGCCTAAGGTCAAAGGACTTTCAACACTAACCTTTGGAGGTCTTTAATGAAGCTAACCCTAAGGTCTTTAAGCTCCATTAGCTAGCCTTGCTCTTTGACATACCATCTCTCATTTGGACCCCTTTATCATTGGCCCCGTGTTCAGATAGATCTGTAAGCACGTGTCTATATTCTAATCCTTCTTCTCGTTTATTCTCCCACATTAAAGGATCAGTTTAATATGAGAAAATTATTTGGGTAGGTTAGATATTAGATTTTATGACATTACCTCTCTCTTGAAATCATGGTTGTCCTCTACTATGAGGTAGAAGAGATAAAGCCTTAGTCATTAGTCAATATTTCTTAGTGGGTAAAGGATCCCTTTTTACCCTATGACATCATTTCAAGATGGATGACTAATCCATTTGGTGCTTGGGAGACGTAGCTACCGCAAGCATGTCTGCTCTTTAGTCCATTTCATTCTCCCTAGTAGAGTGACAAATTCTACTTGGTGCTTGAGAGACGTCGTCATCACAAACATGATTCTAAGCATGCATGCTACTTAACTTTGTGCACAATAAAAAGAGAATTAGTCTTATAAGACAAAAACAATGATCATTTAAAAGAAACATGTACATTTTCTTACTCTAATGTAGCATTGTAGCTTTGACAGGGTTCATACTATCCTTAAGCTGTATTCCTTGCATCCATCTAGCATCTTCAAAAGGATATTTCTTGAACTTAATAAGATACCATCAGATAATCTTACCATTTGACTAAGTATTGAATCTCTTGAAGAAAAAATTCACTTTTCTTTTAATTGATAAAAAGCTTGTTCTCCCTCAATGCTTGAAAAACCATATGGAGATGTTGCTTGTATCCCTCCAAGGACTTGGAGTAGATGATGATATCATCAAGGACACTTCGGTGAATTTGCGGGATTTTCTCCATTGAATGATTGAATGTGGCTGGTGCATTAGCCAATCCAAAATCCATGACTAGATATTTATAAAGACCAAACGTTGTACAAAACGCGGTCGTTAGAATATCTTCATTCACTATCCTTATTTGATGGTAGACACTTTTAAGGTCAATCCTACTAAAGTAGGTAGATCCTTGTAGCTTATCAAACAGATCTTCTAACTGAGGTACGGGAAATCTGTTTTTGATAATGATATGATTTAGTGGTCGATAGTCCACATACATGCGATATGTACCATCTTTCTTTTGTACTAAAAGGATTGGAGAACAAAAGGGAGAGGAGCTAGGCCTCACCATCCCTTTGTCTATCAATTCTTGTACTTGCCTCATGATCTCCTCTTGTTGAGCTTGGGAAACTCGATAAGGAGGCTTGTTAGGTGGTGAGCTCCTTGGTAGGAGCTCAATTCAATGGTCATCATCCCCTTGTTTTGGAGGTAAGTCCATAGGGATATCATCGATGAACCATCTTGGAATCCTTTTAGAAAATTAGACAAGTCTAACTCTTCTTGATTCCTACCATTTACATTTGATGAAACATTAGGACCTTTTAGGGACTCTTTGACAAAAATCATGTACGTAGAAACTGAGCTTTTCATTGATTTGTTAAAATCAAGAGAATTTACAAGTGGTACAAGTGGTATAGTATGACCAAACTCACTAGCATCTATATACATGCTCGTTTCCATGTAGGTGAAGTAGATTTTCCTTTCAGGGAACTTCATGTTGGCAGCCATGCGGTTGAACCATGGTGCCCCTAGGATAGCATTCTCATGTTGGAGAGGAGAGATAAAAAAGTCTTCTTTGTCAATGTAGCTTTGGACATGAAGCCTCAACTTCTCAATCAAGGGAGTAACGGAGACTTGTTGTCCCTTGAAAACTGTATCAGCAGTTATAGTATCTCCCATCTCAAAAGCTTGAATGCCCAACTTGGTGGCCAACTCCATTGATATGAAGTTGTGAGTAGAGTCAGGGTCAAACAAGATAAGGGAATCATGCTCCCTTACCTTTCACCAAGCGTAGGAGAGAGGTGATCCTTTGAAATGAGCATCCTCTTTTGGAGCTTTGATAGTGGAAGCTCTAGGAGAGTCTCATTGCAGGCATTTCTCTTGGGGCAAGAACGATAGCCATGTCCTTGCTCCCCACACTTAAAACATTTGTGGTCCTTACGAAAAGCTTCAAGCTCTTTAGAAGAGAGTTTATTTTTACCTTTGTAAACTCCCTTCTCCTTGGACTGATTGTAGTTGTTTTTGTTATTGGAATTACCTTGGGAAGAATTTTGGGCATTGGTTTTCCCCTTTGCATCACTTTTGTCTTTTCTTTCCATGGGCTTGACATTCCTTCTAGACCCTTTTTGGAAATTGATGCATGAAGCAACCACAGTGTGGTGGATTACTTCAGTGTGATAGAACCATGCCGTTGGGAGTTGACGTAGTCTGCCATCTCTTCAGGTAATCCCACACAAAATTTTTGCTTTTTCTCGGCAAAGTCTATCTTTTTAAAGACAACAGCTTTGAGATGTAAATTCAAAAAATTTCCACATATTTGTGGATGGACTCATGGGAGAGAAGCTTCAAACTCCACCATTCGGTAAGCACTTTGTCCTTTGCATCGCTTTGCAAGGAATTGCTTCATGGTGGAAACTTGTAGAATTTTCCATGTCTCTGGGGCCTCACCATTTCCATGAAGGCTAGCCCACCATTGACAAGCAGACTTCTAGAAGTACACAGCTACATGGTGTAGCTTGGAGGACTCCGTGAAGCCCTTGTCTCCAAAGGCCGCATCAAATTGCTGGATGAAGGCCAATACTTTGTCAGTGGCACCAAAGGTGCCATCATAGGTGAGGAAAGAGATACTCTTTCCTCCCTCTTTGAAATTCTTGAGATTTTGGGACCTTTGCCATGTAGGGTAAGATTTACAATGTCCTCCCCTCTTGTATTCTCTAGGAGAATAGCCATAACTTTCATAGAAAGGTGAAGAAGAAGGAGAAGAGGGTGAACTATTTCTTGCCCTTTCCTTCCTTTGTTACCTCTCTTCCCTTTTGGAGTGACAAGGAGAAGGAATGTAGGTTAATTGTTTCCTCTTGGGAGGAGTTGGCGACCATATAGACCGCCGTCTTTGTGGAGCCACATCTTCAGAGGAACTTAGGGATTTGCTTCTTTCTTGTTGTTTGGATTCCTCATCTCTTATGGGAGAGAGTCTTCTTTTGGGGGTCTCATCAAGAGGCCTCCTAAGCTCTCTCTCCTCTTGGAGATGAAGGGAAATCCCATAAGCATGAAGTTATTTGGTAACGTCGGCTTACAAAGCAGGGTTGCCATAGCTTGCTGCAACCTAGTAGCAAGGTAATTAACAAACATGGGGGCATCATCATTAACACCTTCATGTGTAAAATCAAAGTTATCAATGTTCAGTCTACTCTCTTGGTTATTGTCAGCCATGCTAGTTAAACTCATGTTTAGATTACTTTGTGCTTTGGTACCCTTAAAACCCTTAGTTTCTACTCTTCTTTAGCTTTGAAAATCAGTTCTCAAGTAGCCACACCCGTGGTTTAGACATTGTTGATTGCAAAGACTAGTGGAGAGGGTCCAACATTGCTCAGTTGATTATGGTTCCTATTGAGATTGCTCGTAGCTCAATAATGGTTAAGCCAAAGGAAAGCCCCGAGAGGCTCCATTATTAAGACTATAGTTCCCAACGGTGTACCTCAAACTAATTCCTTCTCAACCAAGATAATAGATCCCTGTCCCACTTATCCTATTGCAATAAATAGGCCCAACCTTTCATGGACAACTTAAGGATCACTTTGCAACTCACACAATGAGAGTGTGTGTGTGTCTTTGGGAGAGTATACCCCCAAGCTAGCCCCCTCCTTGCTTCGGTCGACCCCCTCTTCTAGTACTAGCTTGCACTTGATTGGACCTCCTCAAGCTTGGTCAATCACATGCTTAATGCATATCAAGCAACAAGGGTAGCCTTGGGACAAGTGTCCCCCTTTCCCCTTTGAGAGAGAGGACTTGATAAATGCATACAAAATTAATTAAATTATCATTGGACCCCTTGGAAGCTAACCAATAGGTTTTAGGCACACCATCAAGGCAACATGAAGAAGAACTTGACAAGTGTCCTAGTTGCTTTCTTTGTACCAAGCTTGCCATGTGTGAGGGTGTGTGTTGTCTCTCTAGCTCCTACAAAGAGGGATTGCCCCCTCATAAGTAGGGATGCGCTTTGACTTTTTGAACACCTAAACCCCTTAAGAACCTTAGTCATGGATCACCTTAGCACCTTAGCACCTTAGTCATTAAGCACCTCAATCACCTTAAGCACCTTAGTCAGCAAAGAACGACAAGCACCTCAAGCACCTTAGCCAGCAAGCACGGCAAGGACCTCAAGCTTGGGTCGGGTTCCCACCTCAAGCTCAGTCCTAGATTTCCTAAGGTCAGAGGACTTTTAACACTAACATTTGGAGGTCTTTAATGAAGATAACCCTAAGGTCTTTAAGCTCCATTAGCTAGCCTTACTCTTTTACAAACCATCTCTCATTTGGACCCCTTTACCATTGGCCCCGTGTTCAGATAGATCTATAAGCAAATGCCTATATTGTAAACCTTGTTCCCATTTATTCTCCCACATTAAATGATCAGTTTAATATGAGAAGATCATTTGGGTAGGTTAGATATTAGAATTTATGACAACAAGGCTATAGCATATGTTCCCGTCTTGTGTGCACTTTTTATGCGCATAACTAAAATTGAGGTAAAAATGTTGACTCCCTTTGGCACTACTCGTCCTCTTGACTCCTTTTGATTGCATTTCCCTTGAAATTCACTTCTTTCAAAAGCTTTAGTAAAAACTATGTAGTTGTAGCATACCTTCCCACATTGTGTATGCTTCATGGCACAAGACACTGTATTGTCTACTCATATAGTGATGTAAGAGCCTCAAAATCTACTAGTTAAAATGAGGCATTCAAATCAGTCGCAAATTTAGTAATTTGTCCCTCATTTGGTCCACTAGGAAGCATGTCATCAACATAGAGAACAATGATCAGAAGTACATGATCCGCAAGCTTGACATACAAATTACACTTAATTAGACACTTTTGAAAATTGTGTGCATCCAAATAAGAATGTATCTCTTCAAATCAAGTATTTGGAGATTTTTGTAAAATATACAAATTCTTTTACAACCTTCACAGATTGTTAGCTACTATCAAGTTGACGTACATTCCGACCATTCTCAGCTGTGAATTTACAAATGATATAAATGGCAATAATATGATGAGTGGGACTAAAAGACTCATTGGAGTCAATTTTTTTCTCTTGTGCATGGCCATTTGCCACAAATCTAGCCTTATGTTTATCAACACTACCAGTCTGCTTGTGCTTCAACTTGAAAACCCACTTAATACAATCTTTTTGTTAAGGGGAGAAGTCACACAAAGACCACACATAATTCTTCATAATTGCATGATATTCAGATTTCATTATACCTAAATATATTTTTAAATTTTTTGCTTCATCAAATGGCAAAGGTTCTTCCTCATTATGTATACTAGACATAGCCAAAGCATAACAATCTAATGCATACGTGACATATTAAGAACTCAAAAAAGTATGACTAGATAGGGGCTAAACACTAGCCATTTTGTTGTACATCTAGCTTGGTCATTTTCATGCCTATCCCCATCAAGTATATCCTATACATATATATCAATAATTTGTTTCTTTGTAGCATCATTCAAAAGATGCATAGGTCATACATGTTCTTCATTATGAATTACAACCGTACTCCCACCATTTATACAAGTAACAACATTTCTCTGAGCTCACATCTATCTACTTGGCACATGTTAAGAAAGGCTAAATTGGAGCTTCCTTAAAAAATACATCTTGATTGATCAAGATACCCTAGGTTTGTGGATGATACAACCTGTAACCTTTTCTTTTGAGTTTTAACCAATGGAAGCATTTCACTACCTTATCATCATATTTTTGGTGATGTGGCTCAAGCATCAAATCATTGCAAGCAACCAAGGACATGTAAATGACTACTAGGTGGCTTCTTGCAATCCCAATCTTCATACAAAGTGATATACTACAATGTTTTAGTGGATGATATCATATCATATTTTTCAAATCTTGCAACGTAGAAAATTCAAAGAAAAATTACATATCAAATTTAGTGGATTATAATGGCATATCAAATTTTTGTTAGCATAGCAAACTAGCAAAATTTATAGGACCAAAATGTGCATACCAAAGTTTTGCATTTGGAATGCCCTTATATCAACAAATTATACATGTTTAATCTTACGCACATAAGTCGTAAGAATTGAGCTGATACAACCTGAAAAACAAAGTGCTAGATGCCTCAATTGTATACACTTGTCATCCACAAACTTAACTACAGTATCAAATTTACTATTCAAATATAGACAAAAGATTCCTCTTTATTTCATGTATGCATAAAGCATCAAGATGTGTATTTTTACCTAAATCAATAAGCATATTATTTAATCCTTTTAGAATATTTTGGAAGGTCATTTGGAGGGCCTTTTGAGAAAATACAATTTTTTGCCTTCTCTCTCTAGAAAATTGGTGTGGTAAAAGAAAAGGTGTCCTCATCAACCATTCAAAAAGTGTACTTTGAAGTGGATTCTTTTGACAGAATCAAAACGGTCATAATGATTGATGGAATGTCCCTTTTCAGTTATATTGAATGCACCTTGTCATATAGGAGGAAAGTTCTTCTCCATACGATGTATGCAATAGGGAGTCTAGGGAGTAATGGCGTTATACTCTTTTGTTTCTTGATTTTCTTGATTGTGTATTCATGGCTTATTCATCCACCCCCTCAAACCTTCTCATCACTAAATGACATTAATATCATCTACACGTTAATTTAAATCCTGAACATGAGCCTTTATGCAAGCGAAGTAAAACAAATACAATAGTAACATTCACGGAGAAAAAAAGACTCAAAGTAGAGCGAGCAAAACACATATATTTATGGAAAAATGGCTCACTCTATCCTTTGCATCCTATTACCAATGCCTCCCTTGCATTTGCAAATCCCACTACTTTATTGACCTTTGCAGGTTATGAAGAGAATACTTTACTTGGCTACTGCAAAGCTCTAACTGGGAAATTAGAAATCAGAAAATCATGGTTCACCATCAAGCAAATGAGATTCTATGACTTTCTAATTTGCATTGTGAGGACCAAAAAACCCTTTTGCAATGCACACAAGAAATACAAGTCTTGCAAGAAAAAGTGTAGAACTTACAAAGGAAAGATACAAGCTTAGGTGCTCATGTGCGAAAGAAGAGACTATGGAATCTTGAAACCTTAAGGTTGGCTCTGTAGGTCTCAAGAAAAGAATCCAAGCATTGAGGTCAGGATTGTGAACCTTTTAGTTTATTTCACCTATACATAGTTGTTTCTTATGTCTGTCATATTTTCTATGTAGACATGCTATCTATCCAAACAAAGAAAACATAGATCCAAAGTCCAATGTAGGAAAGCAGTTGAAGCCTTTGATAACAAGTGGTCTTGCAAAAGATATAATGCATGACAAAAAGTATAAGGTTTTGCAGCGAGATGCTGTTGACCAATTTATTACAAAGAGTGTTGTGCCTGCCAGTGAAATACAGTGCACACTTGACTCCCTTGGAATGAGTAAGAGAGGGTACTCAGCTATTCAGTAGTCTATCTCCTCCATTTTTTTGAAGAATGGAATAAAGTCTAAACTTTGGTACCAACAACAACAAGTGTCTGAAAAGAGAGACTTCAACTCAACCATGCATAGATAGATTTCATTGGATGTCCATTTCATATTGATGGTATTTATAGATCTCAAGGAACAATTGTAACCTACGATGAGTACAACAATATCTTCATGGACCTCACTTTGTTGCAAAACTAGACTGGTTGAGTTCTACAATGTAACATTTGAAGAGACATGTGGCGTTCTGCATTTTTTTTTAAAGCTAGATAAGTGTGAGATTCTCAACGACAAGAAGCTAGAATGAGTCACAATAACATTGATGAATAGGGATCTTTGAAAATGCCCCACTGATGATCCTTCATACTTTAGTGTTCAATCAGAAACAAACATATGGTGGCTTGGTGCTTTTCAGGTATTCCATTTCCATCTTCTCTTCACCTTTGTTAGCCCTCTTGAGATTTAATTTTAGATTTAGTTTCACATCTCATGCGGATTTAATCTTGAAGGTAAAGAAAGAAAACCATGACATTTTATATTGGGTGTTCCATCAAACCCCTAACCCTGATATCATTGATAAACAAATGAATCAAGGAAAGGTGATGGTTGTCAAAGGGAGGGGAGACTTTCAAGTCCAATGGCATCTTGCAAGTGACCTAAAAACATTGAAGTGTATGTATAATTGTGAAATGGGTGCTATGGTAAAGGCTCCATGCTTGTATTGCATGGAGCTTGCAAAGATGATGGATCCAAAATGGTGAAGAAAGGCTCCTACTCTCCACAATGAGGATCTTCATTTCCACCCAGTTCTGGATATTCCACTTGTCAATGTCCACATTTGTACAATGCATGCTCTTTTTAGAATTGTGGAGAAGTTAGTGTATCTGTACATTGGGTTTGCTTGGAAAATCAAGAACTCAAAAGAACAGAAGGTTGTGGTAGAGAAGCTTGAACTGGTTTTGTCAGAGATGGGTCTCCATGGGGGCAATGTGAAAATCCAAAGGGACAAGGAAAGGTCAACCAATGATAAATGTAACTTGCAGACCATCTATTTGTGGGGTCAAGGTACGTCATTTTTTATGAAAACCAACATGCGTGAAACATAAGAAGGTAATCAAGCGTGGAAGGATATATTACTCCACTTATGTCAGCAAAATTAAGTTTCAGCACTGGAAAAATCTCCATATGGTAGTGAAGGACCAGGAACCCACAACTCGCAAATGCCAAGGGTGAAGTGTGGCATTCCATCGATGTGCTATTTCAGATGTGTGACAAAGATGCATAGACACAAAATGATCGAAACAAGTTTAAGGAGATCCTTCAGGTACTAAAGAAAGCATTTAGAACAGCATGGATTGAAACTCAGATTACTCATTACATGGTATTGTTAAAGCATCCTTTTAAATGATAAGGGCTAAAAGGATGTTTAAAATTCTTGACAATTTGCTTTATTTGCAGCACATCATTTTCAATCACTCACCATATTTTATTGAAAAGTATGGAAACCCAGTCATATGGAACACCCAAGGCTTGGAAAAGTCTTATTACATAGCCAGGAATACATATTTTTGAGACACACACAAAATGGTGCCATCTCGAGATAAGGCAAATAGTTTGAAAGAGTTGTTTCAGTAATTTTATCTCAGAAAAACCTTCGTTGGGTGTAGCAAAAACATGTATTGAACTATTTGTTAACAGCACAAGCAATTAGGCATTTGCAACAAAGGAAAAGGAAACGAGTAGTGGCATTCAACAACTCCAGTGATCGTGAAGGCTAGAGAAAATGGAGAGAGACAATGCAATATGTTAACCATATGCGGATCAAGATATTTTGATTTTAGGTCACAACATGTACAAGAGATACCTAATCATATAATAGATATAGTACAAGTCACAAGCTTCTCAACTTGATGACAAATAGTGGATATCTTTTGGCACATTGCCCTTGTATCGGATCATTAAATGTTTTCCATAATCTAAGAGTTCATTTGGGTTTTGTTTCCCAAAGTGAGTGCCATTGTTGTGTATGTGTAATAATAAGCTGTACGACCACCAGTGTACCTTGGACAATATCCAAACATTGTGTAGCAAAACCTTTGTTGACGAGGATAACTTTGTCTGCATATTGGTCCACCTAGGAATTGTGAGAGCATCTTGAGGGAGAATGTTGCAGTACTTCCCTCTTGTGACACCCCATTGTGGAAGAGTAGTATGGCGCCTCCCACAGTTTGTCAAGGTAGTGTTGCATCCCTTCTATGATACTCTCTTATCCGATGGTGAAGGAAGTCATCCTTTTCAATAATCCATGACTGTACACAAAAGGATGAGTTAGAGAAAGACAGTGACACCTAGAACTTTTGGGTCGGGGGGGTTGGAGGGGGGGCTACCACGTAGCTCTCATCTTGCATATATAAGTCATCCTTCCATAGGTCCACTAACCTTGTGGACCCTTGTGCGGACGCGTAAACCAATCCTCTACTTCTTGAGTACTGGTTGACGGACTGGGGTTGTTTCTGATAGCTTGGAAGGTAGCCTCATCTGGGAGTGTCTCTCTATACTTTTTTGCCTTGTCAAAGTAGAGTTTGAGGAACTCCATTGGGTTACTGGAGGCTTCCATTGCCTCTCGTCACTACTGTCATCAGGTACAAATCCACTCCTCCCCTTTTGAAATTTGGAGATGGTGGCAAGTGCAAAGTCCTCCCTTAAAGAAAATATAATTTGAATGTCATGGAAGAAAATGTACGATCTCTCACCAAATTTGAACTCTTGCAGTCTATGAAGCATCAATGTTTCTTTCTTCTCATTAAAGCCACACACATCTAAAGGTAGTTTGATGTCAGATGTTTTAACTGTAAGTATTTTGCTTTGTTGCACCTATTTAGCCTCGGCCTCAAGATTAATATCCTCCTCAATCTCGGGAACCTCATTGGACTCCATGTCCTCATCATCTTGTTCATCGGGTGGTAGATCCTCCTCCTCCTTTACCTCTGAAGGATATTTCAAGAGACTAGCAAATAGAGAATTTAAGAATAGAAGGAACCCAAAGGAATCTTTGATTAGCTTGCAATCTTGTTCGTGCATAGGACACCATGAGGGTCTATAGATGATAAGCAACTGATGGTACTTCTTGTATAACCGTCTTGTGGAATCACAATCTTTTAAGTGTACCACCACCATGTCAACAAGAACCACCGTGCCCCTTTGGACCTCAAGCTCAAACCTGTCTCTTTTAGACTTGAGGAAATCGTTGTGCTGAGCTATAAGGTCATCCAGAATGAATGGGGCATTGAAGATAGAAGAGACCTTGTCAAACATTTCAGTAGCTCCTACAAATACTACAAAATCAAACAATCTTTCATCCACACATGCAGGATTCTCAACACCATCCACCCCTTCCTCCTTACATTTTGTAGCTGGCTCACAGGCAGAAGAAAGATCAATGTCTCTCTTTTTGGTGCTAGTCACTTGAAGCTTCAGACTTACAGGCACTTCTTCCTGTTCTGATGATTTTGAGTGATTGGGGGTTCCTCTGTCTCCCCCATAACATCATCTCCAAGAAATATATCTTTGGTCTGAGCAAAGTCACATCTCTCTTTAAAGAGCCTCTCAGCAACTGAGGTGGTCTCCCTTCTGCTTCCTGTTCACCTAAGATAATTTCTGGATAGACCCTTTGCCTCTTCATTCTGTGAGATCTTAATCCTAAGAAAAACATAATACATGCAATAATAGGTAAGTATTAGGACACACCAGTATTTGACTTTTTTATTAAATATTATGACACATTTCTCATAAATTGCAAGATGTTGGTCTCTCTCTCTCTCTCTCTCTCTCTCTCTCTCTCTCCCCCCCCCCCCCCCCCCAACAAAGGGACAAAGGTAGCAAGATAGTTTCATCTTACAATTGAAATAAAGATATAAACAAACTGTGGGAATCATCTCACAATTGAAACAAAAGATTTAAATTGCCAGAAACATTGGAATGGAAGTCATGAATATAGATTTCAAGTAAAGAAGAAGTTATGCCCAATGGAATTCATTCTAGTTACATTGGCACAATTTGGACTCCGCCAGTTAGTTCTCTACAGACAATCTCTTTTTCCCTTCATTGCATTACTTTGCATCCACCAATTAAGAAATATAATTGTAAGGGCTCCTTCTCCGCGGTCTCGTCCATGATGTCGTATCGAAGTTCCAAAAGGCTGCATTGCTCTCTTATTGTGACCATTGCCACAAGGTTGAGCTCTTTGTCAAATACCTCCACATCTATGATACCATTGTTCTCCAGGCCTACCGAGTCTTGATAAATAGGAATAAACTTAGAGTAGCCTATAACAATTTGAGAGATCTGGTACTAGAAGGAGATGAGAAGGGATTGTGTGATAATCATGTACTTGGCCACCAAAGTGTCCAGTGCAACCTCGCAATGTATGCCATCCACCTCTTTAACATACTAGCCTCTATGAAGAAGATTGTCACAGAAGCAAGTGTCTAGAGATTTACATACCAACATTCTCTTTGCAACATGTATGTGGCAGGTGTGAAATAATCCCACAAATAAAATTATAGGAGAAAAATTAGAAAATCTTTACCAATTTAGTGGGTACCAAATTTTGTAGGGACCTTTGCACATCGCTAAACAGCTTGCTTTTGAGAGCTTCACACACTGTGGTGTTCGAGACTGGCCAGTCAATACAGCTCCTATTGGTAGGGAGGGGGAGTTTAACCAGAGTACCTTTTTTATTTTTTTGGTTGAGTTGGTAGAAATTCTCGTAGAAGAAAATTCCATCATCTACAAGACTCTTGCTAGTTCTTCCATCATATTGTAAAACACCAATGTCAGCGTGGATTACAAAGATGAGACCTATAATACACTCCCATTCCTCATATGATGAAGGATAGACATCTACAATTGCAATAAAAAACCTAGTCTAACAACTTAATAGAATTTAGTACTTATGAGAACTTGATCTACCTCTGTTAATATTGTTCTACCTCTTCAAAAAGAAAAAAGAAATTAAGAGAACAACAAGTTTTGAAAGAAATAATTTAGATGGAAGGCTATGAACCCACTTACAGGTACATTGAGGATGATAAGCTAATGAGACGTCTCCGCCATTAGCAAGCATATCGGAGTGATTATAGACATGCTGTACCAAAACCTCCTTAACATTATTCTTGTGCACCTCCACTTTGAAATCTAGCACTCATACTTTCCATGTTGAACAAAATAGATTTGCTGTTGAGGATCTTTTCCTCCTTCTTGGTTGCATAAGAACCCAAGAACCTTGGTATATTGTGTGTTTTTGCCATTGAATATCTATATTGATGGAGTTTGAGATAGTGATAGAGCTTATGGTGTTACTTGGCCTCCTTGGGAGACTAATGGCAAGGGTGGTTGTGGAGAGAGCACAACAATCCCTAGAGCTATTAGGGTGGGAAGAAGAATAAGAAGAAACCATGGCTCTTTCTGAGTGGTAGAAGAAAGCATGAACTTGCTTGCAAAGGAGGAAATTCGATTTTGAACGCTTGGTTAATGGAGCAAGAGCTTTTGGTGGCGGGAGTACGATACATTATTATAGCTATCTTTCAATACCTTAACTACATTAAGACCCGGGGCCCACATATAGATACCGTAAATTGCATAAAAACAAGGTTTTACCTCATGTTTCTTACTTTCTTTTGCATTTTTTGATTTATTTCTTCCTATTTCTACGTTACGTTAGATTGTTGTTCATGGGATGCGCCTCCTTTTCTCTCTCCTCAATAAGGCCCTCCAAATGACCTCCCAAATTTCCTAATGGTTGACGTCGAGAGCACTACTAAACTAGTCTAAAAAGCAGGGTATCATTCAATAAGACTAACAACAATTCTAGCCTAGTAATAGAGCTGATGCCGATAGCACCACTGAACTAAGTCTAAAAAGCAAAGCATCAATTGATGAAACTAACGACAACTCTAGCCCAATAGTAGAGCTGATGCCAAAAGCAAAATCGAACTAGCCTAAAAAGCAAGGCATCATTTGATGAAACTAACAACACCTCCAGCCCAATAGTCGAGCTGATGTCAAAAGCAACACTAAACTAAGCCTAAAAATCAGGGCATCATTTGATGAAACTAACGACACCTCCAGCCCAATAGTAGAGCTGATGTCGAAAACAACATTGAACTACACCTAAAAACTAGGGCATCATTCAATGAAACTAATGATGCCTCTAGCCCAATAGTAGAGCTAATGCCAAAAGCAACACCTAACTAGCCTAAAAGCACGTGTATTGCACACAAGACATAGAAAGCAGACTATTAGCTTGCACAACGACACTCCCAATCCAATAGTAGAAATGATGCCAACAAGAAGACTAATATAACTACCCATAAATCGAATGTAGCCAACCATGTTCAACAACGACACTTCAGGTCCAAAATAGAGCCCATGCCAAAGCAAACATAGTAGCAACATTGTAAAACAGTGCCTGTTGGTCTAGCATTTCACAATGATACTTCCAGTCCAATAAAAGGATTGATGGTGACGTTAGAAGCAACATCAGCACACTTTAAAGTTTAAGAAAAAAACATTTATAAAAACATTATAAGAAAAATGTATACCAACTTAATTACAAAGCAAATAAATGGCTTAGGATATTAGGCTAAGGATTATACCATAAATTTTTGTCTTGCTTGTGAGGGCTTGGGAAAGCTTGGCAGATTTCAAAAAATTGGGAAGTTCTATGAGTAGAGGGCAAGGGAATTGTGAGGGAAACAAGGGACTCCTAGGACCCCTATATATAGTTTCCTAAGGGTTCCCATCGGGCTAGGTGTCGGGCCAGTTGGAGGTGCAGCCCGTTGGGCTGAGGATGTTCCCCTGTTGGGCCCTATAGACTAAGGTGTTGTACCGGTGAGAAATTCCTGACGCCCCCCCAGGTTCCCTTCAGGTCACCATGTCATTTTCTGTGAATGTGAAGACTTGTGAATTGAGAACAGTTTGATCACAAAAAAAACTCGTGATTACGTGAATATGAAATCCCTATGTGCAATTCAATAGATACTTTGTCAAGCACGACTATTTATTTCATGAACCCTTTGCTACTAGTGCCATCTTGAATGTTCTTGTGCACTTAAAAATCTTGAATAGTGCCAAATGCATACGAGATGTAAGATGAGTGCATCTAGAGACACCTTCTTCGCACTATTGTTGGCCTTACAAAATATGGAATAACCTCTAGTCAATGCAATCAAACAGATGACATCCCTAGTAGAAATCTCTCATCAACAACCATATATGCTCTCTAAAGTCAATGACTTTTTGCATATAATTTGTGAAAAAAAAGCAATGGATGACTAGGTAAACACTAGTAGTTCTTGGAATGTGGGGATGCAGAATATGGCAAGCAGCAAAGGGAGTGTCAATAATCTCTTTGTTGTTTATAATCAATGTACATTGAGGGTATTCATAAGCTGTATTTTGTTTGACAGCATGCATGGGACAATCTGCTCAACAATGGCGACCAAAGATTCTCTTGATTGTTTTAAACGGATGCAATAGGAGGGGCTACTAAAACAAGAGGTTGTGCTACATGACAATTCATTGGGATGGAGACATGACAAAGGATTTTCCACATAATGTTGCATATGCAATGGCTCAACAAGAAGCTTAAAAGGTTCTGATAAGGGACATAATTTTCGGCAAGCATGAGTTACCTACACCCTGTTATAATAGATCTAGAGCTTGCAACCCACCTCTTTATTGTGATAAAAAAATGGTGTGCACGTCTGTCGCACGTGTCAATGCAAGGGACTTGCCGATACACTATGTGCAAGCCACAAAAGGCTCCAAGCACACAACTAGACTAATCTAGCAAGCTCAAGAGAGCAAGGGTGTGTCACTCACCGCCCTATGCTTGCCTTCGTGGAGGATTCCTCACCGCGAAGAAGAAGGAGCCGCCGCTGCGCCGTGCTCAACCGCTTCGCCGCCGTCGTCGCAATGCTCAATCGCTCTCTCTCTCTCTCTCTCTCTCTCTCTCTCTCTCTCTCTCTCTCTCTCTCTCTCTCTCTCATACACACACACACACAAGGAGATGAAGAAGAAGAAGATGGAGATGGAGCAAGAGCACTCTTCAATTGCACAAATAAAAGAATAAATGTTTTTAGGTTTAGGTGATTTTTATATGAGCTCGCCCCATTCACACTTGGGCGCCCATACTTAGCCAACTAACCCTTGATTGTTCCTGTTAGAGTGCGCCTCTCATCGGCGATCACTCTTACCCTTTGGATCGACAAGCCCGGTACCTAGCTCTACCAAATAAATAATACTGCATCTATTGTAGGTGATAGGAATGTGTGTGAGGGTTAACATGTCTCCCTTCTTGATGTAGATTCCGTCCTCGGAAGCTATTGAGTTGAAGCTTGTTCGTCGACGTGGAAGAGCATTTGAGATGAATGTCCTTAGCCTTCTTTAGTCACTGCAAAATCAAACAAAAGTGGCGCAATAAGTGCATCCTTATAATCAATTAAAAATCATATGCAGTTGTACGCAGGCAATTTGATTGGTAAAAATTTCAAACCATTTGTCAGCAATAAACATTAAACTGCAATATAATCAAACGCATTAATATTTGTAAAGATAAAAAATTAAACAAGTTTGGGGTCTCTAATTTAACGATCCAAAGGCACTAAAGATCGACTATTAATACCATGGGCAAGCTTCTCAATTTTCTTTGGTCAATTAAGTTGTTTAATTGCGAGAGCCAAGTATTTCATGTCCGAGGGCTGACTAGAGGCTATACCTAGAAGGCCTTGTAGTTAAGCTACGATAAAAGGAATTTCTCATGAAATCATCGCTTGACTGATTACCTTTCCTTTGACCCCCCAAAGTCTTTTCACAGTGATTCAATTTTGATGTGTGTGCTTATTTTGTATGCCTTGGGTTTTTTTCTTTTAAAGAAAAAGCGCCCACACTAGGAACCTCTAGGGCTTTTCCTTTGACTGATTACCTTTCCTTTGACCCCCCAAAGTCTTTTCACAGTGATTCAATTTTGATGTGCTTATTTTGTATGCCTTGGGTTTTTTTCTTTTAAAGAAAAAGCTCCCACACTAGGAACCTCTAGGGCTCTAGTACCATAGTTGATACATGTGAGTGGAGTACCAAATCAAGCTGAGAGTTCTCTTCCAGCTTAAGATTTTACATTGTGGCACTTTGAATTATTATTTTTTCATTTTTAGCATTTTGATTTTGTAACTTTGGGGGGTCATATAACATTGTTACCCTCCCCATGCTCATCACACTAGTAAACTCGATTTATAATACTTAAGCTAAAGGTCAAAAGGGACTAAGCCCACTAGAAAGCCCTAGTACATTTCACACAATGCTGCCTAAATTGGATTAAGAACCTAAGTAACCATTGATTATTAGGAATGCATTCCCCATGGTATTAAGAGAAGATCTGTAACGCCTAGCTTGGTCAAAGTAGCTTAGTCGGATTGCTTAATTTTTAAACCTAAACAAGTGATTATGACAAAAAATTACATTGAATTTAATGTTTGATACTAACCAAATGCGTTGAATATTATGCTACCAATTATAATTAAAGCAGACAAACGTGGATGCAAAAAAGATAAGGGGCAATGCTAATGGACAAGAAACACATGTTTGTGTTAATAATCGCGCTTGATTTGAAGAGTGAATGAGAGAGATCCCATGAAGGTCCAAATCCTAACAATAGCAACACATTCATGTACACACTAGGATACACAAAGAATACCTATAGGAGGCACATCAGTGGGAAGAAAGAACTTTGCTAATCACTAAACTCTAAAACAGAAACACTCCTATCGTACTAATCTTACCTACCCTCCATCACTCGATAGATGAGGATCAAAGGTGTTTGATGACATAGGTTTATGTTTCAGTGTACCGGATATGAATGTGTAGGTCTGGTCAATGTGTTGACTTTTATTGTGCACACTCGTTTGCTAATTGCTCTTGCTCTTGCTCTTTACTATCTTTCTTTTTTGTGAGTATAAGGCTTTATATATACATTCCCTAAGATTGGTGATTGAGAGGTCAGGGAGGAAGGTTGAGAGGGGAGTGAGTGAATGATGACTGTCAGCAAACACTCCCCCTTTCCTTGGGTAGATCATACCGTTTGAAATGTGCTCGTCACGCTTTGAAACCAATTGTTCCAGTTGGTAATAGGTGAGGATTTTTGTCAGTATTTTTCTATTACCTTAGCTGCCCCGTCGAGTTGCAAGGGTGGTGAGGTACTCTCCCAGGATCAAACTTGAAGTGGTTCATCAGGTGATTCTTGAACACTGACAGGTGTGGATTCCTTTGTAGCTTCATGGAGGTCCACTATTGTAGGTGGAGGTTGTGGAGAAGCTTTTACCTCTATGGATGCATTACATGAGGAGCTAGAAGCTTCACGGGACTCCCCCCTTTCTGAGCTAGGTGGAACAAATCGTTCTTTCTTCAGTACCCAAACTAGCTCTGGATCGGATGTGTAGCATTTTGTGGTTTTTTTCTTTCCGTGATCGTCGATTCGTTTTGGAGCTACGGGTTTGGGCTCACATGGGTCAGGTGACAAGTAAGAACACAATTTACGTTTTGGCACCCAGATTTGATCATTTCCTTGATAGTAGCCTTGGGCTTCCAATAGTCGTTTAGGAATCCACCGCCACGTTTCCTTACATTTCTTGGAGCGAGTGGGATGTTTCTTACAAGGCTTCTATTTTTTAACACTAGCTATGGTCGCTGAAGAAGCTTTCGGGACCCACTTGTATGTTTTCTTTGTTATATTAGGATAAGTCTTGTCAGAAGCTATATGCGTTGCTTCTAGCATATTTAAGGGTACGGGCATTTCATCCTCCTCAGGTGTTACCCAGGTCGTCCCCCTATTTCCCCAAGTGTCTATGGTTGCTGCTAGGTGGACCCAATCCACATTGTCCGACTCAGTCATCCCAGGTAGTACATCCATATAAGGAGAATCTTCCCCAACATCAATGTCCGATTTACATGTGTAACAATACTACAATGGGGCTGAGTGAACTGTGATGTCACATCTATGATCAATCATAAACCTGTTTCCTAGAGGATGCGCTTGACCAGTTACAAGATCCACTCAAATGGCAGAATGTTGGAACTGCAAGTAGACATGGTTTTTAGAACAGTCATGCACCATTTTCGCTTCCCTTATGAAAGGAATTCCTAAGATCATCTCAGATGCCATAGTGTGCTTGGAGAAATCCATAACAATGAAGGTAACTCTTATTTTATGTCCAAAGACCTTGATCTTGAGATCTTCTAGCATCCCAATAGGTTTAACAATAGGCCCATTGGCCATCTTCACTACTATGGTTGTGGTTGCAAGGTGAGGTCTTCCCATAGTTTCCGATCAATTTTTACTCACAATGCTAAGCCCAATGCCACTATCAAGGATTCTCTTCATAGTTAATCCCTTGGTAGTGATTGGTATGGTTGTATTGGATTCATCGCCCTCAAAGTATTGTCCCAACTTGTTAACATGTATTTCTACCACAAGGTTCTCATCTAGGTTGGGTTGTGGGTCTAAGTGTTCCTCCTCTATTGGCATCTCCCCATCTCCATCCATCTGTGCAAATTGTGGTAGCCCAAACTTCAGTTCTCCATTGAGGAAGTCTCGAAGAGCTGAGACTAGCTCGGGGTCTTTTTATAGTTTGGACATGATGGTGGTTCTAACTTCTAAAGACATGAAATCCATCAATTTGGAAATGATTAACGACACCTTTTGGGCTTCAGTCCCTTGACGTGGGGAAGATGGGATCTCCATTTCTTCGATAGGATCAGGTAGTCCCTCTGTAAACATTTTTTCCATCAAGAAGTGAGTACACCCACTTTCCCATGACTTTAAGTCACTTTCTTCTTGGATGACGCTAGGTATGGCTAAGGGTCTATGGACTTGGTGAGGTTGTTGTTGCATAGGGAACACTGTGTCTGTAATCTGGATCTACCTAGGTGTTGGTTCTAGATCCCTTTGGGTATCTTCTACCAAACTCCTTAATTGCTTGACTCGCTCGATCTCCTCTGTAGGGTTTGGATAAGTTCCTATCTTCCTGTTGGATCCTGGCCATTGTGGCTCATGAAGATCTTCCTCGTTGATTTCTATCTTAATGGTCGTTTTGGTCTCCATGATTTCACCTCAATCAGAATCCTCTTCAGTGTCGTTCATATATACGGGGTCGTCACCAGTCCCTATGCTGGTCTTTGAACTGGGGTCTGACTTCACTGCTTTTTGCGATCTCTTCCTTAGTGTTTTCTTCTTTTTTGAGATTGGACAATTGATGTCGTGTCTCTTTACTCAAGAATATAATTTAGTTTTTGGAGCATCGATAGTGTGAGTACGTTTACTGGTACCACAGGTCCACTTTGTGATGGCTCCTCGATAACCTCAATCAAGTTTAATGGCGTGATCGTGGGTGCATTTGGATTATTTAGACATTGGGCAATCAAATGATCTATGCCAAATTGATTACACATGACTATCGGCATTGTAGACGTGCTCGTTTGATTTGTTTGCATTAGTGTGGCGTTATTTTGTAGCCTAATAGGACACTCAGCCACACGATGTGGACCTCCACACTCATAACATTGAAGAGGTGGTCTCTTAGCAGTGTAATTGATATTTTGGCCTCTTGCAGCAAGAGTAGCTACTTGATAGACAGGTTTGACTTGTCCCCAATTGTCCCCCATGAAGTATTGTGGACTTTGTTCATGCGCATCCATCCCATAGGCAATATTAGGGTCTATATCTTCCTCGCAGCCTTCCAAACAAGCAATGGATGACTCACAACCCACTTGATTCACAGAAGTGATTCTTGGATGTGGTGGTTGCAGTCCTAGCACTGGAGGTGGTAAGGGTGTTGTTTGAACAACATTTTGGGCCCTAGGGACCATGCGTTGTGACGTTTGTTCAAGAGGTGGGGCCGGCATCAATGCAAGCACTCAAGGTGTGTCTGTCCATGCTAAGATTGGTCTATTGGCCATCGCACGCTTAAATACTATACAATCCTTAGCTTGATGACCATACCTCCCACAGGCATTGCAGTTCCCATTGAATTTTACTCTAAAAGTAGGGCATTCACTGGTACTATGTGGTCCATCGCATACTGAGCACCATTGTTGCTCCCTTCTTGGATACATATGATTGTTTTGCGGAGCACGATTGTCTCTAAGACTCTCTTGAATGGCCTTGGTGAGATCTGCTAAAGTCATCTCAGATATCTTTGGCTCCTTATCAATAGGCTTTAGGGTCATTGATTGATGCCCCAATGCTTGTGAGCTAATAGATTTAGGCTCAACAGACACTCTTTCTCCTTGAATCATTAAATTACCCTCCAATTGGATCGCATTGGTGGTGACTGCTTCCCAAGTGGTGATACCTCTAATGACCAGGCCATTGTAGATATCCTCATGTCGTAATCCCCTAATGAATCTATCAAGCAATTGATTATTATTGAAGTGCTCATTTGGATTACAACGCGAATTCAAATGCTTCAAGCGACTAATAAAGTCTCTCACCGACTCTCCTTCCTCTCATTGGGATTTTTGGAGCTAAGAGGCTACACCCCAAAGCACTCCCTCTCGTATGTATTCTTTTAAGAACAGTCTCTTAAGAGTAGGGTATATTGTTTTTTCTTCCACCCTTAGGGTTCTATACCAATCCCTAGCCTTTCCACTGAAGGTTATGCTTAAAGCATTACTCTTATGCAGGTCATTGTGTTCACCTAGAAAATCGCATATTTGTTCAAACACTTCGATATGCTTTCTCACATCCCCGTCTCTACTAAATTTTTGTGTGAGCTTGGCTATTTGTACTGCCTTACTTCTAGATTCTCTATCAGGCATGTTCCGCATATTCTCAGCAATAGATCGATCGATAGCTTGAGCAAATTTTGCCAAGTTACCTAAGTGAGCAGGAACCGTGGGTGGAGGTGCTCCAGAGACTACATGTGGAGTAGGTATTGGCATTGGGCTTGGCGCATAGGAAGCCCTTGGGTTCCACATTTGGTACGGTGTTGCGCGATGTGGCGGCCCAAAGTTCATATGTGTGTCCCTAGGCATAGCAGACGTCAGATGTGACATGCTAATGCTAGCCGGTATGGTCCCATGGAATAAGAGCTTGAATGTTGTGGTTGTGGAGCATAGGTAGTTGAAACAATGGGAGGGGTAGGGACTACATGAGTACGAGGACCTATAGGTATATACGATTGGTAACACTCGTAGGTACTGTTGCAGGCATTGAGCTACCATGTAGTGGTGCTTTACTAACAAATGATGTCCATGGAGTGTTTCTTGGCATGCCCATCATTGGGGTAGGCATGGTAGGCATGGTAGCCGTGGTGTCATCAAGGGAAATATTAGCTAGACTTGGAAAAGTAAATCTATCACTGATGGGCTCAGATTGCACTGAGACCCCTGGTGAAACAACATATGGGGGATCCATTGAACTTACCATGGGAGTCTCCATTTGCGATAAGGTTGGTTATTTAGCCTTCCCTGTTTCCAAGAATCTCATGAGACCCGTTGAAGGCATGTGGATCCCCTTGTTCTGTCCTGACAAACTCTTTGTTGTTGATCCTCACACTAGTAGCTCCCATTGTGGATTGTAGCGTCGGTGAATAACCTCGAAGGTTAACCGCTTACTTTTTTAGGCATTCGTTTTCACTCGTTTTTTAATGTTTTTTAATGATCGCTTTTTGGATTATAGCGTGTAATAGCTCGAAACAAGCGTATTGCTCAGGGGGTCGTGGTGTGCTTTACAACACAACGTTCGGTTACCTAAAGCTTTGTTGGTCCTCAAAAAAGTTGATTTTTACCTACACGTGAGGCTAAAATACGTAATTTGAAAGGGGAACTGAGGCCTCAGCCTGAGCGTAAGCTTGGGCTTGGGTCTGGGCTTGGGTCTGGGGGATATTCTCGATCCCGGTCCTACCTTTAAAATGTTTAAATTTTTAAAATTTTTTTACTTTTTTTTTTTTTTGATAAGGTCGCCGCAGCCACGCTGTGCGCGCGAGCACACACACACCTAACCTACCTACTTACAACTAATACACCTATTGTTACACAGTACTACAACAACTCATTAGCTAACAAATCTACTTATTGTACTTTACACAGAACTAACATTATGCATTTACTACCTTAATTCTAACACCTTATCACAGATAAAACACAAAACACAATACCTTTCAACACCTTATTAACAAAAACAGTACACAGCAGCAAAACAAACTCCTTCTCAACACACACACCTTCCTTCTCTACCTTTCCTACATTTCAAAATGCACCACAAAGTAGCATAGAGTGCTACTCGAGCTTAGTGTGAGGCATTCCCCAGCAGCGGTGCCAAGAATATGCGCGTCCATCGCACGTGTCAATGCAAGGGACTAACCGATACACTGTGTGCGAGCCACAAATGGCTCCAAGCACACAACTAGACTAATCTAGCACGCTCAAGAGAGCAAGGGTGTGTCACTCACCGTCCTACGCTCGCCTTCGTGGAGGATTCCTCGCCGCGAAGAAGAAGGAGCCGTCGTTGCGCCGCACTCAACCGCTTTGCCGCCGCCATGCCGTCGTCGCAATGCTCGGTCGCTCTCTCTCTCTCTCTCTCTCTCTCTCATACACAAGGAGATGAAGAAGAAGAAGATGGAGATGGAGCAAGAGTACTCTTCAATTGCACAAATGAAAGAATAAGTGTTTTTTAGGTTTAGGTGACTTTTGTATGAGCTCGCCCCATTCACACTTGGGCGCCCATACTTAGCCAACTAACCCTTGATTGTTCCTGCTAGAGTGCACCTCTCATCGGTGATCACTCTTATCCTTTTTCCATTGGACCGACAAGCCCGGTACCTGACTCTACCAAATAAATAATACGGCGTCTATCATAGGTGATAGGAATGTGCGTGAGGGTTAACAAATGGGGTAGCATTAGAGGTTGATGTGTGGAGTTGCATTGTAGCATCACACTAACCCCACACTAACTCGGAAGATAACCCTAACCTAGGGCACGGAAGCCATCTACACTCACTACTCTATTGGTGGTCTAGAGAGGTGCAAAGAAAATGCCGCTTGCAAGCTCTACCATTCCTACTCCTTGACCTACTTGTTTGGAACACAATGGGCACACTTTCCTACATGTGCAATGCTCAACTGCTCAAATGCTTCATAGACTCTCACTCAATGTAATGTGGAATGATATAGTCACCCTGCATGCACCAAGGAGAAAATGTGTGCACATTAGTGATCAAACAAGTGTGCTACTTACTGTATTTCCACTTTAAATCACAAACTAGAGCACAACCACTTAAACAAAGAAAAACACACAAGGATTATGCATCAAAAATAGAAATCAAGGTTGATTAGCAGCTTTTAAATACACATACACAAAGCAATGGACACAAAACATTGTATGGAGTTTCTTGGTGTTCTCAATGCTCGTAAGGTTGATGTCACTTGCCCCCTTTACCACTTTTGAAAATTACTCTAATTCACAAATAACTTTATTGAGGGACTCACCCATTTTCTTCATCGCTCAGAAAAACTTGCTCGCCATCTTGTAGGACTCACGTCTAGCCTAGTACACCCTCCCGTCGACACCTATCTTGTGTCACTAGCTTCTTGCCACTTTGTGTGGTCCTCTCCCGTAGCTGCTAATTACTTGAATTGACAATAACTCCATGATTGTGAAGCCTTGGATTCTAGTCAATAGCAAGTTCCATCAATCATTTGTTGTAGCCATTTGGTTTTGCAGAAAATGGGAACAACAAATTTGGCCAAAAATGGTGGCTCCCTTTGGATATGCTTGCCCTCTTAATTCCTTTCCATTTCATTTACCTTGTACTTCTTCCAATGGCTTAAGCAGCTATTACATGGCTTTAGCATATGTTCCCGTCTTGTGTGCACTTTTATACACATAACTAAAATTCAGGTAAAAATTTGACTCCCTTTGAACATACTCATCCTCTTTACTCCTTTTGATTACATTTCCCTTGAACTTTACTTCTTTCAAAAGATTCTGTGACAATTATGTAGTTGTAGCATACCTTCCCACATTGTGTATGCTTTTTGGCACAAGACACTGCATTGTCTACTCATATACTGATGTAAGAGCCTCAAAATCTACTAGTTAAAATGAGGCATTCAAATTAGCCTCAAATTTATCACTTTGTCCCTCATTTGGTCCAGCAGGAAGCATGTCATCAACATAGAGAACAATGATCAGAAGTACATGATCCGCAAGCTTGACATAAAAATTACACTCAATTAGACACTTTTGAAAATCGTGCGCATCCAAATAAGAATGTATCTTTTTAACTCAAGTATTTGGAGATTGTTTTAAAATATACAAATTCTTTTACAACCTGCACAAATTATTATCTACTATCAAGTTGATGTACATTCCAACCATTCTTAGCTGTGAATTTACAAATGATATAAATGGCAGTAATATGATGAGTGGGAGTAAAAGTCTTGTTGGAATCAATGTTTTTCTCTTACACATGGCCATTTGCCACAAATCTAGCCTTATGTTGATCAACACTACCAACCTACTCATGGTTCAACTTGAAAACCCACTTGATACCAATCTTTTTGTTAAGGGGAGAAGTCACACAAAGACCATACAATTTTCTTCATAATTGCATCATATTCAAATTTCATTATACCTGAATATATTTTTAAATTTTGTGCTTCATCAAACGGCAAAAGTTCTTCCTCATTATGCATACTAGACATAGCCAAAGCATAACAATCTAATGCATACATGACATACTAAGAACTCAAAAAAGTATGACTAGACACGGCCAACCACTATCCATTTTGACATACATCTAGCTTGGTCATTTTCGTGCCTATCCCCATCAAGTATATCCTATACATCCATATCAATAATTTGTTGCCTTGTAGCATCATTCAAAAGATGCATAGGTCATACATGTTCTTCACTATGAATTACAGCCATACTCCCACCATTTATACAAGAAACAACATATCTCTGAGCTCACATCTCTCTACTTGGCACATGTTAAGAAAGGTTTAATTGCAACTTCCACAAGTAATACATCTTGATTGATCAAGATGCCGTAGGTTTGTGGATGATACAACCTATAACCTTTCTTTTTGAATTTTAACCAACGGATATATTTCACTACCTTATCATCATATTTTCGGTGATGTGGCTCAAGCATCAAAGCATCACAAGCAACAAAGGACATGTAAATGGCAACTAGGTGGCTTCTTGCAAGGCAAAGCTTCATAAAAAGTGAAATGTTGCAATGTTTTAGTGTACAATAGCATATCATAGTTTTCAAATCTTGCTAGCTAGCAAAATTCACATGAAAATTACATATCAAATTTAGTGGATTATAATGGTATATCAAAAATTTTGTTAGCATAGCAAACTAGCAAAATTTATATGACCAAAATGTGCATACCAAAATTTTGCATTTGGAATGCCCTTAAATTAACAAATTATACATGTTGAATCTTACGCACATTACTCATAAGAGTTGAACTTATACAACCCGCAAAACAAAGTGCTAGATGCCTAAATTGTATCACCAAAACTGAGATCATGGACAACACACTTGTCATCCACAAACTTGACTACTATATCAAATTTACTATTCAAATATAGACAAAAGATTCTTCTTTATTCCATGTATGCATAAAGCATCAACATGTGTGTTTTTACCTAAATCAATAAGCGTATTCTTTAATCCTTTCACAACCTACATTGTTTTCCTACCATTTTTAGAAAAAACCTTGAGGTCATGCTACATACACTTCCTCATGCAAATCACCATTCTAAAATGCAATATAATGTCAACTTGATGTACATCCCAACCATTTTGAGCTACCGAATCATAACAATTTGATGCATAAAGACATTCTAAGAAGCTAAACAAGTATGGCTAGACACCAATCATTTTGACATACCTCTAGCATGCTCATTTTTAGCCACATGCCCATTAAGTAAATCCTATACATCTATATCAATAATTCACTGATTTGTAACATCAGCCAAAAGATTCATAGGTTGTACATGTGCTTCATTAGGACTTACGAGCATACTCCCACCATTTATGTGAGCTCACAGCATTCTTGTGGGCTCACATCTATCTCCTTGGTACATGTTAACAAAGGCTAAACTGCATCTTTCACAAAAGCTTCATCTTGAGTGATCAAGATACACTAGGTTTATAGATGATGCAATCTATAACCTTTGATTTATAACCAACAAAATCTTCACTACCTTATCATCATATTTTTTCTCTTATGGCTCACATATCAAAGCATTGCAAGCAACCAAGGACATGTAACTGACTAATAGGCCATCCCAAGCTTCATATTGAGAGATAGACCACAATGCTTTAATGGATGATAACGTACCAACTTTTCCAAACATAGCAAGCTAGTCAAATTTAGAGGGAAAAACCCTATCAAATATAGTGTATAGTGGCATATCAAATCTTTGTCGCAGAAATTCATAAGACCAAATATGGATAGCAATGTTTTGCATTTGAAATAATATTAGATGAACAAATTAAGCATGTTGACTCTTCCACACATTTATTGTAAGCATTGAGGTTTGTTGGGTATGCAAGCCCAATTATGGGAATATCCAAATGTCCGGTGTCTAGCTCGTGGGTACAGGCTCTATAGCATGCAGATCAACTTTACTTGTAAGTCAAGTGGTGCATGGCTTTTTGCCTTTATATGTAAGGCTATACTTCAATAGAGAATACGTGTGTTTTTCAGGCCTAATCTCTGCTCTCTCTCTCTCTCTCTCTCTCTCTCTCTCTCTCTCTCTCTCTCTCTCTCTCTCTCTCTCTCTCTCTCGTTCTTTCTGTTGCTCATCATCCACGCCATGGCTTGCCTCAGGCTACACCCACCATAGCCTCTTGTTCCAACAACTGGTATCAGAGCCACTGCTCTCGGCTCGAGTCGGCGTGCGGGAACCAGTGCCTGCAGAAGGGAAAGCAAACTGTCGACCTGCTCAAATCCGACCAAAAACGGCATCAACCTGATCGCCCTGCTGTTGTAAGGCTTTTTCGACACTACGAGCATATCCAATTCGGCCTCTGCTGATCGCTACAAGTAGAACTACCCTCCTCGCCGTTTGTTGCGCCATCTCTACACAGAGAAATTTCGCCCTTTTTGTTTTCATTTTCACACTATGACGTGTCATTCCTATTTTTTTAGCCTTGGTCAAGAAGCGCTTCACACACATCACCTCGATAAAAGACATACTCACTCACACCCTCATCAAGTAATCTCTGCTCATTTTGGTGCGCGGCTTCAAGTTCGACAGCTGCTGCCAATTTCAGTTTCGGAAATTTCAACAATCAAATTCAATTGTCTGTCAAATATGGCATCAAAAGTCAACATGCACACAAATCGGCAAGATCCCACACTCGGAAAAGCTTCTCAAAACAATGAAGTGGTGCAAGAAAGCTTCAAGACAAGCTTTTCTCGGAGTATATCAAAACGCTTCAAAAGCTCAAGTCAGCAAGGAAGAGGCAAACAAGTTTTTTATACGCGGAGTTCCACTAAGGCCAAAGAAGATTTGCTTCGAGAACCAAGAGGTACATCAAAAGATGCTGAACATCCAGATCCGCTTCGAGACCACAGTACAAGTTTTTTCATCAACTGTTTTTTGCCAGTTTAGTGTCATAGTTTTTGTCAGCTTTTGTCTATTGTCAAAACCATCATAAACTTTCCAGTCAAAGCTTTTTCTTTTACATTGTGAGTTATTGTCATGCTTGTCAGTTGTCACATTGTACGAGTTATAGACACTGCCACAAAGATAAGTGGTAAGACCTCCCAATTTTTATCAGTTCTCAGCCCATTTTTGTTGCACTCTCATGAGGTTACTGGGTACACCTTAAACCCAAGGTTTGGCAGTGAACCAAAAACTCCAATCATTTTTGGTAGCTAACTATTTTGCCTACACCCTATCTATTCAAGGGGGGGTTACTGACATAGCACCAGGTTATGGATAAACCAGAAATCCTTGGTTGTGAGAAAACCTAAAACTCACGGTTGACGAGTCACCAAAAACTCGAGGTATCATGAGCTGCTTGTCCAGTTCGGGCTTGAGGGGGGGATTGTTGGGTATGCAAGCCCAATTATGGGAATATCCAAATGTCCGGTGTCTAGCTCGTGGGTACAGGCTCTATAGCATGCAGATCAACTTTACTTGTAAGTCAAGTGGTGCATGGCTTTTTGCCTTTATATGTAAGGCTATACTTCAATAGAGAATACGTGTGTTTTTCAGGCCTAATCTCTGCTCTCTCTCTCTCTCTCTCTCTCTCTCTCTCTCTCTCTCTCGTTCTTTTTGTTGCTCATCATCCACGCCATGGCTTGCCTCAGGCTACACCCACCATAGCCTCTTGTTCCAACATAGGTTATACAACTCACAAATGAAAGCATTAGATGCCTCAATTGTATTACCAAAATGGAGATCATGGACAACACATAGGTCATCCACAAACTTAAATACAAGATCAAGTCTTCACTTTAAGTATAGATAAAAGATTCTTCTGGATCCCAGGTGATAAAGCATCAACATGCCTATTTTTACCTACAGCAATAAGCATAATCTTTAACTCCCTTGACTGGATAAGAAGGTAATTTGTTAGCACATATACGAGTCTTCTCACTAAAAACGATCTTAGGAGAAGTGAACAAATCATGAAAAAATGTGATGTGCTTAATTTCGCCACTGCCAAAGCACCGAACATGCAAACTCTACAATAACTGTATCATAAACAAACAAATCATATTGACACTACGTATAAAGGCCCTTCTGCATTTTGCATAAGGATTGCCAAATTTGTGCCCGAAGAAGCACTTACAAGATGCATTTGCCTCTTTCTTGTGAACCTCTTTAGTCTTGTAAACTTACAAAATTGGTTCATGGTGATCATTTTCCTTACAACAAGTTCATTATGGCTTCTTTGCTTTTATCACTAGACGTTTTATACTTATTAGTGTTTTGAAGCAGCAGAAAAAGAAGCATTGGATCCGGCTAACCAAGTCTAATCCATTACCAAGCTACTTTTCCTCAATCTTTTAAACTAGGCCACTTTTATTCTCTATCACAAGTCTCAATTCGACACTTGAATCTCTTTTTCTCTAACAAAATAATGGAAAATATTTTAGAAGTTGTGTCTGTGCACAATCCTAATTCTTTTGCATACCTTCAAACTTCCCTAGCTATTTTATTTCTCTCTATTTTTCTTCCTTAGTTGCAAAAATACAAGCTTTTGTAAGGGAATTTCTAAGTGATGGTCATGTGTATAGCTCCCCCTTCCTGAAAAGTTCTCTAGGAAAGATATGATTGTGTGTCTCCTTTAGGGTTCTTTGTATCAAAGCATTATTGAACAAATCTCAACCAAATCATGATTTTCATATTGATTGGATATTACTTCCGATTTAATTGAGCCGAAACCTGAGAATACTTAATTCCAATATGTAGTTGTATGAAGTAGAAGAGCACTTTTGTTAGATCTAGATGTATCTTGTCCATCATTTGGAAGCACCTTGTAGATGGAATCTCCTTGGAAAGATACCAGAACTTCATCTAAGTTATGAGGGTTGTCACATACTTTGACTAAGCTCCTCATAGATGAGTTTTCCATTCTAAGTTTTTCGTACAAATCACAAGACCATGGTTAGCCTTATCCCTTGATGTTGATTGAAAATAGCTTTTTATTCATCTAGCACATCATGAGTGTTGTAGCTAGTTGAGCTAGTTGCTTCTCCAAAAAAATTATTTATAAACAATCCTACCTCAATAGCCTTCCCTAGGGATTCACTTATATTTACGGGGGGATGTCACCTACATGAGACCGTATAGGGAAAACCCCTATCCATGGATCTTATAGCACTAGCCCAACTCCCTATCCAAAAATACTAAAGCAATCATGTAACCCCTTTTCTACAATGTTGTATAGTCAACTTGACCCCCTTTACAATATATGTAGGGGGTTTTAATCTCTCTATCAATAGTTGTAGATATTGTGTTCTTTTTTAACATTTTGTCAAAGTTTTATGTTGACAATAATTTCAAAAGCTTATCAAATAAGTATGCCTCCTACTTAGTACTTAGTAGGATTCCCACAAGGGATATAACACCTTAAAAATTCTAAGAAAAGACTTGCATCTCTATATGGATAAATTGCAAAAATAAGTTTTTAGCGAGCTGACTTATCAAGGTAGAAAATCATAATGTTTTATGGCACTTGATTTTCTTTTAAAACGTAAACAAATGAGATTGACTCAACATTTTTAATTAACTTTTACATAGTATTGATTGCATAGCCACTACAATGGATGATCCAAAGCATGCAAGATTGTTTCAGTAATAGCCATGTGTAGGAAGAACATTGATGGGATTAAATATTCAACAACTAAGTTGATAGACATCTCATAACAATTTTCATTACGTAGTGCAACCCGCTGTTGTGAGTTTCTTTTGAGTGATTTCAATCCAATGACTTCGTGGCGGCAAAGCTAAGGATGTAGCAACATATAATCAAAGAAGCAGCTCCCTCTAGGAGTCTCTAATCATGCTTGGTAGTGACATTGTCGTTGAATATTTTGGGACTATGCACACCATACAAAGCCTGTGATAGAACCTCATTCTATGTTAACTTTTGAACACACATGCTCAAAGAGTTGTTTTTAACTTTAGAGAGTTGGCACGATGGCAGCATTGGCTAGTATGATGATGAGCAACAACAAGAAGAAAGAAAGAGTGACGTTGTTTCCACAAAGGTTCCTTGTTTTACTTGCCTCATAAACCACTCAATGGGTCAAATAACCCCCCTGTATCTGGAAAAGATTTGCTCTTATTTG
The DNA here is from genome assembly GCF_014529385.1 of Adiantum capillus-veneris. NCBI lineage: Eukaryota > Viridiplantae > Streptophyta > Polypodiopsida > Polypodiales > Pteridaceae > Adiantum > Adiantum capillus-veneris. The sequence goes on from NC_140932.1 coordinate 157,722,515, forward strand.
GTTGACTTCAGTGTGTTACTCTCAAAGCTTGTAGAAAATGCTGTATGGAAATAACACGGCAATGATGGTCGAAATCTCGTCAATGCAACCAAGGTCCATGCTAGTGAGCAGCATTTTTGGTAAAGGAGGTTCCAAAGGAATATCAACCATCTTCATTCCCAACTTTGTCAAAAGCTCTTCCTCATCCAAGACTCCTAAACTATAGCCACATCCATAAGTGGAAGAGCAATAAATCATTAATGCCAACAATCTTAAGCCGCAAAGTTGTATTGCCTGGATTTATTCTTTGCATTTTAGGCAAAGTTATTGGTAACACTTCATTTGTGTATGATTTCATTCTTTTATCATGCTTGATGAATCACATCAAAGGCCGGCATGCCTCTTTTGAGTGAACCACTTGGCTTACTTGGGTTAAGAACTATTCTTGTGAGAGAAAAAGCTGTTTTCACACAATGTTTTGCACATCACAACTGTGTAATATGCAAGGAAAACAATTAACATGAATGAAACCTAGTAAGAAATTCTTAACAACTAAGAAGAATATTGCATACTTTTCCATCATTGAAGACCAGTGATTCAGGTGGGTGAAACTCAATGCTACTTTTATGGTCCATCTTTCACACACGAGAGAAAATCCTGACGTGGGAATAATTATATACATATTACATGATTCAGAAGAGCTGCCTATGTTTTCCAATTTATATATTGTAAATTTTATACTTCTTTTTAAAAGATATCTTAATCACAATAAATCCTAAACTAGCCCTTTCTCAGCAATAAATGCACTTGTATGTTGCTAAACCTACACAAACATCTTGCAATTAGCCACCATGAGCCAAATGAAAACAAGTATGAGCCGAGGACAAACGCTAGGCATCACCATACCAACTTGTGAAAGAGAGAGAGAGAGAGAGGGGGGGAATACCCTTGGCATGATGTCGACAACCAGTGAAACGGCAAGTATTGGGAGTGTCTACTTGTTAGCACACGTTCCAAGCACATGATGAGGGGTATGTAGCAAGTGGTGCACCAATCAGATAGTGAAGCTAGCTAGAAATTAGAGAGAGGGAGAGAGTTGCCTGTCCACGTAGGGGAGGGAAAGTAAAATTTTGCCACCCACTTCTATTTTTTGGGGCTTCATTTCGACCTTTTTATTCAAAATGGGCCTAAGAAATTTAACTGCCACCCCACTTAATCTTAGTCTTAGCCACAACCCTAGTTCTTGAAATCCCACCTACAAATTCAATCTTAAGTTTTAAATTTTAAGGTGAAAAGGCCTACAGAATTGAGAGAAAGTCAGTATGAAAACCTTCAAATATATAGTAATACCTCCAAAATTTCCCATAGATAGGTTTTTCAAGTTTCCAGAAGAAAGTATTTTTTGAGCATTGCAAGTGTGGGTGTTAGGATCGACAAGATATCAAAGCAATCCCATAATGAAGGCAATGTTGAAAAAATAAAGAGGATTGGAACTACACAAAACACAATGGACACACACACACACACACACACACACACACACACAAAAACAGAGAATGGACAAAGAATTGGAAGTGCCCAGAGCACAATGGATAGAGAGAGACACCAATAGACATGCTTTTCCCAATATGGACTAAATCCATGATTGGAGAAAGCATTCATGTGCTTTCAATATGCACCAAGAAGAAATACAAGCAGTTTTGTACTACTTTCTTGTAATGTGAGCCACACCATTTTCATTTTCTTTTCAACCACAAACCCTTTAACAATTTCTCATCAATTTTTGGCTACAGGGTGCTGCCCAACCCCCACCAAGGGCTATCATTGCCCCCCCTTGCATCCCCCCCCCCCCCCCCCCCCCCCCAAACACACACACACACAAATGATAGTATTAATAAAAAGTTGAAAAACTAATGTCTTTGCAAGATAAATAACAACTTGAAATTCTCTTCACATCGGCTCACCAAGCGCTCACTCTATCTTGTACTAAACCTTGTAGAATTTTACCAATTTTCTTCGACGCAAGCTCAAAATCTAGCCAACAAAATTGTAGTTTCAGCTTATTAAATTTACAATAAACCCAATTTTTTTACAAGTAATGCATGTAGAAATCCCAATTTCCACAAAAAGAAAAGATGGGTGTAAGGCCAAGGGCAACCCAAGAGGTCACGGACCTAGGCCAAGGGCCTGGACGGCTTAGAATATGGACTGAGGATCCAATTAGATTAGGGCTATGAGCTACACAATCTACACATAGAGTGGTAGGGAGGTGGATCTCCTAAGCTAGTCCCCTGGGTTCTTACAATGGTATCAAGAGCAAGGTTAGTTTTTTGGGGAAAAGGCGTGGTCATTCTATCACTTTGTTTGCATGCTTATGCAATAGGGGGGGGGGGGGGGGGGGGGGGGGGGGAAGACGACGAAGATGACCATGTGCAGGGTCGCTTTGGCAGGGAGGGAATTGGTGCTCAACCTCCACCAAATCGTGAGTTGAGTGTCTTGTTGGGAGCACAAGGTTGAGGGGAGGAAATCCCGTAATGGGTGCACGGTGGGAGGAGCAAAGAATCTCTCTCTCTCTCTCTCTCTCTCTCTCTCTCTCTCTCTCTCTCTCTCTCTCTCTCATTATTTCCTTGTTGCAGAGCCCGCCATCATTGCAAAGGGCATCGTTGCCCATTTGGCCACCCTTAGTGGTTTTTAGGGTCAAGTAGCCAAGGGAGGGTGCCCACGACAGCCCCTCCCCTTAGTGTTTATGAATGAGCTTAACTACACCAACATTTATGAAAGGGGGGAGAGCTCCTATAGCCAGGGCTTCTTGCCATACCCTCATCAAAAAGGAAATGAGAAATCTTGATACATACAATAAAATTCATTGGGCACACCGTTAATCCAGGAGATTTACCAGGTCTTAACTTTCCAATAGTTTCTCTTATTTCCCCTTCTATGAGAGGGAGGTCCAACAGTTTAGCCACATGGCTTGGCACTATTTTTTCCTGATTTGAGAAATTTTTGCTCTGGCATCTGTGATGCATTTATTTCTCCAAGGTAAAGCACAAAAAATATTGGAAAATTAAGACTTGGTAATTTCCAAATTCTCCATTTGGTATGTGGCACACTTACCATCCTTATCAATCAAAAGTGGGATAAAATCCCTTCACTTTTTCTTCTTTAAAAGAGAAAAAATTTGATGATTAGGGTTTTATATTTTTCCAACCCAAAATTACCTGGTCCAAGCAAGGGCACCCTGGGCTTCTAGCAGCTCTTCCTTCCTAAGTTGGGCTTTCAGAGTACTAAGCTCAAGGGATGATAGGTCATTAAGAGAATTTGATTCAAATAATGAAGTATGCTTGCTTATCATCATTCTTCTCCGAGATCTTAACTCCTTAGCCCTCCTTTTAAAATTGATTTAGGCTCTCTGAGTGTGCTTAGTGGCCTCTTCCCAAGCAGAAAAATCATTACAATGATTGTTGAAAGCACATTCAAAAATCTGTCTGACTTTGTCTTTGACGATGCAATCTTAAACAGAAAGTTGTCTAAGTGAGGCCAACCAGCTTTAAAAGTATACTCTTCTTTATGCATCTAAAAAACCGAAGGTTTATGATCAGACAGTAATAAAGAAGAGTCAGCTTTGAAACTCACCGATGGGAATGAAGGAAATTGGCTAACATATACATCCTATCAAGCTTTGCTGACCTGAAACAAGAGACATGTTGGTTGTTGACCCAAGTGAAACATGATTCTTCAAAAGTGTCCAATAGTGTCAATTTGTCAGCCAAATGGTCCAACTCTACTTCTCTATGCCCTAAATAGTTTGCCTAATAGATTTAAATCTGTCATTCAAAGTTGTGACCATATTAAAGTCCCCAGTGATCAGAAGGGGATCCTTTAAAGCAATAAGCTATGTCCATAGCATTGATTTCTCTGAAGTGGACTTAGAAGCATAAAGACTAACAATTTTGTAATCAACGGTTCTTTTAATGTAATTACTATCCAATTTCCTTTTTGGCCAATATGAACTTCAAAAATTGACTTCTCATGTTTTGAATGAACTCCAATGACAGCTCCTCCTCTACCTCGAAAATGGTTAGTGAAGTATTATTTATGTTTCCTGCTAATTTTAGGAAGGTTAGTATCAAAATCATATAGTCCTTTGCAGTTAAGAGAAAAACCAGAAGTGGAAGAACTCATTTTTATGAGATTTGGGAGGCTTCACAAAAGAGACCGAGGCCCTATTAGGGTCATAGATTTTTTCTGTTTTCCTCTTGGACTTGTTGCCTAAGTGAGGTAATGTCTCCTCTTCTGCTCGTGTCATGAGAATGTCAACAGAGTTAGAGGGGGATTGAGATAACTTGTTAAGCTCTAGATTGTCATGTTCTTGGAGCTCTTTGACTAATGTGTGAGGGGCTGCATCTATATGAGTCCCTTCTTCATAGGCATTGATTGTTGATATGGAGTAGCAAGCCTTCGATAAAGTGCCCATAGCTAGATTGATGCGTAGATTGCAGGCGATGGGGGTAATCGCAGAGTTGATTTGGGGGATCATGGCTCTATACAGGTCAGTGATGGAGCATGTACGTACTCCAAAGGGGATTCTTAATTTTGGGGTGAAACAGGGTTGCCCACTCTCTGCTACCCTCTTTGGCATGAGTTTTTTGACTACATTGAGAGGGATGGTGATACATTGCCTAGAGCTAGATTGATGCAAAGACTGCACGAGATGGGGGTACACCTAGAGTTTATTTGGGGGATCATGGATCTATATAGGTTGGTGGGGGGCATGTACGCTTCCAAAGGGGAATTTTGATTTGGTTCACCCTACTATTGAGGTGAAATAGGGCTACCCGCTCTCTCCTACACTATTTGGCATGAGGTTGAGACATATCTCTCTCGCTTCTCGACAATTTTTTTCAAACTCGGATTGGGATGGTTGTTTTGAGACGCAATTTCCACAAGTGGTTTTTGTTTCATTCTCGGCAATTCATGCCTATCATGGTTTAGCAAGAAGCAGCCTATTGTGGTTACTTCTAGTTGTGAGGATGAGTACAAGGCAATCTTCACATGTACGGTTGAGTGTGTATGGCTCAAACGCCTTATGGCTGATTTGGGTGTTGGACAGGACACTTCCAATATTATCTGCACTAACAGTCAGAGCGCATTGGCAATTGCGAAGAACCCAATTTTTCATGCTCACACAAAGCACATTGAGGTGAATTATTACTATGTTAGAGAGAGACTCTTAGCAGGAAAGATTAGCTTGGCTTATATGCTAACACAGGACAACCTTGCATATCTTTTCACAAAGGCATTGCCTTGTGAGGGAGAGAGGAGACAAGGAGGCCCCTCCCTCCTCCTTTGTTGACTTACACTTCATTATTGGCCACCCTATTTTCAAACTATAGATCCTTAAATAAAGTAGGTGGAGCCCCATGGGAAGAAAATCATGGGAAAGGAAGATGCTCTTGGCTCCACTAATGCTTGACCATAATACACCCTCTTGACCATCCATCCCATGGCAAGCTCCCGCCAAGGATTTATGCAAAACTTCAAATCTTCAAGCGTCGGTTTGTGCGCGATGCACTCAAAAACTTATCATCGAGCGCATCCCAAGAGAGAGGTGGGCCAATTGCTTTAGAACTTCTAATGGTGTCCTTATGCCATGTTAGAGACCTATGAAGACTCTCTCTTGTAGGTGTTTAACCCACCTATTAAGTTCTGTAGAGCCGATGATAACTTCTCCTCCCTCAACACTTTGGGTTTGAGTGTTAACATTTGTTGCTTCATTAGGACAATTCTCAAATGATTTTGCACTACATTCCCTGCTTACTTCTTCTTTAGCTGCACGATTGGTTTCCATCTGAGGACTGGCACTAGTGTTTTGCATGTGGGGGTTATTTTGAATGTGTTCCCCATCTTGATTAGGGTTTTAAATGTTTTGCCAGACATTAGAAATGACTGCAAAATGACTACTCTCAAAATGGGGGTTAGGGCTTACCTGGATGGGCCTCTAGCCTATATCCCCAAGACCAGGCCCAGGCCTCAGTCTTATGATAAAGTAAAAACACTACTATATATATAGACTACCCCCTCAAGAGGAAGGGAGGGCATGTGGGACAAGTCCTTCAAGTCCTCTACCCTTCCCTTCACACTTACACCCTTGGACTTAATAATTTTAAACTTCTTTTCGACTAGAAAAAGACTATTTTTTAGGATTCTGAGGGCCTTAAGTAACTGAATCAGGGGTTGTAAAGCACCGCACATCCCTCTAACCAAGACGCTTGTTTGGAGCTATCACACGCCATAATCCATGGCTTGGTTTTTAAAAAAAGGACAAAAAAAAATAAAAATTTTGAGAGTAAATTTGGGTTGCAAAACACCCAAAAAACTAGGTGAGCGGCCTTCAAGGGCAGTCAGCAACACTTCTAGGGTGTTGAGATCACATGCACCTACGCTCTGGTCGTGTGCTAGAGGATGATCATATAGGGAGTGTCTCCATTTACGCGGTTATTCCTCCACATTAGGCTCTAGGCCCTCAACAAGAACCAAGGTGGTACCACTCAGGACCCACATATTGCATCTAGTGACTCTTCCTCTAACTACGACATCATGAAAAGCTACCCGACACCCAATCCCGATAGTTCAAGCCAAGACATGCATGCCATGGGCCCACGGTCCGGGTCGATTGAGCGTGTTTAGCAGCTTGAAAGAGACTTTTAGTAGAGCCACTCGCTCCGAATGGAAGTAAATTCACCATTCATGAACAATGTAGATCCCAAGGAGAGTGTGCATGTGAATATTCCATTCACTTCACTCCCTGACTCTTCAGAGTTACTCCCCTCGGAGGTTATATTACCTAATGGTAGAAGCCTTGCCGAAGTGCAAGAAGTTGATCGATATATCCTTGCAGCTAGGAAAAAGGAAATTGAAAGCTTACGCAAGGCAGAGAAATGGCAACACTTAAAGGCAAAGGCCCCTATGTGAACATACATGCTAGTCGAGCAATTGAGTGCTCCTAAATTAGCAACCACTAAGGGTCAAACCATAGAGAGCCACATTGCATCTAGTTCAATGGACACCCCTAGCACCTCAATCCTAGATGGAGCGTTTCTAAATAAAAATTGGGAGTATGAACTACAAATGGAGACTTTAAACGACCTATACACAAGTCACACCTATCATGTGGGTTCGTTAGATATTCTACAATCCACATCAAGTGCTACTAGCGTAGAGGAGAAACAACAAAGAGTTTGTGATGTCATCCATAGGGTTATTGAGATGGAAAGACAGAATAGAGGGATCCACATGCCTTCAACGGGTCTCATGAGATTCTTGAAAACTACGGGTGCGTTGCGTTCTCTCTCTCTCTCTCTCTCTCTCTCTCTCTCTCTCTCTCTCTCTCTCTCTCTCTCTCTCTCTCTCTCTCTCTCTCTCTCTCTCTCTCTGGGTGTTAGCGGCCACCTTAAGCCATGTCCCCTTTTTCCCTCTCTCTCTCTCCCCCTACCGGCTGGTCGTAGGCACTTGGTAGCAGATGATGGAGATATGGTTGTATATGGAATTTCTACCGACATGGCAGTTAAATTTATTGATGTATGTGAAAAAGACATCCAGGGCTTGAGGGATGTTTGTCGGTTTTAAGCCCTAGTACGCCATGTGCAAAAGAGGGGTTTGATGCACTTGATTCTAATGAAGATCACTTTCTTGTAGTAGAGGAGCTGATGAACACACAGGAGCAGAGCTTACCTGACCAAATGCAAGATAAAACTCTAGGTGCGCCGCATGACGGTCTTCAGGACCTTGATGCCTCTGGCAATGCACAAGCTTTTGCGAATAGCTGAAATTTTTACTGGGAAAGTTGCTTGCCCAAAGCAAAGCGCAAAGTAAGGTAATTTGTGCTCTTGGAGATAGGCTTGAGATGCTTGCATATAGCACCAATAGCTCGATCGCCAAAACAAGTCACAAAGGGAGAAAAGGAAGCTAAAGAATGGATCTAGATAGCATGAAAAGTGTTGCAAATATCAATGACATTGTCAAAATTGCATGTATATTAAAGAGGCAGAATTTGCAATTTGGTAGAATGCACACTGGGGTGACAGTTTACACAGAAAGGAATTTCCTTGTATAAACTTTTGTTGTCTCTAATACAATGCTCGAGTACAAATTAAACATTAGTGTCCAAGGATGCCCGACATTGTGAGATATCCGAGGATGTACTGCATGCCTGCAGAGCATAGTCAAAGTCCACCTCTATAAATGGTTGTACGGGACATATCCCATGTCGTGCTAGAATAGTCATGATCCTCAAATGGAGCCTCCACCAATGTTGTGATGGCCCTCATAGACGAGGGCGTCTATCTCTCCCAAGCTCAATGGCTATGTCAGTCAATATACCTCTGTCAGTATAGCTCTCCTAAGCTCAATGGCTCTTTCAATCAATATACGTCTGGTATAGGTGGACTCTAAAGTCCGCTCAATATACCTCTGTCAGTCTAGCTCTCCCAAGGTCAATGGCTCTGTCAATCAATATACCTATGGTATAGGTGGGCTCTAAAGTATGATGTGAAGCTTGTTCATCTGACTGTTGAGTCTATGCTCTAAAGAAGTCAACGATCTCCCTTTGTGAACGTCTCCCACTATCTAATCTCCTCAAGAGACTCTCCATGTGTCTACGCAACTCTAGCAAAAACAACCTCAGTCATCTTTGACTTTGATATCTCATGACTCTAGCTAGTGGTCTAAAGCCCAATTTGAATTGATAGTGAAAGTAATCTCATATCTCATAGCATATAGGAAAACAACATATGTGATGTAAGTCTATCTTTGGCTCTATATGATACAAGTGGAAAATCTTGGCATCTATTGGTATTTTCCTAAATCTGCAAGTCTCAATATCTAGTTGATGCGATGATGTGCACATCTAACTAATAGCACATCGTATCCCATTGGATAAATGAATGTCCATATAAGCAAGTCTAATCACATAGCCATCCTTTGTTAGCTCGAGAAGATGCTCTCTGTAGAAATCCATCTTTGTGCCAAGCTCTTGTGTTGGCTCTCTCCAAGTTCTCTTAGTGTCTACCTGAATCATATCATGTCTAATGGGGCGGTAATGTCCGTTTGTGTGATGGACAAGGAGGGTGCATTCACACGCACACACACAGGGTATATAAAAAGGAGGAGGGGGGAGGGGGGGGGGGGGGGGGGGGGGGAGAGAGAGAGAGAGAGAGAGAGAGAGAGAGGATTATGTGTGTGTGTGTGTGTGTGAGAGAGAGAGAGAGAGAGAGAGATAGATAGCGGGAGACAAAAGGGGAGAAAGAGAGAGGAGATAGAGGAAGGGGAGAGGGAGAGTAGAAATATAGCTCACTCCTATTGTGTGTGTGTGTGTGTGTGTGTGTGTGTGTGTGTGTGTGTGTGTGTGTGTGTGTGTGTGTGTGTGAGAGAGAGAGAGAGAGACAGAGAGAGAGGGAGGGAGGGAGGGAGGGAGGTAGCGGGAGACAAAAGGGGAGAGATAGAGGAGATAGAGGAAGGGAAGAGGGGGAGTAGAAAAAAAGCTCGCTCCAAAAACTGAAGTGAGCTTTTTTTCTAGGTTTGGTGAGTTGGGAAATATGTGCCAAAGGCTCACTCCAAAGCTCGCTCCAAACCTCAACTCCCAACAACTCACCTAGTTGGCACTCTTACTTAAGGATTTTTCTATGTCCACTAGGTCGATGACATGATCCGCAGGTCGTTCGGGAGAAAGTATATGGGGAAGATCATCCTAGAGAAACAAGTGTTCAAACTTTTCAAACAACTCACAATACCTATCAGCAATACCCAAGTTCCGTGATGTGGGGTTGATATAGATGACTGCCACCACTTGGGATCCTCTGCGTAGCTCTCTTTTAGCCTGACATGAGAAATGAAATGGAGAGAGGGAATGATGCTCTCGCCTCTGGCTGCGACACATTATCGTTATTGAGAAGCGTAAACTTCTCCCAATTAATAATGGGCTTAAACCTGAAAAACCACTTAATGTCCAAAATGATCACATCTTGCAAGTTTAGATACTACAAAACTATGAGTAAATTGAGTTTTTTGAATGACAAATTTGACATCATTAACTTCTTGAGAGATTGACATGTCCATGCCTTTAGAAAACCCTTGCACAAATAGGGTGGGGATAGGAGAAGCTTGAAGGCGTCACTATAACATATGTGCGGTATTATCGCTCACATTATCGCAAAAAAACAAACAAATTTGGAATATGAAAATTCCCGTATGCAGAAAAGACCGCGGCAACATTTGCGATAATGGTCTAGCGGTAACAGTCGCGGTAATGGCTGCGGCTATATTTCCACGTCTATTACCGCGTCGTTTACTGCAAGCATACCCTCGACAGTTACCGCATCGATGTTATCGCAGGCATTACCGCGGGCGGGTTTATTATAAAAAAACAGATGACTGTTTAGATTGTCCTTTGCAGGACCATCCAAAAGGTCATCTATTTTTTTATTTGTTTAAGATATTTTACAAAATTATTATTAATTACAACAAAATATCACAATTGGACAATACATTGAGCCAAAAAAAGATTGATAATTTCATTTACATAAGTGGAATTACAATTGGGGGAGGTATTGAGCCAAAAAATGATAGGTATTGCATTTACATAAAGGGCAAAAAAAAACCCGCGTGTACAAAATAGAGTATGGTCATGTGGAATAGGGCAAACGGGGCCCGCGTATACAAAATAGAGGATGCTCATGGGGGAGATGGCGGCATTTCGCGTGGAACTCCTTGACTTTGCAAAACCAGAAAAAGAAACAATTAACACTTTGTTATTTAATATTTGATATAAAATCAACAATTTGATTATTTAAATAAGATTAAACTTACATGTTGCAGACTTCTGCACGCATTTTTGAACTCCTCTCAAGAGATCATTTGATTTTCAAACAACCAACACCAAGTTTGATACTCGGTATGGTTCTCTCTATATCTTTGCACATCTCTGGTCGGGCGACTCATGGTAATGTTATACTGACAAAAAATAGCAACCAATTAATTAAATGAAAAACATTAGACTTTTTACAATAAAACAAGTATTTTTTACTTAGATATTTGTCTTTCCAAGCCGTTTTTCCTCCCGAACCATAATGCGTAGGAGTCTGATGGGATCTGGCCTCAATTTGACGCGTATACATCCTCGCACCCTTTGCCCTTTCGTCCTCTTTCTCGCCCATAGCTGTCTCCCACTCCACATCATGGACATTTCCTGGCCGATAGCTATGCTCTGGGGACTCCATTGTCTTCTTTGCAGCTCTCCTCACACTAGATTTTTTGTTCTTGAGAAATGTTTTGACATGCTCTTGCAACCATTACCTGGAGAATTGTTGCCCCTCAGGGTTGGGGAAACGCATGTGCATGGTTGTCTCTATATATGTGAGGTTGTAGGGATCTTGCTGATCAAATTTGAGAAAACAATTGATATATGTGGAGTGGATTAATTGGTTGACGTGTGTGCGGAATCTCCTGCCCTGCGCTGTCCCGAGATCCACCATACCTCCTTTATGAACCTGGTAGTATAACCCGCGAGCATCTGGTGAAGGCATGTCACGGTCCTCATCTTCTGTTGGAGCAGGGAGCGGTGACTGTGGAGGAGAATCTGTAGTACTCCCCCCCCCCCCCCAAAACAACAACTAGCTCCGCTCCCTCGTCGAGATCGACCGGCGCTAGCGCGCGAGCTGCCCTGACGCTAACTACCAGAAGAGCGCCGACGTCAATCTGGGACAGAAGGTGGGATAGGTGATGGATAGGTGGACGCCTGTGGCGTTGAACCCTGTGGCGTCGCACCCAACGGCGTCGGACCTTGGGCGTTGGACCCTGTGAAGGAAAACTTGAACCTGGAGCTGTAGCTGGAAAACTCTGCAGGTATGGAGTGTCACCAGTCGGAGTAGAGACCTCTGATAATCCAAAAGCTGCTAGCTGCACCGGTGAATAGCGCTACGTAAGGGTCTGCTGCGAACCTAACCACTCAGCCCGAAGACGCAATGCCCTCTCCACATCTGGATCGATCACAGGTACGGCAACGAACCCACCAAGAGCGTCCTGAAACCAGTCGAACCCTGATGATGACTGCTGAGGCGACGGCTGTGAATGATAGGCAGAGAGAGCGTCGGGATATGACATCCCGTCCGCCATGAAATCCTCAATGCTGCGAAAGCGTGGTGTGGAAGAAGAAGACATGGTCTGCATTTATTACGACAAAGATTAAACTAGGGTATAAAATTCGAATATATGATTAAAAATTTACACATTGATTTTTTTCAAACATTGGATTTTTTAACATTGGATTCTCTTTAGTATCCAATGTTGAAAGAATCCAATGTGGAAAGAATCCAAGGTGTGTTTACAACCTATAAAAGAGTCTTGCAAAGCCTTGAGTGCTAATAAGATATTAGTGTGTGTATTGACTAATAAGAGATTATTGTGTTTATGATTAGTGTGACCGATTGCGCGATCACTTGGACGGCCATTGGGACCTAATACGTCACCTACGACTTAATCATGGAGGTATGTTTATGTTTTTGTGTTGATTACTGTTAATTTTAACATAATTAGTGTTGACTTGTGTAATTGGCTTGTGCACACACTAATTAGTGTGTGCATTAGATTGTGCACACACTAATTAGTGTGTGTTAATATACACTAATTAGTGTGTGTTAACATACACTAATTAGTGTGTGCATTGGCTTGTGTAATTGGCTTGTGCACACACTAATTAGTGTATGCATTGGCTTGTGTAATTGGCTTGTGCACACACTAATTAGTGTTTGTTAACATACACTAATTAGTGTGTGCATTGGGTTGTGCACACACTAATTAGTGTGTGTTAACATACACTAATTAGTGTGTGCATTGGCTTGTGTAATTGGCTTGTGCACACACTAGTTAGTGTTTGTTAACATAAACTAATTAGTGTGTGCATTGGCTTGTGCACACACTAATTAGTGTGTTAACATACACTAATTAGTGCGTGCATTGGGTTGGGTAATTGGTTTGTGCACACACTAATTAGTGTGTGTTAACATACACTAATTAGTGTGTGTTAACACACACTAATTATTGTGTGCATTGACCAATGCACACACTAATTAGTGTCATGATTGGCCAATCACATTGGTCAATGCACACACTATTTAGTGTGTGATTAGTGTGTGCATTGCACACTAATTAGTGTGTGCATTGGCCAATGCACACACTAATCCCAAACTAATTAGTGTGTGCATTGACCAATCACATTGGCCAATGCACACACTAATCACACCCTAACCCAAATTTAACATATTAGATTTTGCAAGTAATAAATTTAACAAATTTGATAAATTTAACAAGTTTAAATTTTGCAAGTAACTAATAATTAACAAATTTAGGTTTTGGTGTGTCTTTACTTACACTAATTAGTGTGTGCATTAGAATAATGCACACACTAATTAGTGTGTGTAAAGAACACATGCACTAATTAGTGTGTGTAATTAGTGTGTGTGTGTGTGTATGCATGTGTGTGCATGCGTTTGTATGAGTGTATGCATGTGTGTATGCGTGTGAAAAAATCAAAAAACATAACAACAAAACTTACATGGAATTGAAGAGCTTGTTGGGAGAGGGTAGAAGAGTGTAGGAGAGTGGAAGAGTAGAGATGGTGGAGAGTAGAAGAGTAGAGATAGAGGTAGAGCTCAAGGTTGTGAGGTTCGCGCTCTCGGCTTCTGTGGAGAAGACGATGAAATTCGAATTTTAGGGCTTTGAACTTCGCGGGGCACGCGGGTGCCCCTATTTATTAAAAAAATTGAAATTTTAATTTTCGCGCATATTACCGCGAGATCTACCGCCTGCATTACCGCGTTCATTTCCGCCTCTATTATCGCGGCGCAATTTCGGGCCATACACACAGATGGCCACGTTCTGACATTATTACTATTGATCCTCAAAATCTATTGGTACTATGTTTTTTATAAACTATATATAAAATGAACGTATTCTTAGTACTTTGAAAATGACATTTTTACCTAAAAGTTTAATTTTTACTTTTTACTGATATTTTGTGCCCCTATTTTTTCGTAATTTGATTTTAATTAGTGTATGTAATTTATTAATATAGGTTTCTTGGGATGAGTTTGGCCCGTCCACTGAACCGGATAGATCACGGTGGTTGGTCGAGCGATTACCATGCCCATGCGTGCGGTGCAAATGCGTCATTGCTCGACTTCAACGAATATGCTTGAGCCATGTAGAAGATTTTGGACTATGGGACGATCCTCGTAAGCGTGCACGGATGGAAACAAACGATCCGCGAATTGTAGCGGCTATTGACGTCACCCCTCATTGGCGTATGGTTGGTGGAGGAGGGGAAAGGAGGGTGGAAGAGCGCATGCGCGAGGCATCCATTAGAGAGGGAGGAAGCACATCAAACCAGCCAACTGCTTCTCCCTTTACGAGTGACCACATCCCATCTCCTTACGTGGATGCAGAAGGCGACCATTTTCATAGAATGGTTGAGGATCTCCTTGCACGAGAGGAGGAGCATGAACCAGAGTGTGCATGCGAAGAAGCTTCCGAAAGAACGAGGAGTGAGCTACTCGATTTGGCACACATGGCACTATATGATAGATGCTCTTACTCCATTTTAAGGGCATCTCTCGAAGTCCTTAACCTTCAGGCGATGTTTGGATGGAGCAATGCTAGTGTCGACGCACTTTTGAGGTATGTATACAGATTGTGAAGGATGCTTGTGGAGTGCATAAATTAGCTTCTAATGTACTTTCTTCTTGTGATAGGTTGCTAGGAAAGATGCTGCCAGCTGGCAATCACATGCCAGAGAATAGACAAAAAGCACGCGAAGTGGTGACTGCATTAGGGATGGATTATGATCGCATTCATGCTTGCGTGAACGATTGTGTGCTCTTTCGTAATGAGCATGCCGATTGTGACACATGTCCATCGTGCGGGGAGCCTAAGTTCAAAGAAGGAATGTAGAGCAACAGAATTCCATGTAAAGTTTTGAGGCATTTTCTACTCATACCTCGCATCCAACACATGTTTAGATCGAAGGGTACGAGCGAGCTTTTGAGTTGGCATGCAAAAAATCACTCCACAGATGGTATTATGAGAGTGCCAGCTGACTCACCAGCATGGAAGTACATAGAGGACACATGGCCAGAGTTCAGGGATGAGCCTCGTCACTTGAGGATTGGGTTAGCTGGTGATGGAGTGAATCCATTTGGGCACCGCTCTACTTCATGGAGCACTTGGTCGGTGGTGGTTGTAAACTACAATATTCCTCCTTGGGAGGCAACAAAAAAGGGAAACATTCTACTATCACTTCTCATTCCAGGAAAGCACAAGGTAAAAAACATGGATGTATATATGCAGCCTCTTATTGATGAGCTTCAAGAACTATGGAGAGGCATAGATGTCATTGACATTTCATGGCCACCACGAGACCGCAAAGCCGTCATCAAGTGCATCCTCATGTGGACCATGCATGATTACCCAGGATTTGGAGAGGTATCTGGTAAGTATGCACATGTTAATTGTACTCTTTGCTTTAGGTTTATCATCTCATGTGTAACGTTTGGTTACCTCTTGGCAGGATTGGCAACATCTGGACATAGTGTGTGTCCCACTTGTGGCCCTTCCCTTGTGACAGAGAGACCTCCTCTTCTTGGGAAGGTGATCTATCCCAACAACCATCGCTTCCTACCTCCTTCACATCGTAGATATGCTCCCCCTATCAATGGAGTGCAGCCGTTCCATTGGAACATGGCTGATTGGGCGAAGCATTGGGAGGAGCATCATGGTACCTCACCGCCTCCCAATGGGTTGCCAAAGGGTATGTCGAGGTACTCAATCTTCTTGTCGCTCCCCTATTGGGCTTCGTTGAAAATTCAGCACTTATTGGACCCTATGCATGTATTCAAAAATGTTGGGCAAGCTATCTGGGATCACATATTTAGCAAGAAGGATTCATTGGGTGCTAGGGAAGATTTAAGAGCCATGAGACGTCTCCCCCCTTCAGCCACGCCCCGCATGGGGGAGCGAGGAAAGATGATTCTCCCAAAAGCACCGTGGATAATGTCAAAGGTAGACCAAGAGCGGACAAAGCAAGTTATTGCATCCATCAGAACTCCAACGGGATATATGCGGTCACTCAAAGGTGCTTTCACAAAAACCAAAAAGGGTGGCTGCACTCAATTGTATGGATTGAGATCCCATGATTGGCATAAAATCCTTCAGGTAAGAGTAGAACAGTTTGTGGTGTCTATGTGTCCTTATATATAGGTTGACATTCACTAAGATGTTTTATTGTTTGTAGTTTGTACTTCCCATAACTATTAGTGGTTATGGGGACACTAAGGTGAAGGCTGCAATATTCAAAGTGGGTGAGATTGTGAGGTAATGGGCTTTTTTCAAGTACTATATCATGTTGTGCATGCATGAACAATGGAATTTTTTTTCATCTACTATATTATTTGTGCCCTATAGATTTGTGAGCTCCAAGGAGATAGAAGTAGAAGCCATACCAGTAGCCCATCAGCTAGCAGTAGAGGCAGTGTGTGCTATTGAGGATGCATTCCCACGTACAATCCTTGTTAGCCAAATACACCTATTGCTTCACCTTGTTGAGGAGATTGCCATTTGTGGGGTGGTTCACTCTAGATGGATGTTCTTCTTGGAGAGATTCTTGAAGACTTTAAAGGATTTTGTTAGATTGAGGTCACAACCGGAGGTATGCAAAATCAATACAATATAGATAGCATTTATATGCTATGGAGTTACTAATAAAAATATGTGGTTTTAATGTTTTCAGGCGAGCATGGCAGAAGGTTGGGTGGTGCAAGAGGCATTTGTGTATGTCTCACAGTATCTCAGCACAGTGGATCCATCATTGCCTCGTCTGTGGAGTGAAGAAGAGGATCCTAGGAAGCACTCAACCATTCCCAATGGAAAAGGCTCACTCTTGGTCATGGATAGAGAGTTTCATGCCATAGTCAACAACTACTCTTTACTCAATGCCACTATCATGACCAAATGGGTCAATATATACTTGGAAGCCCGCGCAGCTAGAGAAAGGGATAGAGATGCATGGAAGAGGTCCCATGGAGGTAGACGTGTACCTCCTTTTCCTAAAGAGCTTGCAAAATATCCTGATTTGATTCAAGTAGAGTGGATCCATAATGCCATTACCAATGCCAAAGCACAAGGAGAACAAATAAGCCCTAAATAATGGGAGTATGCGCGAGGATGCTTGCGCAAGGTGAGTGTGTATATGTTATGTATGCATGTATGCAAATCACTTAATGAAATGCGATGTAACCTCTTATGCATTGTGATTTGCAGGGTCTCATTTTCAACTCCATTTGGTCCGAAGGCCGACATTTTTGCACCCGCAAGATAGATGAGCGTCGGACCACTAATGATTGTGGCGTGATGGGAAACTTTGACACAACAACAGATGAGGTCAGATATTGTGGTACTATAGAGATAATAATCAAAGTCGATTTCAGATCTTTTCACAAATTCCTCTTTGAGTGCCGATGGTTTGCGGGTGAGGTCAAAAGAGATGAAAATGGGCTCATTATGGTGGATTCCACCCAATTCCATCGGGGAAAAACTGACAACTTGGTGTATCCTAGTAGTTGCGAGCAGGTAATTTGGGCTATGTGCAATTAACTTAAATTAAAAATTTAATATATGTATATCAGCTTATTCTTTGTGTGTGACGTACAGGTCTTTTATGTGCCATGTATATATTAAAGAAGACTTTGGTATGTCATTCCAGTCACGCCGCGGGGTAGATCTATATTTGCAGAGACGGACATTGAGCCAGTAATTGATCCCATCATACCATCACCACAAGATGCAGAGGAAGATGTAGTAGAAGTTGAAGAAGGTCAGCCAAGCCTTGCAAATAGTCATCTTGAGGAGGAGGAAGAGGGAGAAAGCGATGATGATTCTACAAGAGGTGATGGAGAGGAGGAAGAATCTCTAAAGTTGTTTATTGATTTGAATACTATCGGTCTAAATATGGATCCTAGTGCTTGTAGAGATCTTATATAGGATGAGAATTAATAAAACTCTCCATTCTTTCACTTGGTGTAGTATATGATTAATTTGCAAATGTTTCGTTATGTGCTTATGAATAGTATTTGTAATGGTTTTGTTGTGAGTTCAATGATTTATGTATAGAATTTTTAGAGTGAAAGAGAGATTAAGTGAAGTGAGCAAGCATTCTGGAGAGTGTAGGAGTTGTAGTGTGTAAATACATTTTGAGTTGTATTGGATTTAAATGGAAACCCGCGGAAGAGGGAGAGGGGGAAGGGGGTCTATGGCCTTAGCGATAATGAACACTACAATATTCGCGGAAATGCACGCAGTAATACCTGCGGTAAAATCCCGCTTGAACATCAAAAGGGTTTCTCTCTCCTTATTTTGAATTCCTCTCTCTTGTTTTGCGGTAATGGCCCGCGGTATCTCTCATAGTGCGTGTACATTTCACAAAAGATGCTTTTATGAGATCATGAGAACTTCCAAAATCAAACAACACAACAATCCTTTGACCATTCACATGTCCATAACATTTTATGAGTTTATCCTCTTTGAAAGTCCCCTCTTGTTTAGCTTCTTGGTCTATCCCACTCATAGCATTCACTTGAGGGGGGTAGAGTTAGAAGTTGACGCAATAAAGTTTTCCTTTTTATATTCTTTCTTAGGACATTCCTTTTTCATGCGACCTACAATTGAATAATGAAAGCCCCTACGTTCTTTGGCATACAATGTTTGTTCTGATCTACTTAATTGACCACCTAAAACTCCTTGAGCAATCTTTTCATCAGGTGTGAGTTGAGGTCTATCAGATTTTTCTTTACCCATATCCTTAGATTTATCACTCTTTGCTTGAGATTGACATGGAGAATTAGATTGAGAAAAATAATTGAAAGAGTTCTTTCTATGATTACCATTTCCATCAGAATTCTTGTCCTTAAGATCAGTCAAGAGAGAAAGTGTTAACATTACTTGAGGTCGTCTTGAGCTTAGGCGAGTCCTACCGTGTGGCGAGTGAGCTTTGTCGAGCGAAATAAAATCAGAGTGAGTGAATGAAGATAGAAAATAGTGTGATTATGCAAAAAAAAGTTACTTAGTTTTCTAAAGTTTTTTGTTTAGAAATTATCCTAAAGAGATTTGTGTATATTTGGGAAAATCAATTTTTTCAAATTTTGAGTTCAAACATTTGAGTTTTGTTATGATATTCATAAAAGTAAAGGGATCAAGTAAGTGGTTCTAATTTTTTATGTTCCGATTAAGACAATGTGGAGGAGAGGGAGGACGTGTATCAAAATTATGAAACTGGCTTTATTGGTGGGAATCTATGAAAAGGCTCCCATGACTTTGAGGCGACACTTCGTTTTTCTAAGTAGGGGGTACCAGTTGAATTATATTAAAAAACAAGTAAGAATCTAAGAATAAGCAGATTGAGCCAGCTTCACGTGCGAGAGAAGCAGGGAAAATAGTTTAGGTGGAGGCCATGCGTCTCCTTTTTCGATTTGGGTGCTCGCTCTCATTCTCTTGCATGCACATGATTGCTTGGAGGTGGAAAATATCTCTCTCTCTCTCTCTCTCTCTCTCTCTCTCTCTCTCTCTCTCTCTCTCTCTCTCTCTCTCTCTCTCTCTCGCAACAGGCATGTGTCTGTGCTAAGCATCGAGGGTGTTTCAGTTTCAGCCCTTAGCATTCCAGTCGTGAGAAGCGTGCAAGGAAAAATGTGAACAATTACAGGAGGCAGGAGACATTGGCCGAGAAGCGAAGAGAGAGGAGAGAGACGAGGGGGATGCACTCATGATGCACAGAGAGAGGCATAGAGCTGCGGGGTGGGGGCAGAGGTGAGACGGCGGTTCCATGCAATGGATGGTGGTGTCATGCAAAGGTGGGTGGCAAGGAGCCGGATATTCCCCTAAAACACGTTATTATTTTTAAAAACCACCCAGTAGTATTTTTCCTTGTCTATTAATATGAGTGGAAGAGGGAAAATGCATAGGGAACAGTGGAGAGAGAGAGAGAGAGAGAGAGAGAGAGAGAGAGAGAGAGAGCCTGACCTCTTTTCCATGTCGGCCCGATGTAGGTCTCAATGAGGGCTTCCAAGATGGGCAAACTACACACACACAAGGACGCGAGCTCCTTTGTATGGGACACACACAATCTCCCCCCCCCCCTCTCCTTTCTTCATGTGCAAACGTAGAACATGGCAAAGAAGGAACCCGTGGGGAGCGGGTGAAGTGATCTACATGGTGATGTGGGAGGGAATCACAAAAGATTCCTGGTAACTAAATGTGCAAAGAATAGGGTAGGTAGGTTCAACATTTTTTGGGAGAGAATCTCAAGTGATTCCCCTTGAGTTTGAAGCAAAAATTGGGATCTAGATCTAAATTCACTATGGTGCTAGCAAATCATGCGGAGAACTATCATAGATAACTACTACCGTGTTTGATGTTGAGTACGAGGCAGAGCAGATGCATGGGCGTGCAATCTAACGAGGGGAAACTAGATCGAGAGAGTTCACTTTAAGTGGGCAGTTTGATGAGACAAAAATCTGATACTTTGTTAGTATCAGACTTTTTAACAACAGTAAAATAAGATGTAAATTGATGCAACCAAGAATAAATAACAATAGCATCCATCTTATCGTCATACTTATTGAACGTGATCTTCTGGAGAATTGGTTCATTGGGTCCTCCGTGTAGCATCCATCGGTCACCTCCACGATGGTTTTTGCAAGCTTTTCATAATCGGCTCCAAAGAAGGAGAATCGGGTCCCACCGCCAAGGGAGATGAGATCACACATGGTTGCCCTTTCTTACCTACGCACATCGGTTTTTAGCCTCATGCTCCCGGCTATAGGCCTCGGCGTTTGTCTCACTCTCGTCTATGAGCCTCGGCTTCGACCGCCAATCGACGTTCCTCTCACTCCACCGCTTCCGTACACTCTAATCGATGTGTCTCCTCCGCTTCCATACGCTCTTGTCATCAAGCTTCGTCTTACCGCATTATCATCTCCATCATCATGCACATCATAGCATCCATGGGATTTGGTGACAAAGAGGGGAGATAGGGAAAGGACTCATGGGAGGATCCGTAGGTGGAGCTTGCTCGCCTTCTTGAGTAGCGGATGTCTCCATACCGCTACGAGTCTTGACCATGCAAGGATTTCTCCTTTTGGTTCAAGAAAATTCACAGGCTAATCTTTGGGAGACTATATATCCCCTCGTCAACACACCTCGCATGCAACACCAGATATACAATCGGTTGCTATTTTCTGACGCTCAAGGCGCACGGTTCTTCACGCAACGGTAGGATTGCCGTTCCAAGAGAGGGAGGAGTATACATTGGAGAGTTGCCAACACAACCAAAAACACGAGAGGAAGAAAAACTTTTTGAGGATTAACGGATTAGTACAAAATCTTCAAAGTTCTGATACCAATGTTAGGTGCAACGGAATTAAAATGGTGAAGATCTAGTTTTACACTTCTACAATCCTTTACTTCTTTCCTTGCGTTAGTGACTCCTTTTAGCCTGAATGATGGTCTTTTACCTTTCCCTGAGAGAGGGAATGAGAGAGTGCAGTAGAGATGTGGAGGGAGAGAGAAAAAGAGAAGGAGAATGAAACCAGATGTGGTCCGAACCAATCCTCTCAAGGACCCACCCACACCGTTGCCGATGTGATATTTGCTTTAGATTGCATAATGGAATGTACAAACAATCCAATACCTGAAGTGTAGACTCTACTGACTCGAATGATGACTATCGTTGCGGCAATTCCTCAAGATGAGGCACCTTCAAGGCTGATTTGATGCACTTTTGGATCTTTCTCGATGTGGGACTACGGATGGCACTCCCAATGTGAGAGGAATGAAGGACTGAAAACGCAAATCTCAACCATGCTGATAATGGACAGCAATGGAGCAATCAATGCCGACAAGGGAATGGCCAATGATTGATCGCTTAGTCCTTGACTCCCTTTATAGAACTGAAAATTGTCTTACAAATTTCCTTAGGCTTAAGTAAGGGAATCCATCCACCACAACAAACAAATAAATCATTAGAATGATTTATTGAAAAGTTAACCCGGGGGAGGGTGGGTGAAACTATCAGACATCTACCACCCGGAATTCGATTGACGTAGAGAATGGCTCGTTGAATTTCTCTAACCTAGAACTATATGCATATCATGCAAGATGCCCACCGTAGTGTGTAATAACACTTGTCAAAACGCGTGTACAACCATTTATGCAAGAGGGTTCCAAAATTGGAAAACCTAATCTAATGAACTCGTCCGGACATGCAAGTCCTGAGAAAAGGCTCACAAAATTGTCGGTACTAATCCTCCTAGGATTCTAAACACTCCTATCTAGGAAGAAGGGGAAAAGTGGCTCTGGAAGTCGATGAAGCATGTCCACGTGGCACACACAACCATGTGCACGTGACACTTGTCACCTAGCTTTTATTTGCAATCAATAGCATCAAAATAAAATGACAATTAGTTCCAACCATGACTCGCGGCTTACATGAGAGGTTACATACCAGCTGATGAAGTTCAAACTGTGGACCATGCATCATCATTGTTCCTGCAATTTGAATATATATTTGACATGGAAATGTAAGCTGCGATGCCTCTGTCATTCAGTTGCAATGCTTCCTCAAATACAGACTTTGCAAGCTCCACATTCTCCCATTTTCGACAGGCCCATAGCATAGTGTTCCACATTGCAAGACCTGGGTGATATGGCATGTTCTCGAGTAAAAAAACAGCCTTGATCACGTCACCAGACCTACCACAGAGGTCCACCATGCAAGTAAAATGCTCTATGGTTGGAACCAAGAAGAATTCGACGCTAATTGCCATAAAGTATCTCTCACCTTCATCCAATAGACCTGCACGACTACATGCATTGAGAACCATCAGAAAAGTGACCAAATCTGGACTATGACCATCTTCTCTCATCCTGTTTAGCAAGCCAAAAACTTTTCCACTATCCCCTAGCTGTGCATAGCCTGCAATTAGTGCAGTCCACAATGCAACATTTCTATGAGACATCCTGCTAAATACTGCCTTGACTTCCATAAACAAGCCACAACTTATATACATATCCGCTAATGCATATCCTGCAGCAAGCTCTTTTTCCATACCAATCTTTACAAGGTTCGCATGTAAAGCTCGGCCTCCGGCAGCCACTCCTAATCGAGCGCATGACCCCATGCTACATATAATAGTGGTATAACTAACAGGGATGCCCTCAATCTCCAATTGTTCAGAACAAGAAAGAACCCTCTTGTGGTCTCCAACTCCCATATATCCTCCAATTAGGGCATCCCAAATGAACACATTCCGAACAGGTATGCTATCAAACACATTTTGGGCTACTTCAATTGAGCCCAAGTGGGCATACATGTCAATTAGAGGGCGACCAATCATGGGGTCCCTCTCTAAGCCCCTCTTGACAATGTCAGCATGTAAAATGCCGTCCATGAGTGTCTTTCTGACACAACCACATGCTTTTAGGGCGTAGACATATGTGCAAACATCTGGGGAAATGCACTCAATTTCCATTTGTTCCAAACAACTCAATGCTTCTTCATGGAAATCATGTTCAATATACCCCCCAATCATTGCATTCCAAGAAACAACATCTCTGGCTCTGGAACTGCTTAAAACCTTTTGAGCTTCTGCAAGAGAATCACATTTAGAATACACGTCAATCAATATACTTACAATAAATAACTCTAAATCCATAAAACCCATTTGCACAGCTTCATTGTGCTTCTCTCTGCAATTATCTCTTGCCCCTAGACCCCCACAAGCTTTCAAAACGCATACAAAAGTGATCTCATTTGGGGAAATTCCATCTGCACGCATTTTTTCGAATCCATTGAGTGCCAGCTCGTGTAGACCATTCTGTGCATACCCAGAAAGAAGAGCATTCCATGATATCAAATCTCGATTCAAAAGTGCATCAAACACAGCTTGTGCATCTGTGAGCAAACCACACCTGACGTACATATCAACCAAAGTGTTGCCCACAAAAATGTCTGAATCCAAACCTCTTTTGATTATTTCATCGCACAAATTATGTCCCTTCCTAAGTTCTCCCGTGCCACCACAACCTTTCAGGGCACACACAAACATGCCTGCATCTGGAATAATGCCTCCGTGGCGCATTTTCTCAAAATAGAAAAGAGCTTCGTTGTTATCTCCTTGTTCAATGCAACCTGCAATGAGCGCAGTCCATGTGACCACATTGCAACTCGACATCTTATTGAACACTTCTCGTGCTTTTGAGAGGCACCCACATTTTGCATACATATCAACCAAAGCAGTGCCCAGAAACACATTCCTGTCATCCAGTCCAAAAGTAGCAACGTGTTGGTGTATGTGCATGCCAGCATCCAAATCTTTGAGTTTGGCACAAGCCTTGAGCAAGGCAACAAGCGTGTGAGCGCAAGGTTGAAAACTATCGTCTTTTTCCTGCATTTCCCGAAAACAATTGAGGGCATGATGAGGGTGATCTTGCTGAACAAGTTCTTGGACAAGGCTACACCATAAAATTTGATGTGGATGCACAAGTGGATCACAGACAAGCAGCACCTTTTGAATGCAACCCAGCTCCGCAACTGTAGAAAAAAGAGTGCTGCCCAGAATTGTGTGAGTTTGAAGACCATATTCAAACGTGTACGTGAGCAAAGGCAAAGCGCATCCGGAATCTCGGTTGAAGCGACATGTCTGTAAAATGTAGGAAAAGCCATCCACAGAATACTGGGGAGGCATGCCTCAGCTGCCAAGAGAGGCTGCCCCTTCGTTAGGGCCAGCATCCTCCTCCTCCTCTCTCTCTCTCTCTCTCTCTCTCTCTCTCTCTCTCTCTCTCACACACACACACACAAGCACGCACACTGATTCCCTCCAGAGTCCACCGAGAGCGAAGAGGAAGAGAAGGACGCTGAAGTTGTTCACGTTTGCCTCCAACAAGTCATCATTTTACTTTGCGTTTGAAGAGAACACTTTTTGACACACCATTTTTTGGCCTTGACAGCAAAGACAAACCGCAGCAAAATTTGTATGCATCTAATACTAGGGCACCCACATCTTCAGTTTGGGTTTTTGTGAAGATTCCTTCAATTGAAAACTAATAGGGCAAATAGTGATATGTAAAGGTTTGGTTAGTTTCTATCTATATCTATATACTATATGTAAAAAGCAGGTCTTGCATCCACGTGGCTGCAAATGCTTGCAACCATGCATTTGCAGCCACAATGGATGCAAGAAACTGCCTTGCAAAACAAAAGGGCTCGACAATCCATGTGGAGCCACTCACCTCCTTTTTCACTGCCAGTGCGCCGCACATGATCCTTCACTTGCGGCCTACCAACCCCTTGAGTTGTGGGAAGCTCCCACAATGAGAGAGAGAGAGAGAGAGAGAGAGAGAGAGAGAGAGAGAGCAACACATAGTTGTACTCAATCGTCTTGCAAATGAGTTCAAAATTGAACCCACTTAATAGGTCTCACTTTCATTTTTTTATTTTGCAATGCTCATTAGGTCTCCCAAATCTCAAAAAAATAAAAATTATTTCAAAACATATTAAGTGCATAAGTGAAGGGTGAGTTTCGGAAATGAAAAGACACATGAAGGTGGAAAGTCAAAAGACAAATGAAGATGAAGTCAAAAGACCTTTTGTATCCATATAAACAGGTGTTTCTCTGCTCTTTCATTTTTTCTTTAGCGTTTTCTTTTAAGTTCTCTTTAGCATTTTCCTCTCTCTCTCTCTCTCTCTCTCTCTCTCTCTCTCTCTCTCTCTCAATGTTGTATTCATCTTTCTTAGGTAATATTGTTGCAAATCTATGTGCTTCGTCATTGCTTGCCATTACGTGCTATAGATTAACGCATGATTTTTTTGTTTTTGAGTGGAATGTTTGAATTAGGAGCACCTTTAAAATCTTTTGAAGCCATTAGGAATATCTCTTTTTTTTCTGTTTAATCTCAATTAGCTCACTATGAGCTAATTGAGATTAAACAGAAAGAAATTACAGAGGTTTGGGCTTTTACAGGGAGTTGCAACTTGGGAAGCTTACAAGCCAACTTAAACCTCATGCATGACATATGCCATGAGGAGTTAGAAGACATAAAAGGACCCCACAAATAGGCTCTCTCATACAAAGACTACAATACCCATACGAGTAAAAAGAGAGCACAAGCTATACAGAAGAAGAACCTGAGCGAAGCCACAAGGTTCCCAAGTTCCACATTAGCATCACCATCATGAATGACAAAGGTGCCACCCACAATAGGTGTCCACCACCACACTAAAGAAATTCACATGCGGGTGCATGAAGAGCCAAGCCCTTTCCATTGCCAACATTTGCTACCACACTAGAGTCACCTACTTGCAACCACCAAGGAAAGTGACTTGCGAATGAGGGCACCACAAGAACCAGAGATGAGTGGTGGGAGGGAAGGCTACTATCGAAAGCCAAAAAAATGAGGAAGGCAACACCCAAGGGAGGGGTGGAGCAGGTGAAGCCAAAATGCCTAGGGATGCCCACCGAGTCATTTGCAACCCACCAAGGGAAGCATTCCTAATTCCCACCATGTCGACCACCCAACCAGTTGAGGTTCCCACATGCTAGCTCTATCGCAAGACACCTCTAAGCCTCCTGCTCTGCATCTTAACAAGTCTCCCGCACAGGATGGGCTACGTGAACCCTAATGCTCATTACTCGATCTCACTTTCAATTATTCAAGATCCAAGTGCCAACTTCCTACATGCATTGTGCGTGCGCGTGCGCGTGCGTGCACACACACACACTCACACAGGTTCTTTCATTGGAAAGGGTACGTGCACATTGTGATGGATTGTCGCCTCCTTGCACTGCCGATGCAAGACGTCGATAGACATCACATGAATGGTGCTAGTGCGTTTACTCCCTTGACGTCTCCCTTGACGTTGCACACACAAAAGCAATGCCACGTTATTGGGATTTTTTCACTATACCCTATTATTATGGAACTTTAACGTCTATTGCATCTAGTGTATGTGCCCATGATTTTTTTTAAATCTCAATTAAATAGAATCTAAAGTAGATGGTTTGGCTTCAACTAAAAGTAAAAATGAAGAGAGGCACGTGAAACACAACTGGTGGGGTAGTTGCCAAGAGTAGGAGGTGCACACATCAAGGTAGCCTAGCTAGACATGACTAGGATTCAACAGGAGCAAGCCCAACCTTACCAGCTTCTTCCAACTCCAAGCGCTTCTTGTGATCATCTCTCCACTATTGTGGTCTCCATGGCTAGCGACGGGAGCAGGGGACGTTGCATGTGTGCGATGAAAGGGGGGGATGCCTTGATCTTTTTTTTCCCCCTATTGTAGTGCTTCACTAGCACTACAGAGCAGCAAGGGAAATTACCCTGATGGCTTACGGTAGCTTTTCTAGAGTTGTCACAGATGGATGTGGGGTTCAATCCCTACGGTCAAGTGCTTCCCTTTTATGACAGAGACTCTACCTTGGGCGAAAAAGAACCTTGGAAGATTCTACCAAATAAAAGTGAAGAAGATGTTGGGTTTCACGCCCGTGACCCATTATGGCCGGGTGAGCGTCTGCCCACTTATTGTCTTGTGTATAATGAACAATAAGGAGGTGAGAGGATTAATCTCACAAGCTCCACCAAAGAACTCTGCGTACTGTTCTTCCCTTCCCCCATTCTCATTCCTTCCCTTGCACTCACCACCTTTGCTCCATCAAGTGGTATCAGAGCACGATGGCTCTGATCCGGGTGCGACACGACGTTGCACAAGATCCGAAACAAGCTAAGGCTTTGAGCATTACAGTAGTATGCACAAAATTCAGGAGCTCGACATTCTGTGGCTGCAAGCACAACGTTAAAACCTTCTGAAGGTTTTTCAAAGAAAATCAAGCAGAGCTTGTGAACTCAGAAAACCAGTGCAGTAGCGTTTAAATTTTAAACGCTAGAAGCTTGACAGGTTGCACCACAGAAGCAAATACGATAGCGCTTTTATAATCTCTGGAGTAGCTAAATTTTCAACGTTGGAGGACCTCTTGCAAAGGAAGCGCTACAAAATTGCAACACTGAAGGCTATGCACGTAGCTTCACAGTTGAAGGCAAGAGCGTTTAACTTTTTGAACGCTAAGAGTCCTTGGAGAATAGCGCTACAAGAACTTACAGCATGGAGTTAATTTCATCAGCAACAAATGCTACAAGGTAACAACACAGTGAGTAGAGGGGGAGAGAGAGAGAGAGAGAGAGAGAGAGAGAGAGAGAAAAGAGATATCCGGGCTTCTTCGACATCGGCATCTCCTCTCTCCAACTCTGGATAGGCTTCTTCAACATCGGCATCTCGTCTCTCTAACTCCGGATATACGACATCCGTTCTCCGACACACACACACACACACACACACACACACACACACACACACACAGTGTGTGTGTGCACACCCGACATCGGCCTCGACTTCGACATTTTTTGACATTAGGTTTTCTCTAAGTCTTGTCATCGGCTTTGGTTTTCGACATCAATTCTCATGATTCGGCATCAGCTCGATTTCACTTCTTATTATGGTGGATTTTCGACAACAAGCGTTCTCGCAGACGAGCATTTTCCCGCATATCACATACACGGGTGAGGTACCTCTATCATAGAGGAGTGACACCCGGTATCAACACCAATCACGCTGTACGGCACAATTTTTGGCTATGACACCTTTGGCAGTTATTTGACTAGCGCATTTTCACCCGGTTGGCAAAAATCGGCACATAGAAACACGGACACGCAGATTATAGGTTACATGGGGCTTTTCAGCCGGTTTACACACAGATTCTCCAGGTTTTCAGACACAGTGCTTTCACAGGCAATTTTGCAGTTATTTCAACAGCAGTTTCTCTACGGACAGATGCATTTTTTTGTGAGCACATCTAGTGCTACTAAGCTCTTTTGAAAGCAGATATCCCCATAGGAATCACTTTCACTACATGCAACAACTCTTGGCGCCTGTTTGAGCGCAGTTCACTCATGTATGTTGAGTTGCGGACACTGCCCACTGTACTACGTGTGGAGCCATTTTTGGCTAGTTTGGCAATTTTTCCCGGCCATTTCTGAGACTTGGACCGGAAGAGCACTTTCTGAGACTTTGGCTAGTCCATTTGCGTCTGCATTAGCCTTTTGGAGGGTCAATAGCCTGAGGTTTTCTTTGAGCTGGGGTATTCTTGACTATTGAGATACCTTCGGTGATACATGTAGCTGAAGTTCCCCTTTATGGTACCCTCGCCATAGGACATGTATCTGGATAGTTTTTTGTGCTTTTGGCGCCCAGTTGGCGGTCATACAGCAGTGGTTTTGTGCAGTATATGCCAGTGATTGTTCTTTTGAGCAGTTTATGCGTTTTTGAGTTGAGTTGCGTTTTTAAGTTGAGTTTTGACTCCTCATACAAAGGAGACTCTGTCGGATCTTTCCCGCGAGTCCGTCTTATGCGTTCTTGGCCGTTCTAGTTTTTCTTACATAGTGATTGTACTATATTTTGGTTTTTCGCTCATATTCTAGGGAAAACTCTGCTAAAATTGCCCCAAGTAATTTGCCATAAGTTTTTGGCTACATGCTCTTAATCGTGGCTGCAAGTAGTGCTTTTGAAAGAGAAGAATACTACATCAAAAAGTTTGATGGCTCGAACTTTGTCATTTGGCGGCATCGTACACAAGATGTTTTGATCAACAAAGGCTTGATCGCACCCTTGCGTGAAAGAAGAGAAAATGTCTACACTAATGATGAGTGGGATGATTTGAATGAGCGTGCTATGGCGACCATTCGCCTGCACCTTGGTGAATCCATTTACTTTACCATAATGGATAAGACCAACCCCAAAGATTTGTGGGATGCTCTATGTCAGGCTTGGGATGTCAACAACGCCTTGAATAAAGTTTTCTTGATGAAGAACTTGATATGCATGAACATGAAAGAAGGCAGTAATGTTAGTTCTCATTTAAATGAGTTCAACGGTGTTTTTTCATAGATTACTTCAAAAGGCCTCAATTTCGATGAGGAAAAGAAGGCTATTTTCTTACTATGTTTGCTACCATCGTTAGGGGATACTTTCAACACAGGCATAAGTTATTCTGCACCCAGTGGCAAGCTAGATTTGAGTAGTGTTGCTAGTGTGTTTCTCACTGAGGAGATTCGACATCAATCTCTTGATGCAAGTAGGAATGGTGATGCATATGTGGCTAGTGGAAATTGTGACAAAAGGGAATTTCAAAGGCAGCGTGGTCGTAGCCACACTTGTTCACAGGATTGCAAGCAAGGTCGTAGCAAGAGTCGCGGCAAAGACATGCAAAATGTAGAGTGTTACTACTGCCATAAAAAGGGACACTTGAAGAAAGATTTCCACACAATGCAGCGTGATAAGGGCAAAGAGAAAGCAAAGTCTGACAAACCTAAAAGCAGTGTAAAGATTGAAGAGCTTAATATGGTTGTCTCCAGCAATTGAAAAATTTTCTAAAGTGTAAGATGATGTGTTGATTTTCACATCAGATTTGAGTCCTAATGAATTGTTAGCTCATGATGAGTGTTATGTGCAAAATTGGATTGTGGACTCAGGTGCTAGCTTTCATGTGACTCCTCACAAGGAGTGGTTTTCTACATACACAGCCACGCATGGCACGATGAAGCTAGGCAATTCTTATAAGCTTGAAAATTGCGGTGTGGACAGCATCAAATTTACCATGCGTAATGGCACTAAGTTTATGCTACATAATGTCAGACATGTACCCAAATTGACAAAGAGTTTGATGTCAGTTGAAGAGCTGGATTATTTGGGTTACACTACCATCTTTGCTCATGGTTCTTAGATTATCAAGAAGGGAAATATGGTCATGCTTAAAGGCCAGAAGTCTGGCTCATTGTACTCTCTTTATGTTTCTTCTGTGAAAAATAATTCTATTTGTGTAGCCGAGCTTCCATCTATAGAGTTGTAGCTTATCCAGCTAGGACATATGAGTCAAAAGGGAATGAAATTCTTGCAGCATTCTGGTTATATCCTTGTGTTAGTGTTAAGGCGGTTACGCCGCTAGCAGAAGCTAAATAGCGAGAACTCAACCAACAACAGAATTTGTCAGACGAGGACGAAGCTTGACCCGCAAGCGCATGGAAACAACTAGGTGGGTGTCAAATCACCTACTCGACCTTCTAATGACAATCACTACTAAGGAAATCAAATCTAAGTTCTAAAATACGCAAGTGATTGAAATCCTTACTACGAACGAATGCTATACAAAACAGGATCTAGAATCATTGAATCGATCTCAAACTCAAGGGGAAGTCTATACACTAGGTAAGAACAACACCCTAAAGACTTGAACTGCAAAATCAACCTATAACCACTCCGTGCGGCAAACGCGTATGAAGACAGGCCGAAAAATACAGGTGATCGAAACTTGACCCCGATGGTACCAATGTGTAGCTCTACTCGTTGTGGTTCTATAGATATGCTGCACACTCCATTCCGACACACGAGTTGGAAGAAAACTCACACCGAAGCTCGTAGGAACTTACCACACATAGAAGCCGATAGCGCACACTCTTGGTATCAGTGCGTAGCTCTCGCCGTTGCTAACACAATGGCGGTGTCGCTTCTCCAATGGCGGCTCCGTAGCTCGCGTAGCAAGTAGATAAGACTCTCTCTCTCTCTCTCTCTCTCTCTCTCTCTCTCTCTCTCTCTCTCTCTCTCTCTCTCTCTCTCTCTCTCTCAGACACAGTCACGGCGCTCAAAAACTCCCTTTGATTAATAAACTGAATCCCCTTTAGGTTACAAAACTTTGGCTTATATACCTCAGCCTTGGAGGTGAGAACATCTCTAACTAATTACATCAGCAAGTGAAATTACTTCGGGATTACAAGCTGGAAACTCAATTGAGTCCCGTTACTTAATGAATGGCTCAATTCAAAATCAATGTCGGAAAGACATTTATTACAATCAATGGTTACAAAAATGATGAGTGTGAGCAAAAATGTGGGTGTGATCCTCTGCTGGCTCAACACTCCCCCCCTCCGCGTTCATGTCGTCCCTGACATGACTTTTATGCTTGGTCAATAAAGTCCTGTCGTCTTGAGCATCTGCAAATGTGATTCGTATCGTAGGTTGCCGATGGTCAAGGTTGGGCCGAATATTTTGCTTTCGTGGGTGAAAAAGCCGGTGTAGAAAGCTTCTTCGAATGTTTGCATGTGGAAGCTAGGCAAAAACATAATCCTCTGGTATAGGAGGTGCAACACTTTTGGAGAAGGCTGCAATGAAAGATCATACATCATATCAGTCACTGTGTCGGCCGTCGATAGTAGACTCGAGGTCGTGGCTTTATCTGGCGCGAACACTTCAATGCAAGCTAAGAGAGTCCTGCAAATTTTCTTGAGCATCTGACACGAAAGGTCAGGAGAGCCAGTAAAGAGCTTGATGGTGCCCGTTAGGGTTTTCACCATGTAGGCTTTACCTATTCTCTCTCCTGCCTTTGGTCCTGTCATCCTGGGGTAATTAAGCCAATTTGGCTTCTTTTCTGCAATCCTGCCATGCTCTTTCCAGTTTATGACTCCTGGCACCGGGCAGAAGGTTGCATCCTCCCGAATCTCCTTTGGTGCCTCCACCAAGTAGATTAGGTAGGCTGGGTATTTGTTCAGCCAACCTTTCCTCCATCTAGGCTGCGAATCTACAATCTTCTTTGATTGTTCCTCTTTTGTGATGTCGCCTTCGTAAAGAGCGACATACTGCTCCTCCTCTATTCTCTTTTTCGTTTTTATCACTTCAAACTTCATCAAAGGGAAAGGCAGGCTGGGTTGCATCCACTCTTCATGGAGCACTTTTGTGTCTAATCCCTGAAGTCTAATGGAGATTAGGAGTCTCCTCTCCCATTCCATTTCCGCCTTGGCACTCTCCTCTGTTGACTTTGCTATTTGGTCATGGAGCCTTTGTTCTTCTTCTTCAGAGATTCCTGAAGTCGAGGCCACCTCGTGAACTGGGGCTGGATCTTCAATTGTGGTTGCCTCTCCACTTTCTGGTAGCTCTATGGCTGCTCCACCTGATTCTTCTTGTGGTGTCTCTGTCTCTCTTCTTTGTTGCTCTTGTAGATCTTGGAGCTGTTTGCGGAGGGTCTCATTCTCTGTTGTTAGTGTTTGATTTTCTAAAGTGAGCCTCTCCTCTGCTGCCAATGATCCCTCTGCAATGTGCAACCTTTGCACTTGCTCTAATCTTAGCTCTCTTTGTAAGCTTCGGACCTGGTCTTCCAGAGCTGGTACAAGAGCTCCCTCTTGTTCGGTTCCTGCTCTGCTAGCTCTAGGGGTAGTCCTGAGTCTAGTGATTGTTCTTTCTTGGAGCTCGACTCTTTCCCTTAGCTCAATGAGCTCATCTTTAGCCGCCTCCAAGTCGTCTTCCATCCGCTCCCTTGCTTCCTGTGCACTTGTTACTTCTCTTGAAGCCTCGGCTAGCTGGAGTATCAAGCCGTCTCTCTCGTTTTCCGCATCGTAGAGTGATGCTTTATGACTTTCAGATTGAGTCATAGCATCCTCTAATTTCCTCTGCAACTCGGCTTCCCTTTGTTTGGCTGTCTCAATCTCCACTTCCTTTGCCTTGGATCTTTCTTTGATCTTGCTGAGCAGTTCATGCACCATGTGCATGTCTTTTTCATCTTCATCTGTCAACTCTAAAGCTTTTTCTGCCACCACCTCCACTGGCTTCGGCTCTTCTAGTACGTTCTGCTCGTCCAGTTTCTCTTCACTCTCTTTTGTACTCTTTATTTTTTCCTCTGTCCCTCTCCGATCATCTTGTTTTTGTAGGGGGGTCCCATAGACTGCCTCAAGGGCCTCTTCTTCAGTGTACCCTATCGCTACCAGATCCTCATAATCATTTTTCTTTTGCTGAATTGGATCTATCTCCTTTTCCTTGGTCCCGGCCTCCGGCTTTTCCATACCAGCCGTGTCCATCTCTACTGTGGTCTCTTCCACAATGATTTCCGTCTTCTTCGGGCTTGGTACATCAGTAAAGGAGGGCTGATTGTCCTCAGTCATCTTGGCTTTCCCTTTGTTTGCTTGCCCGTCTTTCTCTTGAGGTTCAGTAGACTCATCTACTTTCTTCTTCCCCTTGTCGTCCTTTTTCAATTCAGCTTTTAAAAGCTGTACTTCCTCTTCAGTGTATGGCTCGACAGGTTGCTGCTCCAGTATAGCCTCTGACTCCTCATAAGCTCTAATATATTGATCATATTGATCAACATGTGGCCTGGCTGAGCTAGTTCCGACTTTAGTGGGGTCTGGAACCCACTTTTCTTCAAAGTCCCCCTTTAGAGCTCTTTCCTCTCTAAACTGCTCCACCAGTCTTTCCATTCTTGCCGCTTTCTGACTTTTGGTTTGCTTGGGAGCAACCTTCTTCTTTGCTTTCTTCATAAGCTGCTCATCCACATCCTCTTCAGGTTCTGAAACTATTTCTAGTTTCCTGCGTGCTCTTGTGGACGCCCTCTTGGATACTTCAGGCTGTTCTTCCTTCTCATCGGCTTCTCTAAGCCACTCATTCTGGGAGGGAACCTTTGGCCATTGATCTCTGGCTCCAATAGCTTCATAAGCTATTCTTGTCAGAACTTCAGCTCCTCCTATATACTTTGGCTTCTCGTTGTGCATGGCAATTACTTGCTCGTGGATGTGTTGAGCGTAATTCACCTCTTTTGGCATATTGTTCTTCAATGCCCATGTGATGGTAGTTGCAATGGCATAGGGTGGTGTCGTATACTTTTGAGGTCTTTTACTGCAAATATGGAGAAACTGGTTGTACAGTCGGCAAAGGGTTGTCGCTCTTTGTTCTGCCATATCTCCATAGGTTGCATTCTGTTTCTTGGACCCATAAACCTCTATAGCCTCCCTTCTTTCCCTGACAGAGCTCCCTTTGTTGTGCAGCTTCAATGCATCTGCAATGAGCTGTGGAGTGATCTGTACCTCTACTTTCTCTCCATCTATTGCTGTCAATGTGGCTTTCCCATCCTTATGAATGGAGGTTGCCAACTCATACACTCTTCTTGTATCTATACCTGATGGTCTCGAGGTGAAGAATCTGTGCAAGTCTGCCCTTTCCAGGTACCTGCTGATGTTCTCTGACCTGCTATAATCCACCAATTCTTGTGGGATCATCGGTATATCCACCGCTTGCCCTTGAGGATCTCTGAAAGTCCTCTGGTAGATCTTTATTCCCTCTTGTTCCAGTACTGCTTGCTCCACCCAAGTTTTGGTTGGCTTGAGGGTTTCTGCTGGAATGTCAAAGGGTTCTGCTTCTGCAAGAGCATCTTTGATTGTCGGCCTTTTTCTCTTTGTTGCTGATGACTTGGCGGAATCCATGGATCTTGTAACTCCAATTTCAGAAGTTAGCGTCTTTTTAGTACTGAAAGCCGAAATGAAGCTTTTAACTATTCAAATGACTTGAAAATTGAAACATGAGCTATTCAGGGCTAAGGATGCAGGATAGGTGAAAAAATATGCAAACTGGGCTCAAAATCATGCTGGAGACATCATACGCATATGATGTCTTTTGTGTCAATATGACTTCATATTGGTTGTGCTTGTAGCTGATAGTGTATACATGAGTATCATATGCTTGGATTTGAGTTTGGATCCCATTTGGTCAAGTTTTGGCCAGTTTAGTCCAGTTCAGGCTCTTGGCAAAATTTTGAAAGGGAATTGGATTTTATGATCCAAATTGGATAAAACTTGGTGGTTCACCTTCAAATGGCATGTAGATCACTTCTGTTTGGTGGTTGAAGCCCTGAGGTGCCAAAATCACATAGTGAGGCATCATACGCGTATGATGCCTTTTAGTGTATTTTTGGACCAAATTTCTCTATAAGCTTGGATATGGCTTTAGATAGGCTTATTCAGTGGATTTATGAATTTTGGATAGATTTTGGGCTAAAAATGGCTCTGGAGACATCATACGCGTATGATGTCTTTTTCATCAATTTTTCATGGGATTGGTTCTGTGGACTCCCCATGTACTAGTGAAGGACTGTCCCTACTCAAATCTTGGTTTGGACTTGAGTATGTTGGATTTGGGCTAAAATAGGCTTTGGATGAAGGATTTTCCCTCAATTGGGCTAATGGGGTGATCCACTTGACCAAATGGTTCCAAACTTCATATGTAGCATGTATTAGATATATATAATGGATGTATGATGTCAAATGAGCAGTTTTGGCTCTGTAAGTGCAAATAGACATCATACGCGTATGATGTCTTTTGTGTCAATATGGTGCTTTTTGGTTCCATATAGCTTATAGATGTGTTAATCAACAATCCTACAAAGTTTCAATGAGTTTGGAGTTATTTGACAAAATTAGGACCAAAAATCAATTTTATGGCCTACTTTGTGTCTTTTTGGTTTTCCTTGGGTTTTCTAACTCCAATTCTCATGATACTTGGTTCATAGGATGTGATTAACATGTGGAATGAGGCTATGCACTCAAATGTTGAAATGGATGTGAAAATCATGTTGTGAGACATCATACGCGTATGATGTCTTTTCTTGAAATGTTGGTCTTTTTGTGCAAAGAATGCTTTGTGCTAGTGCCCTACGCCCTGCTAACTAGTTTTCAACTTAAAAAGTCATCAGTTTAGCTAAAAAGCCCCTTTATAGGCATTTCAGTCTCCGAAGTCGTCTTTTTGCCTTGGAGTTGAATTTCTTCAACTTTTCTTCTCGAGAGTTGCATTTCCAGCTCATTGGATATGTTGTGAAGCCATCTATTTGGTTGAACTTGACTTTGGCTTCCCTTTCTCCATCTTTCTCCTTTTGGTTGCCCGAAAGCGTCTTTTTCACCATCGGTAAGTGAATCAGCTTTCTTTTGGGTTTTGCTTGCAAACATAAGTCATCCATGTATATTTGAAGCTGCTTGTGAAGTTTCATTTCATTCGGTCGTCAATTTCAGCCGTTATGCCAAAATGACTCTTTGTGTGTCCGCAGCCGAATCGGTTGTTCCGACCTACTTTTGGTGGTCCAAACCTGGAGATACTCCATGGTTGCATTTCCCTCGATGTTGTTAAGCTTCCTGAGAAGTTTTGTGTCGTTTCGACAACTTTTTCCTGTTTGCCTCTTGCAGGCTCTGTTGACCTAGGGTTTTTCAAGTCGTTCTTTCTCGAGCTTTGAGTGTTAGAAACCCATCTTCTATGCTAGGGTAACCCACCACTAATTTCTTGCAAGGTTTGGTTAGGCGGTTGTGCCCCTACCTAGCGTTCTTCCCCATTCCCCGTCTGCTCTTGTTTCTTGGTTTTGGCCAGTTTTCGCGACAAAAGTTAACGATAAGCATCAAAAGCTTATGGCAACGAGTCTACCTCTCATGTCTGGTGTCCTCTGAGCTCTCGTAGCAGTCGTAGAAGGCGGTAGAAGGTCGGATGCTCCTGTGTGCTCTTTGCTCTCTCCAAGAAGGTAATAGTGGAAATGAGAAAGTGAAGTGAAAAATACTTAACTTCGGACTTCCCGGATCACTTGTTACCAAATTTGACATGTGCTCCTATCTCGTCGTGAAATGCACTTTAGGATTTGAAATTTCTCAATTTGGACTCCGTTTGACCTGTTTCTGAGAAATCTGTCCACTTTGCCAAAATTCTGTCATTTCGGGCTTTCCGCAACTTTTCCCGAATTGTACTCAATTTTTACCATGGGTTGCCCTTGTCATTAGGATCATCACCATCTATTCTTTTCTTTTTTCTGATCTCGTTTCTCCTGCTTTTTTATTTTTCTTTTACTTTTATTAAGAAAATCATAAAAAATAAAGAAAAATAGCAAATTGAAGCCAAAAAATTCCAAACATACACAATAAATAGCTGGTAACCCTGTGTATATGAATATACACTTATTTGTGATTTCTGGACTTGGATTACCACTTTTTTCCACTTTTTAGCTCCAAAAACACTCTTATTTAGTGATATTTACACGTCTAGAGACCCAAATTCATCATTTGATCTCTTCTTGTTACAAAACAAGGTATATAAGGGCATAAATATTATCAATATCCGCAATCAAACATAAAAATTGCAAAATCATGTAAGACACTGCCCTTGTAATATAATTTTTGTTTTTCTTTGTTTTTGTCGCTTGTAGCTGCTTTGTAGCTCCTGTATACCTCCCCCCCTCCTAGTCTGAGTCCTCCTGGACGACTATGAATTGTCTATGGGCGAAGCAATGTAGTTGTTTTGGTCATAAGTTCCCAATGCAATTGTAGAGCGATGATACAACAGTCTTTCCAATAAAGCTGCTCTTTGTTTGATTGAAGGATTGGTGGTCGGGTTTTGGGTTGGTTTTGGCACTTCGGTAGTAGAATCAGTAGATGGATTCTTCTTTACCTTGTTGTTCTTTTGTACAATCCAAATCTGCTTCCGCTTCGCTTGTGCTTGCCACAAACTCTTTGCGACCCAAACCTGCTTTGTTCTTTGTGTTGATTTCCTCGCCTTGAAATACCTAGGAGTTTCCGTGGATTGTACTGAAGGGAGTTCCTGTTTACAAATCTTTGGGATCCAAATTTGCTTGCTATAGCTTTGTGCCGTCATGAACTTCTTTGGAATCCAGATCTGTTTCACTGTCCTTGATTGTTGGAATCACTCTGTTGTCTGGTATTGAAGACTCTGTTTTCCACCTTTGTTTCTCTGGCACAACCTTTTTTGGTCTCCATACCAACTTTGACTCCGTTTTTTCCCAAGGTTGAGCTGTTATATTATTGCTTGTCTTCCTTATCCACTGTTGAGAGTTCCTCGTCGAAGAGCAATCCAGTTGTATAGAAACTTTTGGTTGCCATTGCTTCTTCTTTTTCTCTGGTTGTTGTTTACCTTTGTGCTTGGATTCTTCCTTTGGAGTTGGCTCTGCTCCTTTGGTGAACTTAACTGATTGACTTTCACCTTCGTATTTGATAAGCACTGATTTAGAACTCCAGTCAATCATTGCATTGTATTGCTTCTGCCATGGTTGTCCTAGCAATAATGGATGTTGTGTAGCTTGGTCTTCAACCACGTAAAACATATGAGGATACACATACTGGTTAATCTGGATATGTAAAACTGTGCATCCGACAGTTTTGATTGAATTCTCAGAGTAACTCTTTAACTCTTGCTTGGCAGTTTGTAGTTTAGTGTCATTTGTCAATTGTCTATACAAACTGAGTGAAAGTAGGTTAGCTTAAGCTCCTGAATCCAATAGTGCTCTGGCTTTGATTTGGTTGGTTCCTACTTTGCATTCAATGATGGGTTCTTCTTTGTCATTATCCATTTCTGTTATACTGACTGCGTTTATTCGTATTACTCCTTCATTGCGCTGTTTCTGACGCAGTAGTCTTCTTTTCTCCATTCTTTCCTTCGCCTCGGCTTGCGCTTCCTCCACAATCTTTTTCTTTTTCTGGACACATAGCTTTTCTTGATGTATTTTCAGAAGCATGTCTTGGGTTAGCGGAAAAAGATACTTTTTCACTCTGCATCCACTAATCCAATTGGGCATTTCTTCTCCATCTAATGTAGCAAGCTTGACGGCTCCACTTGGTGATAGATCTTTAATCACCAGAGGTTCCATCCCTCACTTTTTAAGCTTCTTAGCATGTTGTTTCAGAGTGTAAACTAGGACATAG
Source organism: Adiantum capillus-veneris (assembly GCF_014529385.1). NCBI lineage: Eukaryota > Viridiplantae > Streptophyta > Polypodiopsida > Polypodiales > Pteridaceae > Adiantum > Adiantum capillus-veneris. The sequence continues at coordinate 157,762,190 of NC_140932.1, forward strand.
TCCCCAACCTTAAACTCTTTAGTCCGCACATGCTTATCAAAAAATTCTTTTTGTCGCCTTTTTTGAGCGTAGATAGAAGCTACTGCTTTTAGGCGAAGCTCGTCTAGCTTTTCCAGGTCATCTATTCTATCAGAAAGCTCGTGCCCTGTCCACTCGAGATCCTTAGCCACCCTTAAGGTTGAAATCAAGAATTCTATTGGTAAGATAGCATTTAGCCCAAAAAACCATGTTATATGGGGTCGTTCCTATTGATGTTTTATATGCCACCCTATATGCCCATAATGTTGAATGCAACTTCTGGTCCCAGTCAGTTCTCGACTCAGATACAATCTTCGTAAGGACCGTGCATATGGTTTTGTTTGTTGCTTCAGCTTGTCCGTTTGCTTGTGGATGATACGGGGCTGATTTCCTATGGATTACCATGAATTCATCTAGAAGGATCTCTATCACTTCATTTATAAAATGTGTGCCTCGATCACTCACAATTTCTATTGGCAATCCATATCGTACAAAGACGTATTCATATAGAAATTGTGCCGTGGTCCTGGCATCTGCTTTTTGAGTTGCCTTTGCTTCGACCCACTTTGTTAGATAGTCTGTAGCCACAACGATGTATTGTGCATGAGTCTTATATGCAGGAGGTGAAATGGGTCCGACATAATCAATCCCCCATTTTGCAAAAGCTCTTGCCCCCATCATTGGTCTAAGCGGCATATCATCTCTTTTAAGTGGTACTTTGGTCCGCTGACAGTCATCGCACCGTTTAACGTATTCCTCAGCGTCCATATGTAATGTTGGCCACCATATTCCTGCGGCTAAGACAAGTTTTGCTGTCTTATCACCTGAGAAATGGCCTCCACCTACTCCTCCATGAGCTTGCTCTAGTATTATCACATACTCAGTCTCTGATGCGCAAATCCTAAGCTGGTTGTCTTTACATCTCTTATAGAGTTGATCTCCTATTAAAGCGTAATCTCTAGCTTCTGTCTCTACAGATTTCTGACGAGCTTTTGACGTTCCTTCTGGGAAAGTTCTATTTGTGAGATATTCAACAATATACTGACTCCATTCTGGAGCGATCATTATCTGATATAATGTCGAATACTCTGCTGGCGGTTTTGATGAACATACAATACATACAGTGACATATTCATGTACGCTTTCTTTCATTCCTGGCCAATAGACTCCCAATTGTAACAAATTCCTATATGTGTTCCTTCTTGAACAATGAAATGCACATTCCTGAACATGTGCTTCGCGCAGATATATATTATATTCCTCAGGATTGATGCATAGTCGTAAAACATGATCATTTCCCAATTGATACAACCTTCCTGCAACCAATTGAAGATTCTTGGATTGCTGAATAGCAATATGTTTCTGGTTGTATTCTCTTCTATCGAACTCTCCTCCATAGGTTAATAGGTTAACGACATTTTGAGACCACTTCGGTATCATTTCTATGTTGAACAAGTACGCGTCTGGCATGTCGTCATCTACTCCTATAGGGTCTTCTCCATTCGTCAATCGCGAAAGATGATCAGCTCTAAGATGTGTTTTTCCTTTCTTTACTACTACCGTGAAGTCGAATTCCAGTAAGATAATGAACCATCTCACTATTCTCCCGGTATTGCATGGTTTATTCACTAGGTAGAGCAAGGCTTGGTGATCCGTAAAAAACACAAACTTGTTGGCTAGAAGATAATGCCGAAATTTCTTCACAGCATATATCATTCCTAATCCCTCTCGCTCTGTTGTGGTGTAATTCTTCTCTGCATTGTTGAGCTGTCGACTGGCGTAACAGATAGGAAAATCCATGTTTCCTTCTTCTGGCTGAGCCAAATGCATCCTATTGCATATGCCGAAGCATCTATATGCACATGGAATATCTTCTCCCAATCTGGTGATTTCAAGACTGGAGCAGTAATGAGTGCCTCTTTCAATTTCTTGAACGATTCCTCACACTCCTCTGTCCATTCAAAGTTCACTATTAGCCTGTAAAGTGGTTGGCCTATTATAGCGTACATGTAAATGAATCGTCTATAATATCCGCAATGTCCCATAAAGCTCTGTACTTGTTTCGCATTGGTTGGTCTAGGCATATCCACTATAACTTTTATCTTCTCTAAATCCGTGGATATTCCGTTTTGTGAGACAATATGTCCCAGAATTCTGCCCTGTCGGACCATAAACACACATTTCTCAGGATTGAGACAAATGCGATATGTCCTACATTTCTCAAATACTTTTCTTAGGTGTTCTAGATGCTCATCTCTCAGAAGAGAATGTACACATAAGTCATCCATGTATATTTCTAGAAACAACCTTAAGTATTCTTTGAAAGCATGCGTCATCAGCCTCTGGAAGGTTGCGGGAGCATTGGTTAGACCAAAAGGCATAACCCTATAAGCATAAATTCCCCACTCAGTTGCAAAAGCTGTTTTATGTTGATCTTCCAGTGCTATGGCTAGCTGGTTATATCCTGAAAAACCATCAAGAAAGGAGTATGCTGTTTTCCCTGATACACGCTCTAGAACATGATCAGTTATCGGAAGGGGATAATTGTCCATGATTGTTGCAGCATTCACTTTCTTTAAGTTGACACACACTCGGAGTTTTCCGTTCTTCTTGGGTACCACCACAATTGGGGATACCCAATCGGTGTGTTCAATCTCGTATATGAATTCAGCTTCCATTAGCTTATCTATCTCTTCTTTGATTCGCTTAGCAAACGTATCATTATATGTGTATGGTCTCTGTCTGCTAGGCTTTGCATCTTGTTTTAGTGGGATTGTGTGTTGGCATATCGATGGGTCAACTCCCTTTAAGTCCTTATAAAACCATGCAAACACATCCCTGTACTCTCTGAGAAGACTCAAAAGTCTCTCTTCCTCGCCTGGAGACAAATCCGTGGCTATGTACATCGGTCTAGGTGTCTCACCTGGAGCTGCTAAATCAACTTTTTTTGCATCTTCCGGTCCATCATAAGATTCGTTCTCCCTTCTCTCTCGAATAGGTGGGGTTAATACCACCTTCCTATCCTCTATTGTGAATTTCCTATAGTGAGAGGGAACATCCATGTTTTCCTTGATTTTGGCGTTTTCGTCCTCTCCACTCTCAATTTCTGTCGTCCAAACTTCTTTCAGAGTTTTCTTGAGCTCTCTGTACTTGTTTTTACGTTCTAGCTTGGACTCCGTGTGTTCTCTGTTGCGCTTGTTCTTTTCTGATTTTTCAGTTTCTGTTTTCGTTCCATTCCTTTGAACTTGATTTCTTGAGCCTCTTTTGTCTTTTCGTAAGCTCTTTTGATCATTGCCTCTCATTCTTCCAGAAATCTTGTCCTTAACACAATCTTCCGCCTTTACTAGCATTAGGAATTGATTTTTTCCTCTTATTTTAGGCATCGGATTGGTTCTAACCCCCTTTGTTTTTTTCTTTGCTCTATAGCGTTTCTGGCGTTGTTTAGTTTGGTTCGGAAAATCATAAAATCGGACATCCGTTATAGTTTCTTCATTTTCACTTGAATTGTCCGTTGACTCGTTGTCTGCTTCATTTTCCCACTCTGGATGATCGGGAATGTCGTGAAACACCTCTTCTTCATTTTCCTTTTCCAGTGTATCGTTCTTTTCAGTTTCGAGTATAGTTCTCAACATGAAGTACGGAACCACGTCGTACCCGTCCTTGTCGCAAAATTTCGTTGTGGGACCATTTGGAATTGCACAAACATCTAGGGTTGCTAGAATGTGTGTCCATTCTAATGGTTCAAGCGTGTCCTCTAGAAAGGGTTCTCCTATATAAGTTTCGTCTTCGATAGCCCTTTCTAAAACACATTCTTCTCGTTTCAGACTTCCACATTTCGAAGCTCCACACATCCATAACTCCTTGGGTTTACCTAACCAAGCTGGAAATTCGGATCCCGCCAAAGTAGCTGAATCAAACTCCTCCACCGGTGTTCGGTTCACATCTTTGTAGCTATGGTCTTTCAAGTTCACACGTGTAGTGGTTTCCATATTTCTCAGGTATATGTGATCGTAGCCCCAATCTTGGACCATTTTCAACTGTCTCATGAATGGTCTTCCCAGTATGATATCATAGTTACTCTCCTTGCCAAAATCGACAATAGCAAAAGTATGTTCGTATTCAATGCCGCAAGAAGTCACTACAACTTTCTCTAATAACCCCATAGGTTTCTCCATGTGTCCATCTGCTAATTGGAGTTTCAACCTAGTCTTCCTTATTGCTGGTTTCCCCCATTTTTTCCAGATTTCTTTTGTAGCAATGGCTACCCCAGCTCCGCTTTTTAGTATTGCCATCGTCTTCACTCCTTGGAATTCAACTGGTAAGGTTGTATTCCCCTCTTCACCTTCGCAATACTCTCCGACCTTGTTTAAGGGTACAGGCTTAGCGTTCTTTTGTGGTTTACTCAGCTCTTGTATACCCTCTTGCAGTCTCGATGTTGGGTCTTTTATCCCAAATTTCTCCAAGCATTTTCCTACAGTGGTCCACATATGTGGTCTTAGCCTCAAAAGCTCAGCTAGAGTGATAGTGCATGTTACTGGTGTTGACAAGACCTCTATCAATCCTTGCGAGTCCATGACTTTTTCTGATGAGATTCTTCGTGAGGGAAGTGCTCTAATCTCGGATTTTGCTTCATACTCTCCTAAGTATGAAGGTAAGGTATTCAGTGAATGAGGTTTTCTCTCCATTGTTCTAACAGAGCCCCCATCTCCCCAGTAAGATTGCAGATCCAAGTCCACTTGAGATCCTGCCTCAAATTCCACTATGGGAGGATTCCTGATGTCCTTTTCCCAATTTGTCTGATTAGCTTGGCAACTTAGCTTGTTTGCAAAGTTTGCCTCTCTCACTTGTTTCCAAAATTCATTGTAATCCTCATCTCTTCCGTAAGACCTCTGTATGACTGGATGAAAACTCTCTATCTCCTGATCGGTTGTGTTCGACACTATGCGGTCATCCTTGTGTGTATTTTCAGGCTTTTGTGCACTGGGAGTTTTTTCAGCTACCCGTGAAACAATAGTCTCTTGCTGAATTGGGTTTTCCGTTCCACAATTCATTGTTTCTTTTGGTGGTTCTAATAAGGCTTGTGTAGTCTCGATCATTCTCTGGCACATTTCAAGTCTCTGCTTTTCCAATTCCGCGTTTGGGTATGTCATCCACCTCTGTTCTTGTGTTTGGTTGTTCTTTAACCTAGCTTCGTAAGCTCTCATCAGTGTGTCCAATGGTTCGTGTACTTTGTCAACTAGCACTGATCCCCCTGAGCTTACGCTAGTTGTTTCTTTGATACTCTTTTGTTTCGTTCTTTCAGGGCTCATCTCTCGTTCCCCGTTTTGACTCTCAAGTTTTTCTAATCTATCTTTAGTTCGCTTTAGTTCCTCAGCTAGAATAGCGTCTTCACGTTCTTTTCTCAACTTCATGCGTGTTTTTCTAGCTTTCCATGTGTTTTTCTGACTCCGCGGTCCTGGACTAACCATTTCAGTCGCTAACTTTCCATTCTCAGGTTCTCTAGTGGTTTTCTTAGCTTGAGCTTTAGTAACAACTTGCGTTAGTATCAGAGTTTCATTTTCAGACCCACTGCTGGTAGGAATAGTTTCTAGCATATTCAATGTCGCCTTTTGCACTTTGTTTGGATTCTTTGAACAATCCTCAATGAAGTGAGTAACCCCACACTCAGTGCAATAAGCGTTAATTCTAATGATTTCCGTATGTGGACAAACATTCATCAGATGGTCACCTCCACACTTGTAACAGGGTCCTAGTGCTGGTCTTGGTCCCACTTGATTCGTCCTTTGTGGATAGGATGGTCTTTGTCCTGTTAACCCTCCATGAGCTATGAACATCAATGTTCTTGCGTCCAAATTGTATCTCTCTTCATCAGAAGCACTTGTAACTGTTGGTGTTCCAACATTCCCAATCATGCCCCATGGTTCTGGTTGTTTGGGTTCTTCTGGTGGGTAATACACAATTGGAGACATGTGTGCACCAGATTCTTCATAATAGGCTTGAACAGGCACTAAGGCTTGTTCTTCCTGATTCTCTAAGGTTGGTGCATATCTAATGCCCACTGGTCTTGCTCCTGGTAAAGGTGGTTGTTGTCCCAATACCGGTTGCGGTCTTTCTATCCCCATAGGTCCTGGTACATTTCCCGTTGGGTATCGAGGTACTGGATGTACCTGAGGTGGTTCTAATTGAGCAGGAGGTGCATACTGACGCTCCCTTACATACCCTTTGTTGTAATAGCACTCCTCTGTTGGATGGTTTGTCCATTTTTGTTCAATAGCACACCATTTCAGTGTTTTTGGCAATGGTTTTTGGTAGGGTGCCATCCTTTTTAGAGCCTCTTCTATCATTTGCTCTACATTTGGCATGGTTGTTATTTGAACATTCTTTTTAGTGGTAGTCTCGCTCGCTACGGAGGAAGAGCTACTGGATGCAAAATCTGTATCCGCTGACACCTCTCCATAAACCGTACAGTTATCCACTAAGTACAATGCTTCTCTCGTCACTTGCTCGAAACTTGTACAAGCTTTCAAGTGCAAGTCCTTCTTGAGAGTGTCGTTCCTCAGTCCCTCAATAAAGAGAACAGATAGTCTGTCATCTTGTGGTCGTTCACGTACTGGACATCTCTCAATGTATTGTTTGAAGCGAAGTGAAGCTTCCTTCACTTTTTCGTGTTCTCTCTGTTTAAAAGCATATATTTGTGAGACTGTACTGTGCTTAATCTCTCGTTTTGAGAATTCCTCAGCAAACTCTCTTAGCAAATGGTCAATGTCATGGAATCCTCCTATGTTCAGTGGTTGAAACCATGTCAATGCCGTACCTTCTAGAGTAACACCAAATCCCTCGTATTGTGTATGGAAATCTGTTATCTGCTCAGCTCTTAAGACTTGCTTAAAGAGTGACACATGTGCATACGGATCTCCTGAACCACCATACTTCTTTGGCATACACTTCGCTACTTGAGATGGTCTCATACGTCTATGGTCTGCTACCAATCTCATTGCTCCTGTGTCCCGGCTAAAGCTTTCTCTAGCATCATGGACTTCATGGGTTACCCTTGTCGGTTCCCCTGCCCTAAATCTACTACTAGGAGGTAAATGTGATGGTTCCGCTTCGAACCTTGGACCTGGAGTGGTATATGTGTGGATTGGAACTGCACTACCTCGATTTGTATCCATTGACTCTCTGGAATGTAATGATCCCATTGGTCCAAGCTTCGAGTACGGAGGTTGGCTGAAAGAGTCAGCGACCTGAGTTCTTTGTCCTCCTGTTGTCATTGAGTTTTGCACTCCATTTGTTGGTGCTGGTCTTTGTGATCTAGAAGTAACATAATACTGATGCAGTGGTCCCCCAAAGTATGTATATCCTTCTAATTCTTTCTTGCCCATTGTTGAGTATTGCCTCCCATACTTGTCGTAAGCGGCAATTTTCACTTCCGATCCCTCTGTGTAGGTAAAGACATAAAGTCTTTTTCGGTCTGTCAACTCTCCAGTGTAGGGTTCTTCACATCTATAATAGAGATCCTGCTCCCCATTATTATATTTGTATAGCCCCACATAGATGTTATCAGTGTTGATCCTTGTAGTTTCATTCTCTCTTCTTAACCTCGCATCAGGGAAGTTCATTATTGGTGCTTTCTCCTCGAGTTCTTCATCTACTTTGGCTTTGGTGCCCATCAATCCCCACTTGTCCACAATGTTAGGGTTTAGGACTACCAAGTACATGGTACCCTCTTCATCTAGATATCTATCTCTGCTATAGCTCACAGGCTCTAAGTCCTTGAACTCACTAGGTCTATCTTCTATCTTCACACAATAGCGGTCCATTCCATCCTTGTAGATCTTGGCACCTTGCTCATTGTCGTACTGATATTTTATGAACAATAGCTTCATTGTGGCGGAAGGGTTTGATGATCCTGCTGCCATATTTTCTCTGTTGTTCAGGTTCAGGTGTTCCACGTGTTCGGTGAAAATCTCGTAAGCTCTCTCCGAAGAAGTATCAGAGACACTTCCTTCAAAGATCGGCTCTAATGGTTGCACCCAACTTTGGTTTACACTTCCCTCGGTTGATATGACACTTGCTGGTTCCCCTTGTTTTGGTTGGTTATTCTGGAGGTTCCTGCCCGATCTCAAATTCATCAATTCCCCTAAAGGACTTTAACTTTTCCGTCTCGGCAATTTGTTTTCCTCAAGTTTTTGTGGTCAGAATTGATCCAAACTGATTGATACTTTGTCAATTGTTTAATCTTGTCAGTTGGACAACTTCTGTTTCATCAAGTGAGAATTTGTTGCAGTTATGCTGAAAAAGACATTATACGCGTATGATGTCTTTTTTCACAGATTTAGACTATTTTGGTTATGCTCACTCTCAGTAGCCCCCTTATGCTCTTTCCACTCACAAAATTCAGTTTAAACTCTGTTTGAGCAAGTTATGGCTAATTTAGGCTTTCTTGGCAATTTTTCGCTTTTGACTTGTTTTGGGTCAATTGTGATCCAAATGGAATGAAACTTGAAATATAACCTCTAGACAGCTATTACAATGGATCTGTGTTGGCAAAGTATCAAAATATGTCCAAAATTAGGTAAAAGACATCATACGCGTATGATGTCTTTTTCATCAATTTGGGTCAAGACTTGATATTTATGCTTTCTACAGTGTTTGTAACAATCTTGTCAGGTCAGATATAAAAAATAAGCAGTGGATGTGCTAAAAGACATTATACGCGTATGATGTCTTTTGTCCCAGATTTTGACTATTCTTGGTTTTAAGCCTTCTCCAATGTTTACAATTGAGTTTCAAGTGTTTTTGTCAGGTTTGAATGTAAAAACAAGATCTGAATCCAAAATTTCCTATTCTTTGCGTTTCTTGGACTCCGACTTGTCTTTTCGGGTTTCTTTGAGTGTTAATGCTCTTGTTTTAAGTTGAAATTAGGGTATAACCCCCCTTTTGAACACTCTGGTAAAGTCAAAATTTTTGTTTTGGTCTCTGTTTGGTCATTTAGACATCATACGCGTATGATGTCTAAAGTTGCAGATTTCCAGTTTTTTGGCACAGAATCCTTCCTAAAGCTTTCTCTAGTGCTCAGCAACTCCCAGATACACAGAAAATTTCTCTGACTTTTGTTTATTGCAAGTTTCACTACCAACTCGACGGTTTAGTGATCTAACATGCAATCAATCATATCAAGCAAATACTCCAATGATTACTAGCTCTAAATCAGGATCAAACGAAGTCCTACCTAAGCTATTCCTAATCATAAAATGGGTTTAGTAATTGTGATTTTAAAGATATCCACTGTCACTCACGGACTAGCAAATTCTTCTTCTATCAACAACTACTCAACACCAACAAAACAACAAACAAATCTAAGCTAAACTAAAAATACTGTCAACACGGAAGACCCAGGAATACCCCACTTCCTAGTATCTCTCGAGATCTTCGGAGTCCACCACTCCTAGATCTTTTCTAACTAAAGTATACAAAGTAGTTTATACGATTCACCTCGTAGGATTAGTCTAAGGTCACCTACTTAGGGCTCTCGTCCCCGGCAACGGCGCCAAATGTTAAGGCGGTTACGCCGCTAGCGGAAGCTAAATAACGAGAACTCAACCAACAACAGAATTTGTCAGACGAGGACGAAGCTTGATCCGCAGGCGCATGGAAACAACTAGGTGGGTGTCAAATCACCTACTCGACCTTCTAATGACAATCACTACTAAGGAAATCAAATCTAAGTTCTAAAATACGCAAGTGACTGAAATCCTTACTACGAACGAATGCTATACAAAACAGGATCTAGAATCATTGAATCGATCTCAAACTCAAGGGGAAGTCTATACACTAGGTAAGAACAACACCCTAAAGACTTGAACTGCAAAATCAACCTATAACCACTCCGTGCGGCAAACACGTATGAAGACAGGCCGAAAAATACAGGTGATCAAAACTTGACCCCGATGGTACCAATGTGTAGCTCTACTCGTTGTGGTTCTATAGATATGCTGCACACTCCATTCCGACACACGAGTTGGAAGAAAACTCGCACCGAAGCTCGTAGGAACTTACCACACATAGAAGCCGATAGCGCGCACTCTCCAATGGCGGCTCCATAGCTCGCATAGCAAGTAGATAAGACTCTCTCTCTCTCTCTCTCTCTCTCTCTCTCTCTCTCTCTCTCTCTCTCTCTCTCTCTCTCTCTCTCTCTCTCTCTCTCTCTCAGACACAGTCACGGCGCTCAAAAACTCCCTTTGGTTAATAAACTGAATCCCCTTTAGGTTACAAAACTTTGGCTTATATACCTCAGCCTTGGAGGTGAGAACATCTCTAACTAATTACATCAGCAAGTGAAATTACTTCGGGATTACAAGCTGGAAACTCAATTGAGTCCCGTTAGTTAATGAATGGCTAAATTCAAAATCAATGTCGGAAAGACATTTATTACAATCAATGGTTACAAAAATGATGAGTGTGAGCAAAAATGTGGGTGTGATCCTCTGCTGGCTCAACAGTTAGATTACTCTAACTCTTCTTTATGTGATCATTGTATCTAGTGGAAACAAACTAGGTTGACATGAACGCCTTTGGACAAGGAATTAGGGAGTCCTCTAGATCTCATACATAGTGACTTGTGCGAACCTATGCCAGTCAATTCTCTAAGGGAAGTGTTATACTTCTTAACATTCATAGACAACTCTACTAGAAAGGTGTGGGTTTGCCTCTTAAAGCATAAGAGCGGCGTTTTTAGTGTCTTTCAAAAGTTCTTAGCATTGGTTGAGAACCAATCGGGTAGAAATCTTAAAGCCTTGCACAGTGACAATAGAGGCGAGCACATCTCCTCCGAGTTCAAGGACTTTTGCAGCAAAAGAGGCATTAGAAGGCAATTTACCACTCCTTACACACCAGCCCAAAATGGTGTGTCTTAGAGAATGAATAGAACCATTCAAGAACATGTCACTTCTATGTTGTCTACGGCCAACTTACCTCATGAATTTTGGGGAAAGATGTTAGCCTTTGGGCCCTGGATGTGCCGATTGGTCAACAATCTTTGAACTAGTAGCCAATTGGAGCTCCTCTTCAATGAAAGGATTGTGGGGGCTTTTGAGGTTAAAAGATCTATCAAGCAGGGCTTCCCACTTGACCCTCTAATGTTTGCCATTGGATCGCGTCCTCACATAACATTACTCAAAGACAATGCAGCTAAAGGGGAGATTCAAGGGCTAATTATACCTCAAAACAACCAAATTTTGACTAAGCTCTTTGCCTGCTCTTTCTCAAAGCATGCCCTCAAGTCATTAAGAAGGCCCTAGAAATTGTGCAAATGTTTGCCTTGGCATTAGGGTCAAAGTGTAGCATTGAAAAGTCAAGATTTGTCTCTCTCTCCAAAATGACTCATTTGATCCATCAATGTGGGCATGGGAGATTGTAACTAAAGGGACCACAAGAAAAAATTCCTATGGGTGATGGGGAAGGTGAAGAACAAGATGTGTGTCACAAAGTGATGACGTGGCCGACAGCAAAAACCATAATTTCTGCCAAAAACCCTTAAAAAACCTACAAACCCTAATTTCCGAAAATCACGGAGGTTTTTAAAAAAAAATTTATTTTTTTTGGGAAATTTTGAGCGATGCAAATCTCTGCTTTTTTGCTATGATTTGGGAGAAAGAGAGAGAAAAAGAGAACTTGCTTTTTACTGGCTCTCATTGAGAGAGAGAGAGAGAGAGAGAGAGAGAGAGAGAGAGAGAGAGAGAGAGAGAGAGAGAGAGAATCTGCTTTTGCTTTCAAGCTTTTGGGGATTTGCTTTTGGGCATCCCTTGTAACCTTTAAATAAGTGGTGAGGGTCTCACTTCTCAGAGCATCTAGACGCAGAGTCTGAGAGTGAAACCCTAGCCACTCTCTTGTACTTTGATCTGATTAATATAAAAAGAAATACCGAAAGGGGCGCCAGTCTTTGGGGTCAATATCTCTAGGCACGGAACTCCGCCGGGCCAGTGTACATCTATTGTGATCTGTGACTTGTTTTGAAGTGGTTATTTGGTGTTGTCGCGGTTGATTCTTGACTTGGAGTGTCCAAGTTTGTTACAATGGTATCAGAGCACGGCCGATTTCTCTTCTATGAAAAATCCGATCCCTGAATTTTTTTTTCGCGGCACCTATGGCTTCACGCAAGGATCAGTCGACTCCCTCTGCATCTGGAGATGCGGGCTGGGATCACAACGAAGATTCAGACAGAGAGTATGGCCTGCCTTGGCCTACTCAGGCGAAGCAAAGAGAGATGAAGCGTCGTCAATTGATCGGCGATGCAACGAAGATGATGCTCAATTTTGTGAAGGACCCAAAATTTGCAAAATATATGAGCGAGACTTATTTTCAAGAAGTGCATGAGCAGTGGCAGAAAACCACTACACCCACAAGAAACCTTCTGCCTCCAAGAAATATATGGAGAAGGAACTGGAGAACGTGGTTGATGCACAGATTTCTTAGCTTTTCGACGTGCAAAAGAAAGACAAAAAGCACGGCAAAAAGCAAAAGAAAAGCACTGACTTCCCGGGATATTTGGGTCGTCACTCGACTTTTGACAAGGCAAAGAAGCGGAAGAAGCGTGTTCGATTTGAAGGAGTACCCAGTTCTTCTTCTTCTTCTTCTTCTTCTTCTTCTTCTTCTTCTTCTTCTTCTTCATCTGATAGTTCTTCTAGCTCTTCAGATTTGAGTAAAGAAGACAGAAAAGGTAAAAAGCGAAGCAAGAAACAAAGCTTCGGAAAGGGCAAGAAAAAGGCAAAGAAGGCTACATCTCGCCCAGAGACTGACAGTTCTACTTAGGACTCGTCTACAGACAGCTCAGATTTCGATGACGGAAACTTTTATGCGAACAAGAAGAATTTTTACAAAGCTAACTAGTATGACTTTCTCGAAGATAAAAGCAAGAAAGTTCGAGAGTTTAAGGAAGGTGGCCACTCGATCAAGTTTGATACTTTTTCAGGATACTCAGATGCTTCGAAGGCTTTGTCTTTTATACAGCAGTTTGACATCACTTTCATGGGAGGACGCTATTCAGAGCACTCCAAGATTCGGAGAGCTACCTCTTACTTTAAGGGGAATGCTCGTACTTGGTGGTCCACGCTTCTTTTAAACAAGACTGCGCCAGTTAAATGGCTGAAATTTAAGAAGCTTTTTATTTCTTCTTGGTTGACGCAAGAATATGAACGAGATGTACGAGCTGCTTGGAACCATCTTTGGATGACCAAGAAAGATACAATCAATGCTTATTGTGAAAGATTCTGGAGCTCTTTTCTACCCGCCTCTTCATTCAAGAAGATCTTGTTTAGAGAACAGATTGAGCGGTTTACCTTGGGTCTACCTAGAGAGATCCGAGATCACTGCTTGGAACAGAAGTCAACTTCTATTCAGGAGCTGACGAGTCATGGGAAGCGGGGATTTTCCATTCACTCTGGCAGTCTAACCTACCCCACAGATGAGGCCATGACACAACGAGCCGAAAAGACTTCTGGGAATGAAAGTAGAAAGAAAAAGAGCAACCAAGAGAAAAAGGATGCATGACCCAAGCTTACTCCTGAGGAGAGAGCTCGCTTCATCAGAGAAGGGAAGTGCTTTGGATGCGGGGAACATGGAAATATCTCCGCGAAGTGCCCTAAAAACGCACAGAAAGAATAGAATGATAAAGACGACGACGGGCCTGAGAGTTCGAGAGCAGCTGAGGAACGTGGCAGAAAAGGCAGATAGAAAAGCAGAACTGGTACCACATGGCGTGGGACCTGCACCAAATCTAATAAATGAAAGTACAAACTTTGCCGCTTTTTGGAGAAAAGTGAAGGATCAGGAAGCTCTTTTGAAGGAGCCAAGGCCAACTTCTTTTCACTTGGAATTGGCGGCTCGATTTGGAATTACGCCCGACAGACTGACGCCACAGGCGGAGGTAGTTCGACTGGCACCCGGATGGGATGTTGCCATTACACCGAGCATTTGCAAACTTCGTTTGCAATGACAGGGGTTTTCAGGGCACAGGAGTGACGTTCTACTCAGAATCCCTTGGTACCACCAGAACTACGCTGTGGTTGACTATCGGGCCGAGAAAGCGACTTTGATAAATGAAGGGCTTAGAGATTGTACTTGATGAACTTCAGTTTCTTACTCATTCTTTTCAGAGAGAATTGAACGATGGATAAAGGTTGAATATGTTTTGACCTGATCAAAAGAACGCCAAGATTTTTCTCCACACTCATGCCGATTGCTTTTCAAAGGCCTTGAAGATCAAACCATTGATCTGATACCTGGAAGCACGCCACCGAATCGGCCACCTTACCGTGTGAGCCGAGTACAGAATGGAAAGATTATGAACCCAGTGAAAGACCTCTTGGAAAAGGGTCTTGTCCAGCCTAGTACTTCACCTTATTGATCTCCAATGTTGTTGGTTTTGAAGAAAGACGGATCTTGGAGAATGTGCATTGATTATAGCACTCTCAACAAAATCACCATCAAGAACAGATTTCCGATTCCTAGGATCGATGATATACTCGACAGGTTACAAGGATCCTCGTGCTTTAGCAGGATTGAATTGAAGAGTGGATATCATCAGATCAGGATAGCGCTAGGAGATGTCTACAAGACAGTTTTTCAGACGACTTTTGGGTTATTTGAGTTTTTGGTGATGCCTTTTGGCTTAACCAATGGTCCTGCGACATTTAACCGGATGATGGACAGGATTTTTCGAGAGTACATGCTATTTGTTGGCACTTTCTTTGACGACATCATTGTTTTCTCCAAGAATGAGGCAAAACACAGAGATCATCTGCTTCAAGTCTTTCAGGCATTACGAGATCACGCGTTAGTGATTAATGCAAAGAAAAGTGAATTTTTCCTATGAGAGCTACACTTTTTGGGACACATTGTGTCAGCAGCAGCAGCAGTGCAAATGGACCCGGCCAAGATAGAGACTATCTGTGATTGGCCTGATTTGAGGAATGTCCATTAAGTTAGAAGCTTCTTGGGACTGTGTTCATACTACAGCCGGTTCATACGAAAGTTTGCAGACGTTGCTTCCCCTTTGCATATCTTGACACAGAAAGGAGTACCTTTCTCGTGGGGATCCACATAGGTGACTGCCTTTGAGACCTTGAAAGAGAAATTGACTACAGGACCTGTTTTGACTTTGCCAGACTTGCAGAAGTCATTTGAAGTATATTGTGATGCTTGTGGTCGTAGTCTAGGTGCGGTCTTGATGCAAGAAGGCCATGTCATTTCTTACAAGAGCCAATTGTTCTCTAGGCCGGAGATGACAACACAGATTTATGAGAAAGAGCTTTTGGTGGTTATCCACGCTCTTACTCAGTGGAGGCATTACCTACTCGGAGCGGATTTTACTGTCTTTACAAAACATCAGAGTTTGCGCTACTTCTTTCCACAGAAGCAACTTTTGGAAAAGCAGATGCGGTGGGCAAACATCTTGTCACAGTTTCACTTCTAGATTGTCCATGTGCAGGGACAGAAGAATGTGGTGGCAGATGCTTTGTCTCAGAAACCGTTGGTTCTGGCTATTTCCGCGATACATCATAGGAGCTTCAAGGATATGGTCGATCAGTATGCCACAGATACAGATTTTGTAGATATTTTCACACAGATACGGGATGGGGAGACAGTACCGGGATACTCCGTTCGGGAAGACTACTTGATGAGAAAGACTATGTTGTGCGTTACACAGCCGTTGTGGGAAAAGGTTATGAATGAATGCCACTGTCCACCTTTTACAGGTCACCGCGGCATTGCTACCACCATGAAGGGGTAGAGAGATACTTCTTTTGGCCGAGACTCAAAAAGGATGTGGAACAGTTTGGCCGCAGTATGCCAGAAGGTCAAGTTTGACAGGCATAAGGCACAGGAATTGTTACAGCCTTTACCCATACCCACCCGCCCCTGGGAAAATATTGAAATGGGTTTCATTTTTGATCTCCCGAGAACACAGAAAGATCACGATGATTTTTTGATTACATGGCACGTCTGAGACGATTGTCTCCAACAGAGACCCCAAATTTATGAGTTTGTTTTGGAAGGCAATTTGGGAGAACATTTGCACGCAGTTTCATTTCTCGTCATCGTTCCACTTGCAGACTGACGAGCAATTTGAGATTTCCAATTCAATGATTTTAGATTTATTGAAGTCTTGTATCTCGGATCAGAAGACTCAATGGGAAAAGAACTTACCTTTGGTGGAATTTGCCTACAATAACACGATACACTCTTCGACGGCGAAGACGCCATGTGAGATTGTTGAAAGTGGTGCGAAGGTTCCAACCTTCCTGAGCACGAAAGATTAGATATTTGAAGCGGATGAATATTCGCGAGATTTGGAGACGGCTTTTGCCAAGGTTCGCGAGACTTTGTAGGAGTCTCAAGAACGACAGAAAAAGGCAGCGGATCGCCATCGTCGCGACTTGAAATTGAAGGAGGATGATTGGGTGCTCTTACGTTTTGGGAAGGCACGCCTACGAAAGAAAAAGGGAAAGGAGAGGCTTTTTCCAAATCTTAGTATGCGATACTACGGACCTTTCCAGATCGCTGACAAGATAAATGATGTCTCCTTCCGATTAAAACTGCCAGATACTTGGAGGATTCACCATGCATTGCATGTGAGTCTCTTGAAACCTGTTAAGGGTGATGTGCCTGATGATGGGGAGCCTCATGAGCAACCCGAAGTGGAAGAAAATGAGGAGATCCTTGTTCTTGAATAGATTTTGGCACATAACGATACGAAGAAAGGTAAAGTCCGAAGGCAGTTCTTGGTTAAGTTCAAGAACTTTCCTACATTTGATGCGAAGTGGATGGAGGAGGAGGACCTAGCAGATACTCCACGGATTGTGAAACTTTACCTCGATGTTTTTGTTTAGCATAGTCTACTCCAAACAGAACCCAAAATTCAGCTTGGCTGGAGATTTGGTGCAGTTGGATGCACAAGAGGGGAGTCACTCCGCTCCTTTGTCAACAGATGCCTTGATTTTGATACTAAAGTCACTGATGTCTCTTTGAGCTTCAAGGATACTGAGAGCTGACAGTATTCTGCCGGATGACTTTATGGAATGGAATTTGTGATAATGATACTGATTTGTTCTTGACTTCTTGTGAGTGCAGGAACTGATAGACGAAATGACTGCAGATTTTGGTCTACGTGATCTCGAATAGACATGGTTGCAATAGGGGTTAGTCAATCGGACATCGATGAGGTCCCGATTGGACCTAGATTGATTGCTAGCTACATTGCCGATAAATCATGGTCTAAGATCCGAATGAATGTTGAATGTCATGTGATTTCTGGTGATGTCCTGTGATGTCGTGTGATGTGACTGTCGATTTGGTACATGTGCTAGATGTGTGTCCCTAGTATGTAGGTACTAACAGTCAGGTTCTGCTAAGACGGTTTATGGCTTTTGTCGATTTTGCAGGCGTAATCGCGATCGATTACAATGCTTTCAAGAGGGGTTTGTCACAAAGTGATGACGTGGCCGACAGCAAAAACCCTAATTTTTGCCAGAAACCCTTAAAAACCTACAAACCCTAATTTCTACCACAAACCCTAATTTCCAAAAATCGTGGAGGTCCAAAAAAAATAAAATAAAGGGAAATTTTGAGCGACGCAAATCTCTGCTCTTTTGCTATGATTTGGGAGAAAGAGAGAGAAAAAGAGAACTTGCTTTTTACTGGCTCTCATTGAGAGAGAGAGAGAGAGAGAGAGAGAATCTGCTTTTGCTTTCAAGCTTTTGGGGCTTTGCTTTTGGGCATCCCTTGTAACCTTTAAATAAGTGGTGAGGGTCTCACTTCTCAGAGCATCTGGACGCAGAGTTTGAGAGTAAAACCCTAGCCACTCTCTTGTACTTTGATCTGAAAGAAATACCGAAAGGGGCACCAGTCTTTGGGGCCAATATCTCTAGGCACGGAACTCCGCCGGGCCAGTGTACATCTATTTTGATCTGTGACTTGTTTTGAAGTGGTTATTTGGTGTTGTCGCGGTTGATTCTTGACTTGGAGTGTCCAAGTTTGTGACAATGTGAAGGTGGGAATTTGTGCTCCTCCCCTTTCCAAGTAGAATAAAGGTTATCAATTCCTTCTTACTCCCTTATATAGTCAATGGGCCATTGCTTAAGCTTGCCATATGCAACTGGAAAGAGTTCTTGAAACCAGTTAAGAGATATCTGTGGAAAAACAACACTAAAGACTCAACGCCCTAGGAGTGGGCTAAAAGGGAGACCATTTTCAGGCATGTGGAGCAAGGTGGTCTTGGGATTCTTAACCTTAGCATTCATGCGGAATCCCAATGCACTAAGCTTGTGGTTGTGCTCACAAAATAGGGCCAGGATTGGGCTATTTGGCTAAGGCTATGATAGATAACTCTAAGGTATGCTCGGAAGGGGGTTAGTGTAAAGAGCTTGAAGTGCATGACAAGTTGATTGCCCCTTTTTGGGTCATCCTTAAACTTGGGGGTATGACAAACGAACTTGCTCAAAAATGCAATAGGGCAACGAAGTCCTTGGAATGGGGAGAGTTGTTTATGTATTTTCTTAATTCCATAACTCATTGGTCCCCTTGGCTCTCCAAGGTTGGAAGCATCCTGCTGACCCCTTTTTGGAGAGAAGTTTCTAGGAAAATTAATAACAAAGGTATTAAACATCTTGGTCAACTCTGGGATTACAGCAATCATTAATTTGAAATGAACCGACCAGCTGGCTCTCCAATATAACCTAAATGGGATAGAAAGGTTACTGAACAGTAGAGCTTTAGAACAAGTTAACGACTTGTGTTTACCGGATTTTGAATTTAAGTTCGAGTAGAAAGCTTGGCAGTGGCCTAAGAACAGACACTTCATTAAACCTCAAACCAAGAAGTTGTACTATACAATATGTATTCAAAGGTTCGGTTCTCTCCGCTTAATAAGCAATGGGGCAAACATTGGCTGGAGTCAAGGTGGGAGGTAGTTGTGAGCAATATTTGGTGCCCACCATGGCTGCATAAGATGGTATTCGTGTGGAAGTTTTTATGGGGAGCCATGCCAACTGAGGTGAAGGTGCTATCTATGGGAATTGTTCTAGATAGATGTCCACAATGCAGTCAGCTAGTGATCTGTTGCTTAGCTGGAAAAATCTGTAAATGGGTCCAAAAAAACTTGGAAAATAGGATTCTTCAAGAATGACCTTTTCTTGGGAGGGAAGGCATTCGAGAGTCAAGCACTACTCATCATCGTGCAAATTGTGATATATTACTATTTTCATTAGTTTTGGAAGGCAAGGAACAATCAGATATTTGAGAGCACATTGGAAACACATAAATTCACGAACATAACCCAAGAAAGTAGGGGAGGCGATCATTGGCATCGGGAAACATATTGACTAAATGAGTGGAGCAAGGACTTAGGCACCGCTATGACTAACATATGATCTCATCTCTTGGCAAGGGGTGGCTCCCTTGTCGCCGATGTAATGATGACCCTGGGAAGCTATCATAGCTCCACATGAGCATTATAGGAACTTGTAATTTTTTTGCTGTATCGATATAATGTACTCAGAATTGTAAAATTTGCACAAAGAAAAAGTTCTTCAACGTGCACACTTTGTTTTAAGGCTTCTCAAAATATTGAACTTTTTTTCATGCTCTTTGTAACTCTATAATTCCTCAAAAACTTAATGGGAGCAACTCCCTTTCCTCATAGCTAGAATTTTTGGAGCCCCAAAGGTAAAAAATGTAAGCTAAAAGTCAATTCACACCTGGGGTCAGGTGGATGAGTGGGGGGAAGAAAAATTACATTTCTAACAAATCCACAATCTTTTTTTTTTAAGTGCTCAGTTGAGCTTGAATTGCTTAAAACTCAAAAATTACAAAGAGCCCTCACGTATCCTTTGCACAAGGAAAACTAAGAAAGAATACAGCAGAGGGTGATCAAATCTTACATCTTACTACAATGCTTTTGCCACCAACATGTTTCTAGAATAGCCTTTGAGTACAGGGGCTCACACTTCCCTTGAAATAGCATCGCATTTCTTGACTGCCAAATGCCAAATGGCTCTTAGTACCACGGCTCTTACTATGCTAATGTTTGTTACAAGATCCAAATCCTCAATGAACTTGGAGCCCAAAGCAAGGTCGCCCCTAAAGAAGGGAATTCCTAGATGAAAGTGTACATTCCTGCAAACCGCACCGGTGAAATCTCTAATTTTTGGGCATCCCCAAAACAGGTGCGAAAGGGATTCATTCGGGTGCTTGCACCTGATGCATGAACCATCTGCAAGACCCCTAGCTTTAGCTTTGTCTCCGCTCAGAATGATGCCAAAAAGAACCCTCCAGAGAAAGACTTTGTCCCTTTCTTGACATTTGGCTCTCCAGATGGTCCCAAAAACTTGCCTCCAGTTGCTTGCAATCCACTATTTTGACCAGACCCTGTTGAGGTGGATATACCACTCCTTCGCAAAGCAAAGCCTTTCGTATATACTCTTAGTCTTGGGTGACCTAGATAGTCTCTGTCTCCAGACCAATTCCAAGCTTTCCAATCAAAAGGTGTAGTCCACAATCTTGTGTGTAACGTCAAAGGCTTGCAGTAGTATTGTATTGGGAGAAAGAGGGTATGAAGCCCTATTCTTGAAAGCGATAGCCCCTCCTTTTTCGTAGAATGTCTTCTGCTCCAATTAGAAAGGCCAACAATATGTAAAAGCTTCTCCCTCTAGATTGTGTAGAAAATGTTTTACACGCCAAGCGATATGGTTCTTTCTCAACCCCACTCAGTCAAGCACAACCAAGTTCTAATACACGTTTTGGGAGGCTTTTACATGATTTTGACTATCGACTTGTCAAACTCCTCTTTGAATATCCACTTTAGAACATCACTATTCTTATCTACTTTCATTGCATGAGCAAGAGGAAATTGTATAATCAAAGAGCAAACCGGCACATAGAGATACAATATTCCAAAAACAGCACGTGGCTATAAGGACTCACATTGGACTTTGGATAAGTCTAATAAATTGATACAAAGTTCTAAGCTTTATCCAACAATCAAAGGGATATTGCAAGTGTTATAAGGAGGAAAACCAGTTTGATTGCCTAAATTGTTGTATGTTTATTTTTCACTAGTATGGCCGAAGGCGGCCTCTCTCGCTCTCTTCCTTTGCACGCTATATCCGCTTGTCGCCTAGGCTACATGGAACACAATCGACATGTGGCTAGATCAAGTTGTTTGCGACATGTGGTCGGGGAGGGATTGGAATTCCTCCCCACCTTATGTATAGTATAGATAGTGTGTGCTTTTCAAGCAATCCACTATCATGAATATCAGCATGTATCATATTGCCTTGTACAAATCCTTCTTCTTAGCACACCCTTGGAGCATATGTTTGCCTCGTCTCATCACGCCGTGCCTTGGAGCCCGAGCTACGGATGTCTCGTCCATAGATCTCCCCCTTCGCTTTTCCATGTTTTCTTTCAAGATGCGAGAGAATGTTATTACATTTGTATAGACACCCTCTCTTTGCATCTGTCAAAAACAGCACAGAACTTCTTGGCCCTACCCAAGCTGGACGTATCCGACAATCAATGCATTCCAAGAGACGACATCCCAAGTAGAAAGCTCCTCGCGCACTCTTTTTGCTTTATAAAGTACACCACATTTGGGATACATGTCAACCAAGGTAATCAAGAACCCAACACCCTCCTCCATTGAGGCTTCAGCTATAACCCCACTCCATCCATGTCCCTAGAGAATTCTCTCTCTGCCATCTTCTCCTTGTATCTAGCACGAAACTCGACTCGCCTTGACTGCTGACGATTGCGAGTAGCCAAGGATGTTGAAGAGGGGCAAGAGGAAAATCTCTTTAGGGTTTTACTGAGGAAATTATTTAATTAGAAAGTGGGAACCTCCAATAAAACTTTTCATATCCTTAAAAACAGGTGGTCCGCTGCACATTGATACATTTGTGGTTTTCTAATGCTTCATTTTCCCTTGGCCTTTTCTTCTCTTTTAGAGTGTCCTTACACTATGTAGATAGTGAATATGTTTTTTTTTAAAGCCATTGCGAGTTTTGCAAAAAAAAAAAAGACACGTGATTTGTTTGGTCACCATTTTGTGACTCAATAAGGCTTAAAGTTGCAATGAAAATGAATATCTGAAAACTTAAATATTATGGAAATGAGTGAGTGGCTTGGTGCTACAAGCGTTGCGTATCAATGCGATGATGTGCACCAATTATTACTAGAGCATTATATTTGTGTAGTAAATATATATTTAAGGATAATTCCTATTTAAACCCAAAGTGGATAACATCTATTTTAAGGTCAAATTTTCATCTACAATCAAGTATGTGCAGAAGGAAAAACCTCTCTTCTAAATGGGAGGGAGATTGTACCTAGTACTTATGTCTCTCTTTCCTCCTCTGTTTGCAGTAGCAACCGGTCTAAGCAGGAGCAAGAATCAATCGATAAGCAAGAGCGAGAATCAATTGATAAGAACCCTTCAAAGCATTGGCAAAAGGGAGTAAGTAGAAAGAGAAGAAGTATGAGGTTTTTTTTAGTAGTTTGAGGAAGAAGAAGAAGAGAGAGAGATTTAACGTCATTTGACCATTACTTTTCAAAGAAGAATTCAAAAAATTCTAGAGCTAGCTGATAACTTTTAACTTAGTGGGAAACAACACAAGAGATCTTCATGCTCTTTCACCAAAGCTATGTTGACTTCGACTTTGTGGGAGCGCACCCCAAGAGACCATAAAGTTGCATCGATAAAGACTTCAAAAAAGGGTTGGTGTTGCTGGTGTTAAGCTAGCAAACCGTTCATAGGTAGGCAAGACTTATTGCCATCCAACCATTTAGCAGCCACCGATCTAAGCGACAAAACCTGCCGCAGGCAAACACAATAGATGACGCTCTCACACCCTACCTACCATCTAGCCCCAAGTCAACAAAAGTTGTTGCCATCCGATTGTAGCCAGTAGGCATGCACAACACCTACAGTCTCTGACCATCAACGACCACGCTCATATCAACAACCTACTTTGCTTCTCAAAGTGTAGCTAAGTTACTCACCATCTATGCTCGACATAACAACGATTGAGCAAAGATTTTTCTCAACATAGAGCTCTTCACTTTGACATTTTCAAAACTAGTGGTTTGAGACCATTGGTCAGGTATGGTCCCTCACCACCACCTTTCATGTGGATTGTGGACATATATGGAAATACACCTTCCACTCCCCCCCCCCCCCCCAACCCACACACATCCACATAGAGGACTCTACCAAAAAGTCAACAGATAGTGAGGTTAAAATTAGAGAGAGAGAGAGAGAGAGAGAGAGAGCTACAGCTTCCATGCTCAACTACAAAGGCTGGGTGTCACACAATATCCCATCCCCCACCCCCTTCTTTCTTCAAAATAGTGTCACCACTAATATTTGTTACCATATACATGTGGTAGTGATGTGCATGAACACACTTAGGACCACCGCGGCATTTCTGGTGAGGTTTTTCTCCCCGAGCATTGTATATATGCCCATCACTCTAGGGCTAACTTATCTTTCCATTGCACGCTAAGTAATATACTCTTTGTTGTGTGCCTTGAGCTTCCTTCATTTTCTCCAAGCTGTGTGTGTTTCCTTGCAACCCTAGCTCCAACAATTGGTATCAGAGCATGTTGTGTCCTCTCGGGCTTAGTCGCCAGCATCGCTAGCACACCTACTCACTTTCTCAAATTTTAGTGAGCTTTGGTGAGCGCCAAGCAAGTCGACAAATACTTCGGATGTGCTCATAGAGCTCATCTGCTCAAATTTTCCATTCGGGCTCATTTCGGCCTCCGTTTCTCCCACAGGTAGTACTACGCATGCAATTTCTTCTTTTTCTGTAGAACTTCTGTTAGTGCCATTTTTTGCATAACATGTGCCTTACAATATTCTTTGAGTTGTGCTATATAGCATGTGTCGGTCTCGCTTCGTTTCTCCTCTTTTCGAGCAGTTTTCACATCATGCACATGCATTCGCCATGGCTGACAACAACACAAACGTGTTCAAGATGTTTGCTGCTAAGGATAAATTGGATGGTGACAATTACCCAATGTGGGCTTAAATGATGCAACATTTTCTTGTGTCAAAGGGAGTTTGGAATGTTATGCAGGGCATTGGTGTACACCCTCGTTCTGAGGATACATGCGATGTTGAGGATGTTGCAGGTTTTGGTGGCAGGGTTACTGCTGTCAAAGCTGTTTTGCCTACAATTGAGCAAGCTCGTTGGGATGTTAGAGATGTGCAGGCTCATGCATTGATTGCATTATCCATGAAGCACACTATTTTCTTCACATTCGTTCAGCTAAATCTGCAAAACAAGTTTGGGATATTCTGGCTTGTCTTTATGCAAGTCACAAGGAGGCTAAAATTGCATTGCTGTGTAAAGAGTTGGAGTCGAAGATTATGCATGAGAAGAATTGAATATATCAAAAAGAGAAAAGTATACAAAAACCCCTTCGAAATTAAAGGGGAATCCTAGCTAGCAGATAAATCTACTAAAATAAGCATAAAAAAGGAGGACAAGTAATTCACAATGAGATACATTCTAGAGGGCTCATATAATGAAAGAATGACACCTCTCTATCTCTGTCATCTGAGGGCTTTTTAAAGGTTCTTTACTTCCATATTTGAAACTTCAAAAATACTACAGTAGATTTCCTTCATGGCTCCAATTAAACTAATGGACAATGATCATCTCAAATAAGAGAAAGAACTCACAAAAAGTACATTTGTTCCTTTCCATCCAAATATGTCATCAATAGACACCTCTGAGGCAAGTCCGTAGGGGTATATCACTAGAACTGCATTCCCCCAGCAATATTGCTCTCCATTTGAGCTTTGTCCTTCTACACTTTTTTTTTTCAAGTTTGATGTGAATTGATTATTGAATTCATATTGTACAAAGAGGTGGCTCAAATTTTCTTCATTGCACTTTGCATCTTGGACAAAATCCATTTGAAATTCCAAACTTCTTTTACTTTTGCACCTGTCTAGATTCCTTGGTGGAGAATGAGCCACATAAGACAATTGTGTTTAATGTTAAGTAGATATTCACAAATATGTTTAAACTTGTAGCTCCACTATTTTGGAGACTAGGACAAAGACCATCTGAGGTTAAGCTTTCTAACTAGACTTGCCTCCATTACCTGTTCTGAGGCCTTGTACCATAAATGTGTGAGCAAATTTGGGAAAGAGAAATTGTGTGCCCCTTGACACCCCTCTGCACCCTTTCTTGAAAAAAAACGCATCTTGAAAGAAATAGCTCAACACATCCCTGAGCAATCTGGAATCTGAAGAGCAGCTCTTCATTAGTGAGAAACTTTCCATCTTTGTAGACATCTTTCCAACATCTGATACCTGGTTTGAAGCACTTATGTGCTCTACTGGATAGCTCCCAACCTTCAGTGGCTCCAACTATTCCAAACCAAAATTCAGTCCTGCAGACAAAACTAAGCTAAGAATTTCCAAAGACTAGGTGGGGTCCACCTTTGCTTTTGGATGTTCCATGCTTTCCAAAACCTACAAACAATGTCAGAGCCTCTAGGGACAAAATCAGCATTAGAGGTTAGAATTTCTTGAAGGCATAGTCCTGTCCAGGCTCTATACCCTTGTAGATAGAAAGAATGGATCCTCCTTTTGAGCAAAATGGCCTAGAAATCAGTAGAGATTGCTGCTCTCAAGATCCATTTACTTAGCCATCTTATTGGAGAACTGTTGAAGATTAAGAATACCCAAACCTCCCTATTCTTTACAGTTGTATGAAACTTTTGGAGTTTTGTTTACATCTTTTGTCCACCTTCGAGGAATCTCCTTAAAAGTGTAAAAACCTTGTTGAGCTGGTACTAGGAAGGAGACCAACAGGACATGAAAAAAACTAAAGTAGACAGTAGATAGTGATTTAACACAAACACTCTAGAAGTAATGTTAGGTTGATGATTTAAGACCATATTGGGTATTTTGGTAGAAATCCCGCATTATGGGAATCTCCAAATCAACCAAAGTCGTGTAATTTGGAAATTTCCCACTTAAGTGAGAAAAATTGAGATAAGTTGTTGATGTATGGTTGGTATAAAGAGTGAAAATCTTATAGGATTTTTGTGTTGATAAACAGGAGAAGCCAAGAGTACGCACAACACATGAATTTGAAGAAATACTATTGATTAAATAAAACAAAGAAAGGCACAACTAAAGACCCTGTTTTCAAAATTGATTGTTATAGTCACAATAGAAGATGCACATAATCTATTGAAAATTTGATACCATATCCAAACTTTGATCCAAGCGTGATTGATGTGCATGATTGAGGCCTGCTTTGGTTTTTAGAGCATTCCTTTCTAGGATCTTAAGTCTAGAAAATGGTCCTTCTTTGCTAGGTCTCCAGGACCAAACAATTGCATCTACAATTTCGCACACTTGTGGGTCCTTATAGTTGACAGCCCAAAAACCTTTCCAACAATTAGTGTAAGCTTAAGCATCTGTCATCCCACTCTTTCTCGCGCAAGGTACCCAATATTGAATCAAATTTTCTCTACAGTTTGGTGATGTAGGCTCGTTATCAATGTTGGATAAAGCCACTGCAAGCCAAACTGGATAGATTTCTGTGTCACTTGGAACTAGCATAACAAAGTCACCTTGGTGCACATCAGTTTCATAGGGTCAAACTCTTCCCTTGGTCTATCTCGTTGAGGACCACAAAAATGATCATTCAACTCTTCAAGGCCAAGGAATCTTTCTGCTTCCTGTTGTAAATTCATTGTAGTGCTTTGTAGGAGACAAGATTCTTGAGTTTTTTGCCAGAAATTTCCATACAAGACTCCCTCTGATATAATTTCTTTTCCAATCTCACAAATACCTTGCTCCAATAATCTATCATAGGTCTATAATATTGTGGCATGCTTGAAACATTCCCTAAATTTTTCTAGAACCTTATATAATTCTTCAACCATGAAATCACTTCTTCATGAGCCTTAACATACTCCACCATTGGTACCAAAGGTGAATCTCCATGTGGTAACATTGGTTTGCCTTCTGTATCTATTTTCCAAAGATGAATACTTCTAATCCAACTTGACACACCTACATGTGCTTTATATTGCATCACGGGTGTCTCATCTTGCATAAAAACCCTGAATTGAAGTGGTTTGGAATGGCCAACAAGTATGTCTTGTCCATCACAAGATTGTTTCAAATCAAGGACCTTTGTAAGTAGAAATGGAGTTGCAGATGAAGATGAGCTATTTCTTAATGTATCCATCAAATGCAGCAAAGTATGTCTTTGGGTTACTCTCAACTTCTCTCAAAACCTATTGAACATGGCATCTATGTCCTCATGTGTATGCCCGACCATCAAAAATCCTAGCTGGATGGTTTTGAAAACCCCTCTTGTAACAAGCATTGACAAATAGGCAAATAGATATCAATTTTTTATTTCCCCTGCACAATTATCTAGTTGTAGTAGCAAATTCTTCGCTAGCTTTCAAAATGTTGACCTTATGTCAAAAAATCTCATGTCTAGCTAACCCAAATGATTTTCTCATATTAAACTGATCATTTAATGTGGGAGAATAAACGGAAAGAAGAGTTAGAATAAAGACATGTGCTTCTAGACCTATCTCAACAGGGGACCAAAAGGAGAGATGTTTGCATCTCAATAGGGGTCCAAAAGGAGACGGTCTACCAAAGAGCAATGTGCAATAAGTGCTTCTAGACTTATCTCAACAGGGGACCAAGAGGAGAGATGCTTACATGTTAATACGGGTCCAAAAGGAGGTAGTCTATCAAAGAGCAACGTGCATCTAATGGAGCTTAAAAGACCTTAGGGTTAGCTTCATTAAATACCTCCAATAGTTAGTGTTAAAAGTCCTTTGACCTTAGGCAAGCTAAGGTTGAGCTTGAGGTAGGAACCTGACCTAAGCTTGAGGTGCTTGTCGTGCTTAATAACTAAGGTGCTTGAGGTGCTTGTCGTGCTTGATGACTAAGGTGCTTGAGTTGCTTGTCGTGCTTGATGACTAAGGTGCTTGAGGTGTTTTTCATGCTTGATGAGGAAGGAGCTTGAGAAGCTTCCTATGCATGGGGAGTAAGGTGCTTGAAAAAAAGAGACCCTACAAAGGAGGGGGAAAGCCCAAAGTTAGGGGAATCTTTGACTTAACCTCCCACTCACCCAAAGGGCACCCTTCTCTCAAGGGGCACATGGGACACATGTCAGACTCTCCCTATGCTTAGCCACATGGTGTGCTTGAACACTATTGGCTAGGCTAAAGAGGGGTCCAATGAGCTTCTAGTTCCATTCAACAAATATTTAGATATTTTCAAGCTCTCTCTCTCTCTAAGTGGTAAGGAGGACACTTGTCCAAACACTACCCATGTACTTGAAATGCATGGTGCATATGATTGGCTAGGGGGAGAGGGGTCCAATGAGCTTGAGGCATGAGCAAAAAGTAGAACGCGCCCCAAGCAAGCAAGGGGTGTGCTAGGGGATATACACCTCTCACACACTCATTTTGTGGATTCATTCTCACTTGTTGAAAGTAGAGGAACTCCACCTCCTTCTCCAAGCTTGTGAGAAGTGAGAGCCACTACACCAACACTCTTGGCTATGGAATGCAAATTCAACCAAGAGCCATGCTTCAATGCTTAAGCTTGCCATCTTCTCCATATTCATTCCTATGCTATTATGTATGCTAGCAAGAAGAGTGATGATAAGTGAGGAACTATTTATTTCTCTTACGGAATGTTTCTTCTTCCTCTTCCCTACCCTCATTCCCCGCTAGCTCTCTCCACCTTCGAAGGTGTTTGAGGCCTTGGGACTGAGGCTTGGGATAGTTAATGCTTTCTACTAAGTTTATGTTATGTTTGTGATGCATGAAGCTTTCCATATTCATTGCATCACCTAGGTCACAAGGAACACAAAGATTGTATTGTACCAAGTCTCTCTTGATGGGAGAAACTATAATACAAATGCCTATTGGAGGGGGGAATGGCTCCGTATGAATCTTGTCCTCAACTGTTGTCATGTTCTCTAAACTCTCTCTCTTGCAAAAGTATTGTTCATGCCAAGTTAACTAAGTACCATGTTTATGTTGCTACCATCAACTAAGTTCACCCACTATGCTCACAAAGTAATCTCACAAAAGTGCTTCATCTAATTTCCTAATTCCGCTACTCTCAAAGTTCATAGGCCATTTCCATTACATTGGTATCAGTTCTCTTTTCTTGCTTGAGAAGAGAGGTCCTTAAGTAGCCTATTAATGGTTGATTTTGTTAATTATATTAGGGAAAGTGGGATTGGGTTCTATTATCGGTTTTGTTGAGCCCATTATGTGGGATATGGTGCACACCTTGAGAGCTTTAGTCTTAATAATGGAGTCTTTTTAGACTTGCCTACGGCTTTACAATTATTGAGCCCATAAGAAGTCCAAAAGGAGCTATCCCTCGAAAACTCTGCTATGTTAGACCCACTCCATTACTCTCTATAATTAACCAATTCAAGCCATAGGTGTAGATACTTAAGTGCCTATTTTCAAAGGCTAAGAGGAGTAGCAACTAAGGTTTTGAATTGCCAAAGCATACACTAAGTAAACACATAGGTTTAATTAACATAGCTGACAATAACCAAGAGAGCAGAATGAACATTGGCAACTTTTATTTTGCACATGAAATGATGATGCCCCCGTGTTTGTTAATCGTCTTGTTACTATGTTGCAACAAGCTATGGGCAACCCCGCTTTGCAAGCCAAAGTTACTCAACAACTTCATGCTTATGGGATTTCCTTTCCTCTCCAAGAGAAGAGAGAGCTTAGGAGGCCTCTTGATGAGACCCCCAAAAGAAGACTCTCTCCCATACGAGAGGAGGAATCCAAAGAACAAGAAAGTAATGAATCCCTAAGTTCCTCTAAAGATGTGGCTCCACGAAGATGGCGGTCTAGACGATCGGCAACTCCTCCCAAGAGGAAACAGTCAACCCCTAGTCCTTCTCCTGATCACTTCAAAAAGGAAAGAGAGGAAACAAAGAAAGAAAAGGACAAGAAAGAGGTCAACCTCTTCTCCTTCTTCTTCACCTTCCTCCTCTTTCGACAAAAGCAATAGTTATTCTCCTAGAGAATACAAGGGACGACATTGCAAATCTTATCTTGCATGGCGAAGGTCACAAAAGCTCAAGAAGTTCAAAGAGGGAGAAAAGAGTATCTCTTTTCTCACCTATGATGGCACCTTTGGTGCTACTGACAAAGTATTGGCCTTCATCCACCAACAATTTGATGCAGCCTTTGGAGACGAGGGCTTCACGGAGTCCTCCAAGCTACACCATGTAGCTATGCACTTCCAAAAATCAGCTCGTCAATGGTGGGCTAGCCTTTGTGACAATGGCGAAGCCCCAAAGACATGAAAAACTCTACGAGTTTCCATCATGAAGCAATTCCTTGCAAATGATGCAAAGGACAAAGTGCTTACCAAATGGCGGAGTTAGAAGCTTCTTTCTCATGAGTCTATCCACAAATATGTGGACAAGTTTTGGGATTTATATCTCAAGGCTATTGTCTTTCAAAAGATAGGCTTCACCGAGCAAAAGCAACAATTATGTGTGGGATTACCCAAAGAGATGGCCAAGTATGTCAACTCTCAATGGCCTGGTTCTATCACCGAAGTAATCCACCACACCATGGTTACTTCGCATATCAATTTCTAGCAAGGGGCTAGACAGAATTTGAAGCCCATGGAACATAAAGACAAAAGTGATGTCAAGAGGAAAACCAATGCCCAAAATTCTTACCAAGGCTATTCCAACAACAACAACAATCACTCCAAGGAGAAGGGAGTTTACAAAGGTAAATATAAACTCTCTCCTAAAGAGCAAGAAGCTTTTCGTAAGGACCACAAATGTTTTAAGTATGGGGAGCAAGGCCATGGTTATCGTCCTTGCCCCAAGAGAATTTCCCGCAATGAGACTCCTAGAGCCTCTATGTTTGAAGCTCCAAAAGAGGATGCTCATTGCCAAGGATTTCTTCTTTCCTATGCTAGGGGAAAGATGCAAGAGCATGATGATTTTATTTTGTTTGACCATGGTTCCAACTCACAACTTCATATCCACGGAGCCGACCACCAAGTTAGGCATACAAGCCCACGATATGGGAGATACATTAAAAGCCAATGGATCTATCAAGGGAGAAGACATCTCAATTACTCCCTTAATTGGAAAATTGAGGCTTCTTGTCCAAAGCTATGTGGACAAAGAGGATTTCTTCATCTCCCCTCTCAAACATGAGGATGTTATTTTTAGGGCACCATGGTTTAACCGCATGGCTTCCAACATGAAGTTTCTTGAAAGGAGAATCTACTTCACCTACAGGGAAAAGAGCATGTACATAGATGCTAATGAGTTGGGGAACACCATATTCCTGCAATAAAGGGAATCAAAAGGAATTAGAGTTATCTAATTTCCTAAATGGATTCCAAGATGTTTTCATTGATGACATCCCTAGTGAGCTACCTCTAAAATGAGGGATGATGACCATGCAATTGATCTCCTACCAGGAAGCTCACCGCCTAACAAGCCTCCTTATCGAGTTTCACAAGCTCAACAAGAGGAGATCATGAGGCAAGTGCATGAATTGGTGAAAAAAGAGATGGTGAGGTCTAGCTCCTCTCTATTTTGTTCACCATTTCTTTTACTGCAAAAGAAAGACGACACATACCACATGTGTGTCGACTATAGAGCACTAAAGAAGATCACTATCAAAAATATATTTCCCGTGCCGCGGATAGAAGATCTATTTGATAAGATACAACTTTTGGCCTAACAAATGCTCCCTACGCATTCAAACTCATGATGGACAAAATCTTCAGGCCATTCAAATTCTCTTGAGGAGTACAAGCGACACCTCTAGGTAATCTTTCAAGTTGTGAGAGAGAATAAGCTTTTCATTAATCAAAAGAAAAGTGAATTTTTCCTACAAGAGATTCAATATTTAGGTCACGTTATCTCTAAAGATGGCATCCGTATGGATCCAACAAAGTTAGAGATAATAAAAGGATGGCCTAATCCAAGGAATCTACAGAAGGTACAAAGCTTCATAGGTATGTGTGCATACTATAGATGCTTCATAAAAAAAATTCTCGCTAATAGCAAGCCCATTACATGACTTAACAAAAAAGAACGTTAAGTATTCATGGACTGCAAAAGTGCAAGAATCTTTTGAAGAAGCTTAAGGAGAAGCTTATCTCTCAACGTGTGCTTACACTACTAGATCTCTCAAAGCCATTTGAGGTCCCATGTGGTGATTGCCTTGGAGCTATTTTGCTTCAAGAAGGGCATGCCATAGCATAAGAGATTCAAAGACTCAACTTCGATAAGCGAGTATTGGGAAAATACAAAAAAGAGCTTCTAGCTATTCTATATGCCCTAAACATGTGGAAACACTATCTCTTGGGGACTCCATTCATCCTACGAATGGATCACAAAGCCTGAAGAACTTTAAGACACAAACCAAGCTCTCCAACAAACAAATGAGGTGGGGAAATTTCCTTTTTCAATTTAAATTTCATATCGCTCACATTGCTAACAAGCACAATCAAATGGTCGATGCACTTTCACAACGACCAAGGGTAAATGTGGTATCTATAGCAACTCACAATGATCTATCTTTTATGACATATGAGTATGCTACTGACCGAGACTTTAAGTATGTAATTACAGCCTTTGCAATAGGGAAGAAAAAAGAACCATTCACCTTGAAGGCTGGTTATCTTCCAAATGGCAATAGGCTAGTGTTAATCACCCATGCAATAAGAAAGTCATGTATGAATTGTGCGCGTCTGCCGCACGTGTTAATGCAAGGGACTTGCCGATACACTATGTGCGAGCCACAAATGGCTCCAAGTATTCAACTAGCCTAAACTAGTAAGCTCAGAGATGGCGATGGTGTGTCACTCACCGCCCTACGCTTGCTGTCGTGGAGGATTCCTCGCTGCGAAGAAGAAGGAGCCGCCACTACGCCGCACTCAACCGCTTCACTGCCGCCATGCCATTGTCGCAATGCTCAATCGCTCCCTCTCTCTCTCTCTCTCTCTCTCTCTCTCTATCTCTCTCTCTCTCTCTCTCTCTCTCTCTCTCTCTCTCTCTCTCTCACGCATACACACACACACACAAGGAGATGAAGAAGAAGAAGATGGAGATGGAGCAAGAGCACTCTTCAATTGCACAAATGAGAGAATGAGTGAATTTTAGGTTTAGTTGACTTTTATAGAGCTCGCCCCATTTACACTTGGGCACTCATGCTTAGCCAACTAATCCCTTGAATGTTCCAGTTAGAGTGCCTCTCTCATCGACGATCACTCTTACCCTTTTCCTATTAGACCGACAAGCCCGGTACCTGACTCTACCAAATAAATAATACGGCGTCCGTCTTAGGTGATAGAAATGTGTGTGAGGGTTAACATGCCCCCCTTCCGGATGTAGATTCCGTCCTCAGAAGCTATTGAGTTGAAGCTTGTTCGTCGAGGTGGAAGAGCATTTGAGATAAATGTCCTTAGCCTTCTTCAGTCATTGCAAAATCAAACAACATTGGCACAGTAATTGCATTCTTATATACAATCAAAAATCATATTCAATTGTAGGCAGACAATTTGATTGGTAACAGAATTTTAAACCATTTGTCAGCAATAAACATTAAATTGCAATATAATTAAACGCATAAACAGTTGTAAAAATAAAAAATTAAACAAGTATGGGGTCGCTAATTTAACGATCGAAAGGCACTAAAGATCTACTATTAATACCATGGGCAAGCTTCTCAATTTTCTCTAGTCAATTAAGTTGTTTAATCGCGAGAGCTAAGTATTTCATGTCCGAGGGGGCTAACTAGAGGCTATACCTAGAAGACCTTGTAGTTAAGCTACGATAAAAGGAATTGCTCATGAAATCATCACCAGACTTATTTCTTTTTCTTTGACCCCCCAAAGTCTTTTCACATTGATTCAATTTTGATGTGTGTGCTTATTTTGTATGCCTTGGGTTTTTTGCTTTTCAAGGAAAAGCGCCCAGACTGGGAACCTCTAGGGCTCAAGTACCATAGGCGATACATGTGAGTGAAGTACCAAATCAAGCTGAGATTTCTCTTCTAGCTTAAGATTTTATATTGTGGCACTTTGATTCTTTTGTTTGTACATTTTCAGCATTTTAATTTTGTAACTTTGGGGGGTCATATAACACTGTTACCCTACCCAGGCTCATCACATTAGTAAACTCCCTTTATAATACTTAAGCTAAAGGTCAATAAGGACTAAGCCCACTAGAAATCCCTAGTACATCGCACACAATGCTGCCCAAATCGGATTAAGAACCTAAGTAACCATTGATTATTAGGAAGGCATTTCCCATGGTACTAAAAGAAGATCTCTAACGCCTAGCTTGGTCAAACTAGCTTAGTCACACTGCTTGATTTTTAAACCTAGACAAGTGATTATGACAAAAAATTACATTGAATTTAATGTTTGATACTAAGCAAATGTGATGGATATTATGCTACCAATCACAATTAAAGCAGACAAACATGGATGCAAAAAGATAAGGGGCAATGCTAATGGACGAGAAACACCTATTTGTGTTTATGATCGCGCTTGATTTGAAAAGTGGATGAGAGAAAGATTCCATAAGGTCCAAATCCTAACCACAGCAACACGTTCCTGTACACACGAGGAAACACAATGAATACCTCTAGGAGGCACCTTAGTGGGAAGAAAGAACTTTGCTAATCACTAAACTCTAAAACAGAAACACTCCTATCGTACTAATCCTACCTACCCTCCATCACTCGAGTGATGAGGATCAAATGTATTTTATGACATAGGTTTCTGTTTTAGTGTACCGAATGTGAATGTGTAGGTTTGGATCAATGTTTTGACTTTTATTGTGCATACTCATTTGCTAATTGCTCTTTCTCTTTATTATTTTTATTTTTGTGAGTATAAGGCTTTATACATACATTCCCCAAGATTAGGAGATTGAGAGGTCACGGAGGAAGGTTGAGAGAGAAGCAAGTGAATGATGGATGTCAGCAAACACTCCCCCCTTCCTTGGGTAGATCACACTTTTTGGAAAGATGTCGTCACCTTTTGAAACCAATTGTTCTAGTTGGTAATAGGTGAGGATTTTTGCCAGTATTTTTCTATTACCTTAGGTGCCTCATCAAGTTGTAAGGGTGGTAAGGTACTCTCCCAGGATCGAACTTGAAGTGGTTCATCAGGTGATTCTTGAACACTGAGGGGTGTGGATTCCTTTGTAGCTTCATGGAGGTCCACTACTGTAGGTGGAGGTTGTGGAGAATCTTTTACCTCTATGGATGCATTACATGAGGAGCTAGAAGCTTCATGGGACTCCCCCCTTCCTGAGCTAGGTGGAACAAATCATTCTTTCTTCGGTACTCAAACTAGCTATGGAGCAGGTGTGTAGCATTCCGTGATTTTTTCCTTTCTGCGATCTTCGATTTGTTTTGGAGCCACAGGATTGAGCTCACATGGGCCCATGACAAGTAAGAGCACAATTTACGTTTTGGCACCCAGATTTGATCATTTCCTTGATAGTAGCCTTGGCCTTCCAATAGTCATTTAGGAATCCACCGGAAGGTTTTCTTACATTTCTTGGAGCAAGTGGGACGTTTCTTACAAGGCTTCTGTTTTTTAGCACTAGCTATGGTCGCTAAAGAAGATTTAGAGACCCACTTGTATGTTTTCTTCGTTATATTAGGATGAGTCTTGTCAGAAGCTATATGCATTGATTGTAGAATATTTAAGGGTACGGGCATTTCAACCCCCTCAGGTGTTACCCAGGTTGTCCCCCTGTGTCCCCAAGTGTCTATGGTTGCCGTTAGGTGGACCCAATCCACATTGTCCGACTCAGTCATCCCAGGTAGTACGTCCATATAAGGAGAATCTTTTCCAACATCATTGTCCGCTTTACATGTGTAACAATACTGCAATGGAGCCGAGTGAACTATGGTGTCAGATCTATGATCAATTATAAACCTGTTTCCTAGGGGATGTGCTTGACCAGTTACAAGATCCACTCGAATGACAGAATCTTGGAACTGCAGGTAGACATGGTTTTTAGACCAGTCATGCACCATTTTTGCTTCCCTCATGAAACATTAGGAAATTTCAGAGGTCATTTGGAGGGCCATATAAGGAGAGAGAAAAATAGAGCGCGTCCAATGAGCAATAGGGCTACGTTACGTAGGAAAGTACGTGGACAGACTCAAAAAATAGGAAAATACCCTAAAAACTTTCACGAATCTAGGATTGTGGCATTGTAACTTCCTTGCTTTTATCGAGCTGTTAGGTGGGTGTGTGGTCCCACTACTGATATTCTCTTATGGTCATTAACGTATTGGAGGGTGACCATTAAGCGCGCACAAGATATTGGAATTCTAAAACACTTTCCCTCCATTAGAATGCTTTCAAAGTGAATCTCCCTCCACTAAAGCTTTTCTCTGAGAGCTATGGCTTCCACGTCTTCTCACCCAAGAATCTCTAGATGTTTATGGTCTCTCACACCAACTACCAACAGCTGCAATTTTCCTAGAAGGCCAAGTAGTAGCATATCCTCAATTACAATATCAACTTCAATAAGTGCAGAGAACCAATGGGTTGGACAAAGGATAAACAAAGGTTCATGGGTCCTCATGCAACCAAGAAGACCCAAGAGGTCCAGTGCTATCAATGTTTACCGCTCAGCATGGAAGGCCAGAGTGTTTGATTTCAAAGTTGAAATCGGCAAAAGATCTGTAAAGGAAGTTCTTGTTCAGCATGTGTTTACCCATCCAGACGTGATAGCAAACGGTGGAAATGTGTCAGATATACATCAACCACGTTGTAATTGTAAGTATTCTTGACACCTGAACTACATTTGATTTGTCATTTTGCTTATTGATACTCTCATTATAACTTTTCTTATATATTTTGCAACATTTATCTCTCTTCTTATGAACAATGTCTCCATTCTTCACATCTCAACTACATTAGATTTGTCATTTTGAATTATTGATACTCTTAGTTTAACTCTTGTTATATATTTTGCAGATGTTTATCCCTCTTCTTATGAGCAATGGGAGCCTGTGGAGTGCATAATAGGCCTTTTCCTTGTTGTTCATGCCCACATTAGTTCTCTACAGTATTCGGGGAGAAGCAGCAAAAG
Organism: Adiantum capillus-veneris; assembly: GCF_014529385.1. Taxonomy (NCBI): domain Eukaryota; kingdom Viridiplantae; phylum Streptophyta; class Polypodiopsida; order Polypodiales; family Pteridaceae; genus Adiantum; species Adiantum capillus-veneris. The sequence goes on from NC_140932.1 coordinate 157,799,416, forward strand.
CATGGCTGATGAAGGAATATTTTTCTATGACCACTTCTACGAACTCAGCCCGGGGAATAAGAATGGCATGTTGGTGAAAGTGCCTCTACCAACCGATTGGAACACTGTGGACTGGCCAGTTTCTAAGGAAACAATGGTGGAGGCAATGCGAAGTAAGCTCTACAAGGATATATAAAGGTCTCTACGTAGCTCTATTCCCACGAAACTGGTTAGAATTGCAAACTTTTGTCCTGCTACATTGTTCATAGGGTTGTTTCATAACTACAATATACGTGTTACGAAAACTATGTTCATGTGCAAGTCATTTCAGCAGTCATCCTGTGACAAACTTCTTGATAGAGGATGGTATGTAAAGGAAGACATTGGCATATGGTGCGAGGTCGCGCTTGACACTCTAGTTATCAAGTACATGATTGCAAGCCAATCACACTGTTAGTGTCCTTTTGGTATATGCGATCACAAATGCTCAAAGGTAAGTACATTCCTATGGACCAGGTTTCTGCAGGTTTGGAAGATAATCCTACAGTGGATGTGGAAGTGATTGATAAAGAGCATGGCCTAATGTTGGTGGTTACAATAAGGGAGCTATGCAGTCTTCTGCAGTTGCGGCACGGAGTAATTAAAGAGGCACTGGACAAGGAGCTTTCAGATTTTTCCTTTTTCCTAGCTGGCCGTAAGCTGATGTGGCGTAGGGAAAAAGATATTTTGTGCAAAGAGTTGGATGGTCGAGTTGAAATAGTGTCAATGTAAGAGAGATTCTTGTGAACCCAAGTGTATACGAATGACTTTCAATACATGAAGGTTTTTGAGCTCATTTGTCAATTGTGCTCTGTGAATATAAGTGTTCTTGAAATACATTTCTTTAGCATGTCAAATCTCTCTCTCTCTCTCTCTCTCTCTCTCTCTCTCTCTCTCTCTCTCTCTCTCTCTCTCTCTCTCTCTCTCTCAATGTTAGGCAAGACAAAGACATGATAGAAGAGTCATCTTAATTCATTAGAAAGTACAAACTCGTCCGTGAACAATGGTCTGAGATACAATTTCTGTAAGTATGGAATCAAAATGTCTTCAAGGTAAAAATCAAAGGAATGCCCCTCGAAAGAGGGTGGTGAGATAGTTGTTCCTGGTGGATTTAGTTCTCCCTTTTCAGGAGTATCATCAATCAGTAGTGTATTATTTGCATCAAAGGGTACATCGATTTAGCTAAATGGTTTTTACAAAAGAGGTACATGTGGTTTTTTAGGGTGGTAGTGGCCCTCAACGGTAGCACATTTTCTTTGATCATACAAAAAGGTAAAATTTGACGTGTGAGCGCCGCATACACCGCAAACTATTGTAACTAGTGGCGACAAGTTTTGCCTTTGCATTGAAGACCATACGGCAACTCTGAAGCGCGGAAGAAGAAACAGAATAAATTCTTTGGTTCCTGGACGAGCCATGACTTGACAAGTTCCCATCCGAAATGTTTGCAAATCCTCCAAGGGGTCTGCTATATCCAAAGGCACGCGCATCAGCAGCAATCCATTGAGGTCCAAGATAATCAACCTCTGTAAAAGTTGACAAGTACATATAAGTAGTTAGAAGCGAAACATATTTTTCCATACTTGAATAGACATTACCGGAACAACCGTATCTACAGGTAGCAAGGTTCCATACTGGGTCTCTATAGTGTTCTTGTCCTTGTTGCTATCCTCTGCTTTAGCTTCATCATTCACATCTTCATAGTCAACATTCACATCTTCATCAAGGGTCTCCCCCATGGCTCTTTCTGCCTCATTTAGGGTTTCCTCCAAGGTCTTTTCCTCTACCTCTGTTGGCTGGCTTGCATCATCCATATCCTTTTGCTCATCCATATGCTTGCTTTCCTCATCCATCCTTGCCTCATCCATATCACTTTGCTCATCCCTAGGCCTGCTTTCCTCATCCATATCCTTTTGCTCATCCGTATGCCTACTTTCCTCATTCATCCTTGCCTCATCCATATCACTTTGCTCATCCCTAGGCCTGCTTTCCTCATCCATATCCTTTTGCTCATCCGTAGGCCTGCTTTCCTCATCCAGGGTTTCATCCATGGGTTCTTTTGGCTCCTCCACTGGCTTACTTGGCTCTTTCATTGTCTCCTCCATAAGCCCCTCTGGTTGTACACTAGCACCTTCCTTATGCTCATTTGACCTTTCTTCATCCTAGGCTCTCTCATCTTCGGCTTGTATGACCCCCTCGGTCTGTTGTGATTCCACTGTATCTGATGCAGGGGTTTGTCGTGGTGGCACGTCATGTATTGTCATATCAATTGTGCGGTCGTCCAAGCCGCTATCTTCAGGTTCTCTGGGGCTCGACATAGTAAGCAGGTGTTGTATTAGACTTACCCGATATCTTTGCAAATAATCATATGTGTAGTTTTTTAAAGCACTCTACAAAATTGAAAGACCACATGGTGAGAAGTCTTGTGTAAAGAAAACCAAAACTGACTGAATGCATTGCCAAATGGTTACCGCTTTGCAGGACATATTCTGCATGGAGAAGACATCTCCAGCCGCAAGAATTTCCATAGGTTTGATTTGGAACAGGTACATCTTTGATTGGGGCCTTGTATAGTTCATACCTTCCACATAGCTTGCCATAAGCAAGGCAACAACCTCTTTATACAAATGCACAAAGTAGTATCAAGATGTTAGCTTAAGGCTTCAAATTTACATGGATATCTAAAAGAAACACTTTCTGATACATAACACTTACAGCCTAATTTCAGGGTGGGTTCCTTTTATTGAATTGAACACCCACACTGTTGGTTGGTCAACATCAAGGCATATGAGACTCCAGTGATGGTTGTTCTCATATGGAAAGATGATGACAGTTACTTCCAGCATAGCACAGTGGAGAAACCAACTCTCAAATGTGCCAGATGGACTGTTCTTTTGTCTAATAATCACTGACATTTGTGGATCAAGAAGAAAAACCTCTGTGTGGGTGTGCGATGGAAGTTGACTTTTGATCAAGTTGCAGAGAGTGTACCTGAGTTAGTACACCTATGATCTGACTTTTCAAAGTTAGCAAGATAGTAACACTTACTTAAGACAAGCATAGATAATTGTGTCTGAGATCTGAGCATCTGGATTCATCAATAAATTAATGTCCACTTTTTTCAAAGCCAGCTTTCTGGCTCCATCTATAAATGGTATCTCTGCAAGCAAACCATCCTTCATTGAAAGTAGAGTTTCTTTGTTGCTTGCCTCTATGGACAGGGTCACATTGCATTTTGTTTGCCTCTGGGACTCCACTGCTACTTTTTCTTTCTTCTTAAGCTCTGCTTCCCTCATGTCCTCTGTTTGGCGAGCAAGCATCTCTGCCCTTGCCCTTGTATTCACATCATGTGTGACATCTACAACTGTGAGTTGTGGCAAGAGCTCAGGGGGGTATAGAAAAATTTCCCTCATTTTCTTATCCCTGCAGACATTGGGGACCAGCAGTTTGTCATACCTCCACCTTATCCTTTTTAGTGTCTCACTATCTTTGTCCATTACAGTCACCCTGTGGGCATGGGCTGCTACAATGGTCATGTCACTAAAGTACTCAAGTAGGAAGTCCTCTGCTGCTTCTTGTAGAGCCATCAATTCCACCACTTTCCACCTTTTAGTGCCCCAAGTAGCTTCTTCACATATGGACCTCACCATCCTCTGAAAGGGCAGCTTTGGGATGCACAAATCTACACATTTCTATGCCTTCCTGATTTCTCTAAAAAGTCCCATGCAGCTCTGTAACTTCTTCACCCTTGGATCTTTCAGAATTTTATTTGGTTTTCCAGGTCTCTTCTTTGGGGTTGCAGATCTGCTACTA